>NC_043716.1:42965742-43008592 GCF_006229205.1 Suricata suricatta
GATGGGGGTGCATAGGTCTTTTTGAGAGAGTGATTTCATTTCATTTGGATAAATATCAAGATGTGAAATTGCGAAGTCATAGGATAGTTCTAGTTTTAATTTTTTAAAGAACTGCCATGCTGTTTTCTATAGTGGCTGCGCCCATTCACATTCCCACCAGCACTGCCCAAGAGTTCCCTTTTCTCCACATCCTCACCAACACTTCCTATTTCTTCTCTTTTTAATTATTATTTAGGTATTTTAAAGTGAACGGGAGAAATAAGGTCATTTGACGTCATGGTCTTTGGCCCCTCTGTCAACAGGTGTGATGGCATCGTGGTGGCCAGACGATATGTGTGGTTCTGGGTTGTGGTACATTGGCATCATCTTAGGGGGATTACTTGGCCGCTCTTTCAGACTGAAAAATGTACAGCCGAAGAATGCTCTTAACTGGTCTAAAGAGCACTTAGTTAACAGTCACAAAAACTGTAGGAGCAAACTAAGAAAAAAAAAATGGGTATTTATTTTAGGAAAAGGATATTTCCCCCAGTAAGCCAAATCTTGACGTCACCAATATTTTTTCCTGTTCTGTGGACCTGTGGGAAACACCAGTATCTTCAGTTGCAGTGTAGTCTTTTCTAATGCCCATCAGCAGGTGTCACACAGCTGCCATGAATAGGAGGGATAGCACAGCCTTAGTATATACAGGTGCCTGCTTTTCTCACCCCTGCCCTGTGTCAGATTTCCCTAATTGATCACCACTTTCTTTTTTTCTGTAAAAATTTTTAATGTTTATTTTTGAGAGAGAGAGAGAGAGAGAGAGAGAGAGAGACCAAGTGCAAGTAGCAGAGGGGCAGAGAGAGAGGGAGACACAGAATCTGAAGCAGGCTGCAGGCCCTGAGCTGTCAGCACAGAGCCCAGTGGGGGCTCAAACCCATGAACCGTGAGATCATGACCTGAGCCGAAGTCGGATGCTTAGCTGACTGAGCCCCCCGGGCGCCCCCTGGTCATCCCATTCTTGATCACTAACGGAATCTTCCTCTAGGGCAGGAGTTGACAGGCCTCTTCTGTACTGGGCTATGGTAAGTACTTGAGGCTTTGTAAGCAGGCTGGTCTCTGTTGCAACTACTCTGCACTGCTGACTTTTGTGGCCTGAAAGCAGCCATAGACGGTACTTAAATGAACGGGTGTGGCTGTGTTCTAATAAAACTTCATTTACGAAAGCAGACAGTGAGCTGAATGGTCCCTGGGTCAACTGAGCAGGAACTGCCAAACAGAATTGACATGGGAAATAAAACCTATATTATCTACATATTTAAAATATTTCTTATACATACTTAATATGAGGACATTTAAGTCTCTGCCTTTGTCTTCAAAAAGCTTTCAAATAAAAAAGGACTAAAAGATCTAAAGATAGAAGTGTAGGCAGTCTCTGAAGAATTGATGGTTGCCATGAAGCTGATTCCTGAATTGGATGTTTGAAATTTAAAATACATATTTCAGGGAAATAGTCATCAGTATTGTAATCAGTGTGTGTATAGTGACTTCATTGGTTTTTTTCAAGGGAAAAAGAAATTTTGCAAAGCTGTCATGGTGGGAGTCTTTGAAAAGAAGTTTTAGGTCTAAAGATAGTCAAAAGATAATGATATTGTGTAATTTATTGAAGAATATGTCTTTTGCCTTTAGGTTTTCATATCAGTTCTCAAAAACATTAACCTGCAATCCACCTCAAGTGTAAATGTGTACTACACTATTGTCGAAAGTCCGTGACATCCCATTCCAATGAGAAAGATGGCTTACCCCCATTCCTTACTTCATACAGACTTGATGTTTGGGGGAGCCTTTTCCTTGACATTCGTTTAGTAAATTTATGTTAAATGCTTATTGTACAGTTGGCCCTATTCTGGACACCGGGGATACAGAGATCAAGGATCCAGCCCCAGCCGTAGGAGCTCACAGTTTATTTAGGGGAAATGAACACATAAATAAACTAATAATTTCATTGAGGATAGTGCTAAAAGTATACACAGTGAATAAACTTGGAAGATATCTTCATTCTTAAAACCAAGCATTTCACTAAATATTTTTTAAATTAGATTTTAAATTTAAAATATTTTCTTTCAGAAAGTCCAAGTAGGAACCCAGATTTGAAAGATTCTCTGGGCAAATGTACACATTAATCTGATCACTCCCAGATTTATTTTGTGAAGAGACTGTTCTTCCAGTATTATTTGAAAATTATTTAATGCTAATGCAAAAGACTCTTGGCTTAGGAGTTAATAAAGAAGACATAGGCTGTTTCCTTGCCATAGAACAGTAATTAGAGCTCAGTCTAGGCCAGTGGTGCGTCCATGAGCAGCTGCCATCTGGAGGCCTGTGGAAAGTCCGAGCTGGAAGGCTACTAGTCCAGTTTTCAATTAACGTATCTATGACTTGGTGCATTCCTTTGGCCAGAAGCCAGAAACAGTCCTCTGGCGCCTTAGAGTGAGTCACATTATCACCTCTGATATTGATCCTATTTCAGGCAGAGAGAATCCCTAACGATAATTTTTCATTTCTCCCTTTTCTGCTGGTGTGATATAGAGTATGGATGCAAGTGCTTCTGCCTCTGTGAAGGGACAGGTGTAACAGCGCTGGTGGATGTGTTTCTTCTGGTTAGTCTCTTAGACCTCAGAGGCTATTAGGTAGCTCTTCCTGGTTGGTAAGAGAGCTGTTTCTTCTTTCTCCTGCTCTTTGGTATACAGCTGAACAGTGACATCTCACACCTTGAAGTCTATGTGTGCTTCTAGAATGTGAAGGGGATGAAGATGGAGGAGTAAGCTATCACTTCTTAAATCCTCATTCTTCAGATACAAAGTTGTGATTGGAGTAGGTGGAACACAACAAGTGACTGCCCCATCAAGTCAGCCCTTTGAGAATTGTATTCAAATACCATTTTATAACTGGGGATTATTTCACATTCTCACTTGGTAGTCACAGCAGCGGTCTTAGGTACTATTGCTTGCTGCAGTTTTAAGAAACCGAGGCTTTCAGTTAAAATGTTGCTTGTCCAAGGTCACGTGGCCATTGGCCTAAGTTGCACTGTGAACCCTAGACCTCACACTCCAGATCCTGGACTCTTCTGTTATGTCTTTCTACTTATTATCATGGTATCAGAGTCTATAGAGGTTCTCAAAAATTATCAAATCTATTGGCTTTTTATCATTACTGTCTCTTAAAAAAAATGTTCAGGCCTATAATTTTTGGCTACCTCTCCCAGGATTTTCATTTGAGATTGTATGGAGAATAGTCATTTCATAAATAATGTAAAAATATAAGCTCAGGGGCGCCTGGGTGGCTCAGTTGGTTAAGCCTCCGACTTCGGCTCAGGTCAGATCTCACGTTCCTGGGTTCGAGCCCCACATCAGGCTCTGTGCTGACAGCTCAGAGCCTGGAGCCTGCTTCCGGTTCTGTGTCTCCTTCTCTCTCTGCCCCTCCCCTTCTCATGCTCTGTCTCTGTCTGTATCAAAAATAAATAAAACATTTAAAAAAATATATATATATATAAGCTCATTGATTTTCTCTCTCTCTCTCTCTCTCTCTCTCTCTCTCTTTTTTTTTTTGCAAATTAGCCTCCTTCATGTCACATCTGATAAATCACAGAAGTTTTCTTTTGTCAAATTGCAAGATAATCTAGCTTTTAGTTATTTTCTTTTAGTTATTTTAACAAAAAACTAACTCTACTATATGGTATGCTTTGGCATTTCTCTTTTAATAGGCACACTATAATTTCAAATAATTTACTGTAATTTCTGCCATTATCTTCCAGGTTAACATTAGCAGAATACCATGAACAAGAAGAAATCTTCAAACTCAGATTAGGTCATCTTAAAAAGGTAAGTATAATGAGAAGACTATATCTGGAGAAGTCAGTTTGCATGTAGTATGAGAGCAGATGTCACAGTTGGGCATACCTGCTAACACCTGGAGTAGTTCTTCTCCCCATTATGTCCAGTATTTCTAATGCGGGAAGTCCTGTCTTTCCATTTTCGAGTCAGTTCCAGCCCCCAATGAGAGCACTTTTCAACCAATGATGTACCACCAGATAACTCTGCATATCACATAAAGCTTCATAAGTAGTTATCCTTAGAGTAAAAATGAAATTATTCAATATGAGCAGGTGGTTCAGATTTGATCCAAAACCTCTTAATGGTATTTTAAATTGTAAAGTAGCTCTTATCTCTTGCCTAAACTTGTACCAACCATATTGTAACACAAAGGCACCTACATAAAAATTGTTATTGATCATGTTCACAGAGGTGTCTTAAATATAGATTGTCCATCTCCTAAATTCAACAGCCCATGTATTTTTGGTAGATGCTACTTATGGTAATGGTAGTCAATAAGCATTTAATTAACTGCTTTTGGTGTGTGTTTTTCCCATTGGGTTCTCAGATCTTGTTAAAACAGTAGAACTTAAGGCACCAAGCATAACCCATGCTTATAGAGCAGAACCAGATAGAGAACCGGATTTTTGTTTAAAAAAAAAATTGTATGCCTGTATGTAAATACAGAGAACATTTCTGAAAATTTACACAGGATACTTAACAGCAGTTACATCTGGGGAATAGGCATGGAGACAAGGGAGCAGAGGGCTTTTTTCTTACTTGTACTCCTTTGTATGGTTCGAATTTTATTTATTATTTCCTATTAGCTGTTTTTTGCTATTAAAATTCTAGTTCTGGGGCGCCTGGGTGGCTCAGTCAATTAAGCGGCCAACTTCGGCTCAGGTCATGATCTCACGGTTCATGGGTTTAAGTCCCACGTTGGGCTCTGTGCTGACAGCTCAGAGCCTGGAGCCTGCTTCAGATTCTGTGTTTCCCTCTTTGCCCCTCCCCCACTCATGCTCTGTTTCTTTCTCAATAATAAATAATCATAAAAAAGTTTTTAAATTAAATTTTAGTTCTTAAAAAAAATCCTCTTCAATGTGGAAGAAACATTTTCCTTGAGTTTTTTAAGAGAAATGTCTGTTTTTGAAATGAGATTCTGAAAAGGTGGTTTCCTGTGTTCTGAGCTGTTTCTTTCTTTTTCACCTTAGGAGGAAGCAGAGATCCAGGCAGAGCTGGAAAGGCTAGAAAGGGTTAGAAATCTACATATCAGGGAACTAAAAAGGATACATAATGAAGATAATTCACAGTAAGCAACTTGGGGGTATGTTGGGTTGGAGATTGCTGAACACTTTCTGACATGAATTGAATGGTCTAGAGTGATTGTTTCTGCTTAATATAAATTGGGTAAATGATTCCATAGTGTAGTTAGCTCTATTACAGGGTGTAATACAGGTTTGTGAACACAGCTATGATTTGCTTTGGTTTCAATATATGTAAGTATATGAGATTTATATGTTAAATATGTATCTATACTTGTATTATAGCATTTTCACACAAGTAGAGGTCACTAAACAGTGTAGCTTTGCAGTTGTAGGTGGTTGGGACACACTGTGTTTTCAGATGCCTGCAGAGCCCTGCGAAATGGAAGCGTGGGTGACAGTGTGGTGTCGTGGAAAGGCTCCTGAGTTGAGGTGGCACTTTTCAGAATGACCTTGCAGGGCCCTTTGGATGCTGAGATTTGAAAAAAGGCTGTCTTAAATTTAGTGTGTTAAGCGTAGATGAACGCCCACTTTTATTTATGAGCCATTTAAAGGATTGAAACTCAAAAGTGGATTAATATGGGAAATAGCTTCAGTTTGTACTCTTTTCTTTCCTGTATTTTTCTGACTCTAACAAATGATATTTTTGGACATAGCTGTTGCTTGTGTATTTTTGTTTGGTCAGTGTGAGCCATGGGTCTTTCCTTCTGTAAGGTGGTGGGCCACAGCAGTGACCATGACCGAGCACTCTGTACGTGTCAGGCATAGAGCTAAGTGCCCTTAAGCTGTCTTCGCTATAGCCCAACAAAATTGATTTGACCAGGGCCCCACAACTCTGTGACTAAACAGAGAGCTGAACTTGCTGTGGAACTCCAGAGCCGACCGCCACCCAACAGTGGCACCACTCTTTGCAGGCATCCCACTGTGTCAAAAAATAAAATCGTTTTCCAGGATTGGAGCTGTGTAAGATCAGGAACTAGGTAGAAATAGTCTTAAAAGTTACTTTTGCCAGAATCTCTCTTGTCAACACAAGGTAGAATCCTGTGTGACAGAAACAGTTCTATCATGAGTCTGTTTCAAAGAGGAAATGAATGTACCCAAAACATGTGATTTACTTTATAATCAGATCTGTTTTTAAGGCCATGTAAAATATCTTGGAATTTTACTGTATTAGTTTTGGAATGGTGGGAACCTGTGGCTTTTGAATACTTTGGAGGAACTGAGTACACTTTGAAAATCCCTGATCTACTGTAGTCTGTACCTGCCTTACATCATAGCAAGGCAGAAAGGAGAAGGGTCAACAAAGGTCACAGGTCCAGTTGTGGCTGTGCTAACAGCTGTACCTTACGGCTCTCTGGCCAGTGCCATTCCTTGTGTTTATGTGGTCTTTTTGAACTATGTAACTTACTTCATGGTCACAGTTCGCTATATTGGTGGTGTCACCAAACTATCAGTAGCAGCTGTAATCATGTGTATAGCATGTTACATATTCTAGGAATTTTGCCAGTATGGAAGATTGTGTAGTCCTTGACCTCAGGATGTTCTGTATTCCCTGTTTCCGCAGATTTAAAGATCATCCAACGCTAAATGACAGATATTTGTTGTTACATCTTTTGGGTAGAGGAGGTTTCAGTGAAGTTTACAAGGTAAGTGTAAGAAACTGGTTATAAAGACTAAGGATTAAATTATTGGCTATTACTGACTTGGAGAATGTTAAGAATAGTGATAATTGTGGGTTGCTATCTATTGGTTGAAATTCACAAACTTCCTAAGGCAGGATACAGTATTTTGCCCTGTTTTCAAGTTTGGGGGGGTAAAAAAACAGGAAGGAAAAACAGCACTCTTTCTCAGTAGTGAAATTAAGGTGATTTTTATTTTTTTTTTTCTGTACTGCCTGCCTCACATTTGGTAGAAATAAGTATGGGGGTGCCTGGGTAGTTCATTTGGTTAAGTGTCTGACTTTGGCTCAGGTCATGATCTTGCAGTTCATGAATTTGAGTCCCACGTTGGGCTCTGTGCTGACAGCTCAAAGCCTGGAACCTGCTACAGATTCTGTGTCTCCCTCTCTCTCCCCCTTCTGAACACCCCACTCATGTTCTTTCTCAAAAGTAAACAAACATTAAAAAATTTTTTAAAATAACTGTGTTACTTTTCTTATGATTTTTTTTTAAATAGATGTATTAAAGTTAATTCTTATTTGAAAACCTGCTTCTTATTTTTAAAAAGTTCTCTTCTAAGAGCATTAAGTAGCTCTGGGATCCTCAAGAAGCATCCTGACTCTAGAACCGGGCCAGTGAGGATCAGACCACTGTGCCTCTAGTTGATTTGCACTAAATGAGAAATTCCGCAGGTTTTCAGTATAGCTGCGGATTCATAACATGTTCACCAATCACCACCTCCTTGTTTCTGTAGGTGTTTCTGGCACCAGGATTTTACATGCAGAGTTAGTTTATTAAATGGGTCTTTATTGCCTGGCCCTGTGAATTCCCTTTTCCTGAGGTGCAGCCTTCACTGATGGGATTTACGTTATGCCCCATGAATTTATATGGGAAATCATTTGAGCAAAATAATGTGTTCATTTCAGATAAAAACTAGTTCTGTATCCCCCTTTTAAAAATATTTTATGTTTATTTTTAAATATTTTATTTTTATTAAAAAGTTTTTTAATGTTTATTCATTTTTTAATTTTTTCTAATGTTTTATTTCTTTTTGAGACGAGACAGAGCATGAGTTGGGGAGGGGCAGAGAGAGAGGGAGACACAGAATCTGAAGCAGGCTCCAAGGCTCTGAGCTGTCAGCACAGAGCCTGACGGGGGGCTTGAACCCACAAACATGAGATCATGACCTGAGCCAAAGTCAGAGGCTTAGCCAACTGAACCACCAGGAGCCCCTAATGTTTATTCATTTTTGAGAGATATGGGCATGAGTAGGGTAGGGACAGAGAGAGGGAGACATAGAATCCAAAGCAGGCTCCAGGCTCTCAGCTGTCACCGCAGAGCCTGGCACGGGGCTCAGACTCATGAACTGTGAGATCATGATCTGATCTGAAGTTGGACGCTTAACTAACTATGCCACCCAGGCACCCTAAATATTTTATTTTTAAGTGATCTCTGTAGCCACCTTGGGGACTGAACTCACAACCCCGCAATCAAGGGTTGCACACTCTACTGATTGAGCCACCAGGCATACACCCTCCCCCGCCTCCCCCCACCCCCTGGCTTTTATTGTTATAAAAAATAACTATTTTCCATAACCAATAGTGTCTGTATATATGTGTGTATATATTTTTTAATCGAAGTTTAGTTGGCATACATGATATATTTATTTGAGGTGTACAACATAATGATTTGACAGTTTTCTTTAGTGTTAATTTTTACTGTAGTGATATATAAAAAAATTTATCATTTTAGGGTTACAATTCATTTGCATTAAGTATGTTCATAATGTTGTACAACTACTATTACTGTCTACTTCCAGAACGAGAATATTATTTTTAGTGTGCTACTGAGCTTGATTTTTTTTAGTATTTCATATTTTTTATCTGTGTTCATGAGTGCAACTCGCCCACAGTCATCTTTTGTTTACAGGCAACATTGTCTAGCTTTTATGCCCTAGTTATCCAGAGCAAGTGGTGAAATTTCTTTTTTCCCAGGCCCTGGAATGCATTGCATAGGAATTCTTGGCCCCTTAAAAGTTAGAGCAGACTCAGAATCACATGAGTGGATGTCGTTGTAGAGGAAAACATTTTGACCACCTTTTCATTTCCTTCTACAAATACTGATTTTTTCAGATTTTCTCTCCTTTCTTAAGTCAGTGTTGATCGTTTTCCTGGAAAATCTCCTATTTCACCTTGATTTAAAAATGTCTTCCGTGGGGCACTTTGAGTGACTCAGTTAAGTGTCTGACTCTAAGTTTCAGCTCAGGTCATGGTCTCACGGTTCATGAGGTGGAGCCCACGTCTAGCCCTGTGCTGACAGTGTGGAGCCTGCTTGGGATTCTCTTTTCTCCTTTTTTGCCCCTCCTCTACTCTCAAGCTCATGCTCTCTTTCTCTCTCAAAATTAAGAAACATTAAAAAAATATCATTCATACCTTAGTTATTTCTCTTTTTTATGAAATGTTTATTTTCATTTATTTAAAAAAAATTTTTTTTTTTTTTTTTGAGAGAGAGCGAGTGTGAGTGGGGGAAGGGCAGAGAGATGGAGATAGAAATCTGAAGCAGGCTCCAGGCTCCATGCTGCAATATGTCAGCACAGAGCCCAACTTGGAGCTCGAACTCACTAGTAGTGAGATCATGACTGAACCAAAGTCGCACTGAGCCACCCAGGAGCCTCCGAAATGTTTGTTTTTATATCTCTTGAGTGATGGGTCAGAGCTGAGTCAATGGTTTTTTTCCTCTAAGAATCAACTTTTTGATCAAGTCTGCTCTGATTTTTTCATTAACTTTTGCTTTTAATCTTTCCTTTTTTTGTTTTCTTTGTTTTTGTTTTCATTCTTAAGTCAAAAACTCAGTGTATTTTTTATTTTTGATAATTTTAAAAATTGTGGTGAAAAACACAAAATTTACTATAACCATTTTTAAGTGTATAATTTAGTAGTCTTAGGTATAATTTATGTTGTTGTGAAACAGATCTCCAGAATTTTTTCATCTTGGAAAACTGAAACTTTACCCATTAATCTACAAGACTCCTCTCCCAGCCCCTGGTAACTGCCATTCTGAAACTTTTGGTTTAGTGAACTTAACTACTTTTAGATGCCTGTATAAGTGGAATTACAGTACTTGACTTTTTGTGACTGGCTCAGTTGACTTAGCATAGTGTTCTCAAAGCTCATCCATGTTGATGTGATAGGATTTCCTTCTTTTAAAGCTGAATAATATTCCATTGTATGCATACACTTCATTATCTTTGTCCATTCATCTGGTAGTGGATGCTGAGGTTGCTTCCTCTCCTGTGGATGTGCATAGTGCTGCTTTGAACACGCGTGTGCACATACCTTGGAGAGACCTTGCTTTTAATTCTTTTGGCTATAAATCCACAAGTGAAACAGATACTTCTTTAAAATCATCAGCATTTGTTCTTGGTGCTTCCCAGTTACTTGTTAGTGATTTCTTCAGCCTATTTTTTCCCAGGGTGCTCCTTAAACATGTTAACATTCCTGAAATTTAGATGCTTCTTCCAATGATGTGTAAATTCCATGTAGGGATTCTTTTGCTCTTCTCCACTCTCCAGAAGCCCTTTTTAAATCAGTGGTGGATCACAGTGTCTTGGATTCATAAATATGGACAAAAAGACACTTGTAGTATCATTAGTGCTCTTACAAATTAGGTGGTATTCGATCTGGCTTTTAATGGTTTTCTACAGCAAAGGCGTGATACTCTCTAAGCTTGCAGGTGGGCTTCAGGCTCTGTAAGAAAAATAGTTCAAAAGTTTCCATTTTTGTGAAATAAGGTGTTCTGTTTGAATTGTATAGTTTTTATATTTAAAAATGCTGGTTTAAATTTAGTATAAAGTAAAAGTTTCTTTTATAAGGAACCGTCTCTTGCAGTTAGTGCTTTCCTATAGGTAGCTTACATTTTAAAAGATTCATAGAACAGTAGTCATGACTGTTCCTGTGCCTTTTGCTTTCATCTCCTCATACATTTGTGGAAACTGGTAGAATGGTGGTGATAGTGCTGGAACTAAAGTATTAAATGTCTTATTGGAACTTTAATTTTTTTTTTAAAGTTTATTTTGAGAGAGAGAGAGAGAGAGAGAGAGCGGGCGAGCGCTGGGGAAGAGCAGAGAGAGAGAATCCCAAGCAGGCTCCATACTCTCAGCGCAGAGCCCGATGTGGGGCTCAGTCCTAGGAACCATATGAGACCATGACCTGAGCCAAAATAAAGAGTCTGAGGCTTCACTGACTGAGCCACCCAAGGGCCCCTCATCTCAACTTTAAAAACTAAGAAAACCTGTTCATTCCAAAGGAGTTCTTCAATAAATTCTTTTGTACAGGAAAAATACCCTGTTATGTTTAAATACTACTCACTTTACCAACTGTGATTTACACCCAGCATCCTTCACAACCCCCGTGATGTAGCACTACCTGGCCGATACAGGATTTTCCAGCAGTGGCAGTCTTAGGGGAAAGTATGTCCCTTTCTACTGGAAAAGTGACCTGGTGTGACTAACTTCAGACATGTTGGGATCAAAAACTGCTTTTTATTTGCCCGTCATATGTGGGTGGGGCTAAAGGCAGGGCTGTTCTTTTATTTGTATTTTAATTAACACAATATAACAAATTTTACAAGGTTATTTTCTAAACAAACATAGTGAAGAGGTGTATCTGGAGGGGTTATTTCTTAAGGAGCCAATAGTGTGTGTCCCCGGCCTTTCAGAAATGTCCTGCCCCAGTGTTAGCAGAGGGCGAGACATAGCCCAAGCGAGTGAGGCCCCAGAGAGGGTGGATGATGTCCGTACAGAGAACGGTTGGGAGGTGACTGGTAAGGCATGGGCTGTCGTGCTGTTTGTGCTGTGTACTGGGTTGTTTCCTAAGCCCCTTGGTGCCGCTGCGTCTGGAGACGCCTAAATTATCTATCTGCTCACAAGTTTCAAGAGGACGGTTGCAACTCTGAAACAAGTATGTGATGTGTTGTCATCCACTGTTGTTTTTATTTTATGATGATTTCTGGTTTTGAATCATGGATGTGTTAAATAGAAGCTTCGAGTCCATTTTTTTTTTTTTTTTTTTTTTTTGGCCTGTAATTCTTGTTGGCATTTATCCAGAACATAATTTATCCCTTTTCTTTGCAGGCATTTGATCTAACAGAACAAAGATATGTAGCTGTGAAAATTCACCAGTTAAATAAAAACTGGAGAGATGAGAAAAAGGAGAATTACCACAAGTAAGTGATCCTAGAGTGTCTGATTTTTCAAAATTTGTTAGTAACAGCAGTAGTTCGAGCATCGTGCTAACAGCTGTACATGCGTTGTTGTTGTTTCATTTAATCCTTAAGACGATCCTGGGAGAGTGAAGAAATTTTCCATCTTACTGATGAGTATATTGAAACTTACAGAATTTGAGTAATAGTTAAGAAATGTCTGAGCTGGTATTTAAATCTAGACTTCCCTTAATCCAAAAGCCATGCTCTCCAATCTCCCTCTCCATTGTGTGTGTAACGTTAGCTACAGTAAACAAGTAAAGCCTCGGAAACTGTCTGCTGTCTGCAGAAAGTAGATGATGGAGTCCTTCACTGGCCTGGGCATCCTGGGGGGCTCTGGGCAGGGCTTTCTCCTGCCTGTTCAGTCATTTCTCTATGGAGGAAACTGGAAGGGGGAGCAGCTGGGGTGCCTCTGTTGACTGCAATGATGCTTGTTGACATTCAGTTCTTCAGTGCTGTGATCCCCTCCCCCTCAGTTCCCCTCTGGATTCTCTGTGCTCAGGGTCCGAATGCCACTGGCTGGCGCTCCCTCTTCTCTGTTGGGAGAAGGGCCGGGAGGATGACTTCTTGAATAGAGTGAATATAATGAATGTACAGGTGTGAATTTCTTTGATCTACTAATGGCAAGCTTTGCATGTTCCCCCCACCCCACCCCAAGCTTCAGAAGGTTGGAATTCATGGCTCATTCAGTTTGGAGGTAATGCATACCTGATTTGCTATTAGGATCCCCACTGGGCTTAATATTGTTTCCTTGTTGTAGGTATAAGGACTGAATTAGACAGGTCCTAACCCTGGAAGGAGAAGACATCCACTTTTAATGTAAACAACTCACCTCCTCTCTCCCCTCCTTTTTGCGAAAGTTTTGTTTTTGTTTCTGTTTTATTTTTTTTACAAGCTGTGCTTTGAAGGGAAAAAAGCAGTGGACTTTGAAGTGGCCTTTTTTTTTTTTTTAAGTTTAGTTTATTTTGAGACAGAGAGAGTGAGCACAAGTGGTGAAGGGGCAGAGAGAGAGGGAGAATCCTAAGCAGGGCTCTACGCCATCAGCACAGAGCCTGATGCGGGCTTAAACCCACAAACCACGAGATCATGACCTGAGCCAAAATCAAGTTATGCCTAACTGACTGAGCCACCTAGGCACCCTGAAATAGCCTTTTAATTGGCTTCTGAATCTCAGGGGGAAAGTAAAACATTTCTGCATGATCAACAATTCTTGGGGCACAGACCAGGCAACTCTTGCTGTATACGTGTTACTAATCAGGGGTCCAGGAGCTCCCCCCATTCCATGCTGAATGGCACTCAGCACTGGGGAAGTGAAGGTTCCTCTGGCGTTAAGAGAAGTCGGGCTTAGTGGAGGTAGGAAAAGGGATGAGGTGTGGTTTATGCGTGGCACCCTGTGTGTGTATCTTCCACGACAGGCAGCTGCAGTCCAGCTGCTTCTGAGGAACAGTTACATTATTGCAAGTACATTCCAGTCGCTTGGCACCCAGGGACAAATGGCATGCCACGGGGAATGCCAGGAGCACTTCAGAGAAGGAAGCCACATGCTGCTCTGACCAATTATAAATGCGAAATGTGCCCCCTTATATTGAGACTCTCAGAGTGTGTACGGAGTTGGAACGGTACTTGCTTCTCTTTAAAAATGCTCTTCTGTAGCTGATGTATGCCCTGACCGCTCTGAACCACTTGACTCTGTGAGGGGCAGCCTTGGTCAGCCTTGAGAAGGTGCTTCCTATGCTGGGATTCGAACATACTTTGCCTGGTCTCAGTGTCCAGCTTTTTGGCTGGCCCTAAAGAGGACTCAGCTGAGGGATACCGTGGTGACTGCAGGTGGGGTCCTGCTCACCTTAGCCCTTTGAAACAGTGAGGGATCAAAGCCTGGGCCGTGTACTTCCATGACACCCTGGCAAGCTGTTCCAGTGCTAACGGGTAGAGATTGGGTACGTTCTTCACATTTCTCTACCAGGCAGAGTCATAGAACAGGTGCAGGGGGTGGTCTCAGCTCTCTGGGCTCGTTACTGGTCCAGCTCCAGGCTCACGCTGGTGCCTTTCTGCTCTTCACCAGAGGTGGGAATCATGGCGCCTGGGTACCTTCTCTGGAGTCGTCTCTGCAGGGGCCACTTCCTTGCTGACAGACAGTGGGGTGGGGGCGGGGTGTGCCGAGTCCCTAAGACCTCCATTCACGCCTAGGAGAAACTCTTAAGCACTTCTACCTGTTTTTGAAAGCTTTTGCTCAATATGAAATCATACTGTTGAATACAGGCTATACAGATAATAGTGAATTAGCAAAATGTCATTAACTACTTTGAACTTAAAGAGGTATAGCAAGCATATAACAGATTTTAGAGAGTGCTTTAAAAATTTAGTATTAAACTAAAAAGTGGTACAGTTTAGTTTTGTGGTAACAGTATAAAATATGAAAATGCTGCTATTCTTTTGCATGGTAACGTCTCTGATTGCTTTTTCTTTCGTGGGAATGACTTCCCAGTCTCATCTGGAATCAGGACATTTATTTGAGTAAAAAAGGAGGAATAACTCAAAATAAAAGGTGTTGTTTTGTTTAATTTTGAGTTCTGTTCTGCAGCCTCCTTTCCTCTCCTTCCCCCACAAACAAACAAAAAGCAAACTGATTATTTTACTTTTGCATTATTAAAACATTAGTAGGTATTATAAGATTTCTTTTTTTTTCTTTTGCAAGATTTCCCTAACTCCCCCAAATAACACATTAAAAACTCTGTTGTAGGAAACCTTTCATATAAAGCTGTCCACAGAAAAAATTTTATCTGAGTTAGTTGGTATACACTTATGTATGATGGTCTTCTAATTTTTTAGGATAAAGTCATTTTGGAAGTCTGAATATATATCCACATATTATAAAAGAGTAAAAGACTAACATGTTAGCGGATAAGGTTCTTCCAGTTTCTAATTAAGGTTTCTGTAGTGCATTGATCCCTTGGATGCTAAATGAAAAGTTGGACATGTGAGGGATGCGGAAGAGCCGCCGCCTTGCGTGATGTAGCTTGAGAAGCGGGCCTCTGCCTCGCGTGATGCTGAGGGAGTGTGCTCCGTGCTCCAGGACTCAGCAAGTGCCCTTCGTTGGCGAGGACTTTGAATGACCCTTCCTTTGGTTCTTAAGTTTTGCCTCCTTCATTTCCTCTATTTCTTATACCTTTACGGAGAAATCGGTCTCTGCCCTGAAATGCACAACAAAATCAAGAAGTTAAAACAGAAGGGCAGACAACTGTAGATTTTTAGTATGTTAAAGTAAGAAGTGGTTGAACGGTTATCTGGTTAGTCCCTAGCTTTCTAAACTTGGTTTTTGTTAACAGCATCATCTGAATTTTTCTGAATGAACTATTAGTAGGATCTTGATACACGAAAAGGACACGCATGTTGCTGCTTAGGTGGAATGAGGAGCTGGGCCGGAGCTACATTTGCTCAGCGCCCGCCCCGGGGCTCCGGAGACCTGCGTCTCCAGGGAGTGTCCTTGGACACCTCTGGTCCTGTGCAGCGATGGCGAAGCCCAGAGAAGTGGCATTACCCAGCTGGGACTCTTGCAGCCAGGTGTCCAGGTCCCAGTGTAGTGGCATCCTGACGCTTCTCTGCCTAAGTGCTGGCCATCTTTCCTGTTCAGAAAGACATAAAGATGATGAAATGAAGTGTCCGAAGAAGCAAACACTGCCAAAAGTGTCAGCTTAAAAAATAGGCTTAGTCAGGCTCCGTTTCCATTCGGGAAAAATACATTTTAATTACTTTTAGATTCTTGTTTCTCTCTCCTCCTTGCCCTGATTGTTTCCTCAGCTTTTCTTTAGTTGAGTACTTTCTATGTATTTTTGACATACTGGGGTACACCAGTTTCAGAAGACGTCACCTTAATTTTGTTTTACCACACTCTGGAAAGTTTCTCTTTTCTGGTCTTGCCATGTAAGAAAATGCCCCAAAGTAAATGATGCTAGATTACTTAACATATAAGAACTTTCTATTCCTCTCTTTGTAAATAGGCACTAGAGACTTTAAAAGTTGTTAGTAATTATGTTGAATAAACAGGTTCTGTTCTTTTAAAACCTAATGAATATGTCAGATTATATAATCTACTTTTTGTTCCTAATCTCATTAAATGACTTTAAATTGGAAAAGTACTTAATAAAAAAGATGTTAATATGTATGTGTGTAAATTCTTATTCCAAGAAGACTAGGGCTTCATAATTTTCTATCAGTTTCACATTTTCTTAGGAGAAAGTAAAGCTGATAGCCCTTTAAGTTCTTTTTGTAAGGAGCATTTAAAAACAAATACATAATACTACTAATTGCCTTATACAGTCAGTAATCCTTTTACCCAAGGAATTTACCTTCTAAAATTGATTTCTTGATGTATCCCCAGGTTATAAACATTTAAGAGAGAGAAAAAACTGTCTTTGTAATTTTTAAAGCTTTGATATTTGGGTATAAATATAAAACAGGTGAGATTATGATAGAATGAACTTGAAAAGGTTGGCATCCATTCATTCAACAATATTTGAGCACCTACTGTTTTCTCAACAGCTTGATGGATACTAATAGTGAAAACAGGGTGAGGGAAGATACCAGGGCCAGCCAGAACTGAATGGAATGAGTAGGCAGAAACAAGGAAAAGTGAGAGAATATGTAGAAGTATCCTTTTTGAGGTCTAAAAGATAGTCCAAAATACAAAATGTTAATTTTGCACTTTGTTTACAGGCATGCGTGTAGGGAATACCGGATTCACAAAGAACTGGATCATCCCAGAATAGTTAAGCTGTATGATTACTTTTCACTGGACACTGACTCGTAAGTGCCCTGCCATTTTAGCTTAGCAGTTGGTACTGTTTTCTTCCAGTGTGTTGACTATGCATGAAATAGAGCTTAAATCTGGGTCAAGGAAATATTCTCTGAGAGAACCAAGTGCATTTACTTATGGGCAAGTGATCCTGTGTGAATTCATGTTTGGGCCAGCAAATACATCTCCACCACAGGACTCACATAGTTGTGTTTAACAGCCAGCTTGGGCAGGGGAGGAATAGGGCTAATATGTCGTATTTGACAATTTCTGTGATAGTAAATTTCTCCACAGGTCCAGTTTCAAGCTACTAGCTTAAAAAAAAAATCAGCTTTATTGAGCTATAATTTAAATACCGTATAGTTCACCCACTTAAAGTATACAGTTCAAGGCCTTTAGTATATTCACAGATCTGCAGTCATTGCCATAGTCAGTTTTAGAACATTTTTACTGCCTCACCAAGAAACCCATACCTTTTGCTATCACCCCTTTATTCTTCTACTCCACTCCCACCCACTCCCAGCCTTAAGCAACCACTAGTCTTTTTATTGATTGCTTGATTGATTGATTGATTGGGGGAGCGGTGTGTCTCTATAGATTTCCTGTTCTGGACTTGTATATGAATCACTCTTGTAATATATGGAGTTTTATGACTGGCTTCTTTCATTTGGCATGATGTTTTTTCAAGGTTCCATACTGTAGCATGTATCAGTAGTTCATTCCTTTTCCCGACCAAATATACTCCATTGTATGAAAATACCACCTTTTGTTTGTCCTTGCATCCTCCCAGTGGCTTAATAACCAGCTCATAAAATTCCTGAAAATTTACCTATCAGTTCTTGGTAACTGTCACAAGTTGGTGGCCAGCTGCCTCTGATGTGCACCAGTGAGTGTGGACTAGACGAGAGCCCCTCTGCCCCACCCCAGAGATCCGATGAACAGTGACAGGTCTTTTTTTTTTTTTTTAAAGAAGTACCAACAATATGATTTTATCATAGAATGGGAAGGAATGTGGCACAAATAACCCGGTGCTGCCTGAGACAGCATAGCCTCACAGGCCTGCAGGCTGTTAGAGTTGGAAGGGATCTCAGTTTATCTTTCTCATTGTATGGATGGAAATTTGAGGGCCAGAGAAGTGAAATGATTTGCCTAAGATCTTTAATACTCGTAGGCATTGTTGTATTTCATTACCGGGTATAGGTAAGCTCTATCACTTCTGGCTTTACCCAGGAGGTTAGGGATATTTCAGCATCTGGAAATGTTTTCTCTGTAGGAGTCTGAACTTTAGAGTCAGGAGAACAGGGTCTGGACGGAGGTATTCCTTTTAGCTTCCAGGGTGATTCTAGGCACTTGGGCTGTTCCAAACAGCAGCTCTTTCAGAGATCGCTATGCCAAGAACCACCCCACATTTAGAAATGTTTCCCAGAGGGGAGACCTTCATTCCCTTTGGAAACGTATACTATCCCTTTTTCCATCTGCCATGGGATGTCCCCTTTCCAGAAGTGTGGCACTCGAATGAGGCATAGTCAGTGTGTGTTTAGCGTGGATGGGGTTTAGAAGAATATCTAGTTAGAGAACAGGTCTCCAAGGGTGATTTAAATCCTTGAATACTAGGCAGACCACCACCTTCCCACCCCACTTCAATAACAAAAAAAAATTCAAAAGTAAGGAGAATGACTTGGGTTATCTGCAGTTTTAAATTGTATATATGCTTTTAACTAATCTGTGAAATTGACTTGGTTGTGTGCTATTCTTGAGTTGTTTATTTTGTTCTTTCTCTTGTGTGATGACTTTTCACCATCATTTTAGAACATCTGAGAGTTTTTTGGGTGTTAAAGTGACATTTTAAGCTTACAGTCGGATCAAAGAATACATCCACTAAACATGAGAATCTGTATCTCAGATCAGAGAATCCATAAATTTTTGATATTCATTCTCAAACAAGGTGCTAGCATGCCCTAGTATGCTCTGTCAGAAACATAGCTGTTCGGTCTGGGGATCCCGCAGGACTGTGTGTGCCCACCTTTCGTTGTGGTGCTTTTTCCCGGAGACCATGGTGTGTGTTCTGAGCCAGTTTGCTCCTCCCCTGTCCCCTGTTCTGCATCTTAGGGAAGTTGACCCTTGTAGGCTGTTCTACCAGGCTCCTGTGTCACTTGTTGTTCAGCTGGGTTCAGCTACCCGGAGACCAAGATGGTGGTGGGTAGACACTCCTACCCCTCCCCGCTGTGATTCCAGTCTCTCTTGGTGACCCCTGGGTTCAGGTTGCACCATCTCCGCCCTCTGGCCCCAGGGTGCTAATGGCTTCCTGTTCTGGAGGATCTCTGGGGTGCCTCACTGCCAGTTAATCCTCTCAGCTCTTCCATCATCCATGTGATCAGTTCCCTGAATTAAAACCCCTGTTTTAAATACTCAGGTGGTTTTTATTTCCTGTCTATACCCTGAGTGATACAACCATATTGTCACAGCTTAGGATAGTTTAAAAGGTCTTCATCTCTCAGGAATACTCCAACAATTCAGGAAGCCTGACTTTAGTTTATATTTGCCTCGGAAGATAAACACATGACCCTTCCTGCCACAATGGTAGGTAGTTTTAAATTTGGGTCTATGATGAATTGATACAGTGAAAGAAAAAACTCGCACTATGCAATAACACATTTGTAGAACCACAGATACTGCACTTTTTTTTTTTAACTTTTTTTTTTAATGTTTTTATTTATTTTTGATACAGAGAGAGACAGAGCATGAGAGAGAGAGGGAGGGGCAGAGAGAGAAGGAGACACAGAATCGGAAGCAGGCTCCAGGCTCTGAGCTGGCTGTCAGCACAGAGCCTGACGCGGGGCTCGAACCCACGAACGTGAGATCTGACCTGAGCCGAAGCCGGAGGCTTAACCGACTGAGCCACCCAGGCGCCCCAGATACTGCACTTTTAAAAGTTCTCTTACTCCTTATGTTTAGCAAAAAGCAATTATATACAGTATTGTGCCAAACTGCCAGGAGACATGACATGAAACCAGTTCTTGGGATGTGGGCAAACCCTGGATTCTTTCTCACTGTCAGCACTTAGGGTCATTTGAAATGTTTGCAGTGAGAATTGTGTACTTGAGCACAGTATGCTTGTTTAGAACTGGAGCATGGTGTGGAAATGTGTCGGAGACCCTTCTGAAAAGATATCTAGCTTTAATACATTACAGTTCTTGTCAGTGTTCGTACGGTCTAGATTTAAGAACAGGTATGCGCGGGTGCATTATAGCACCACAGATTCCAGTGTGGAGGGTGTGAAGGCTCTTCACCAGGAGAGAAAGCCGTGTCCTTCCTGGCAACCACTCAGGTAGCTAATACGAATAAAGAATAAAAGAATAAGGAATAAAGAAGAACAGAGCAAGAAGCTAATCACCTAAAGTTTTCACCGGGGCTGGTTTAGTCAGTCTTGATCTGCTTGCTGTGTCCCACAGTCAAATGTTGGTTTATTTGTCTTTAGGTTTTGTACAGTATTAGAGTACTGTGAGGGAAATGATCTGGACTTCTACCTGAAACAGCACAAATTAATGTCGGAGAAAGAGGCCCGATCCATTATCATGCAGATTGTGAATGCTTTAAAGTACTTAAATGAAATAAAACCTCCCATCATACACTATGACCTCAAACCAGGTATGTCTGACTTTTAGGTGACAGTATTGATGGCTTTTCTCTGGTCTTATAAGTGACTTCTAACTTGATAAAGTCGGAGAATGTGGCAGGAGCCTAGGAGACCTAGTAATGTCTGGCTTTGCCTGGGTAGGTGTGGGAATGAAAGAGGCCCAGCCACGCAGTGCTGGGCCTGAGACGGTGAGTTGGATGAAATGCTCTGGAGAAACAGTGCCCTTGTCTGTGGAGCCAGGGGCAGGTCACCATGTCAGCCCGGTTTAGCAAGAACTGCTCTGGGTAAGCTCCGTTCCACACTACATAGTAGTCCTCTCCTCCAACTCTCTTCCATGAAAATGCCTCCAAATTAATGACTTATTTTGCAGGTATGCCTCCCATTTCATTAAATTCAAATAGTTTTACATCTTTTTGTATGGTTACTGTCTAATTTCAGTAGTCCTTAGCAAACAGTAGAGAGTAGACTTTTTACCTCTTTTTTTTTTTTTAACGTTTCTTTATTTCTGAGATTGAGAATACGAGTGGGGAAGGGGCAGAGAGGGGGAGACACAGAATCTGAAGCAGGCTCCAGGTTCCAGGCTGTCAGCACAGAGCCTGACACGGGGGCTCAAACCCACAAACCATGAGATCGTGACCTGAGCTGAAGTGGGACGCTTAACCAACTGAGCCACCCAGGCTCCCACCTCCATTTTTTTGTCATTGTCCTGGGCTGTTTTTTAGAAGTCTGCATATGTTCCCTGGAGACTGCCGGAGCCAGCTTGGCTTGGGTGTTGGGAAGATGGTTCCCATTTACCTCCTGGGGGGGCACAGTTGTTAGCTCTGTTTTCCTCTACTGGTAGCTACATATTCAATCTCACTATCTCACTATTTACTATTATTTACTATTTAATATTCTAATACATTCAAATGACAAAATTCATTACAATGAAGTGATTTTTAAAATGATGGCCACTGTGTGATTGGATTTTCCATGACTGACTCCAATACATTTTCCCATTATAGGAACTGTAGGTGGCACTGTGGTACTAGCTTTGATTCCCTTGTATGTTGTTTTTTTTGGGGGGGGGGGGGGTCCTGAAACTACTGAAAGTTCAGATTAAACTTTCCCACCATTTTTGACCAACCATCCAAGTGATATTTTACTTTGGCGAGTTACTGTTTTTGCCCACTGCTCATAGTAGTGGTTTTGGCACATCTAGCAGGTGATTCTTGGAAAATGGAAGTTTGCAGCCAGACACTGAGGACTCTCCTCCAGCATCCAGAGTCCAGATCATTTTATTCCAGGAATTTGGATGTTTGCTATTATGTGCAAGAGTTTGAGTTCAGTTGTCCCCTTTTTGTCTGTTTTACCTTGAACTTTTCTCTTAATTAGTAAGTCTCTTTTTATTCATGAAGATTTTCATCTTTTTAGGTAATATTCTTTTAGTAAATGGTACAGCATGTGGAGAGATAAAAATCACAGATTTTGGTCTTTCCAAGATCATGGATGACGATAGCTACAATTCAGTGGATGGCATGGAGCTAACGTCACAAGGTGCTGGTACTTATTGGTAGGTATCTGGGAGATCTGCCAGGTTGGGTGGTAGAGATATGGCTGTGCTATACTGAAATGTTGGTAATTAATAATTAATATTTACATCCTGTCTTAGGCAAAATGCAGTAAACCAAAGTAGATTTTCCTCCCCAAATATTACTGCCTTCTCAGCAGTTTGACTCCCTGTGTTTACATTAATTTGTCCTAATTTTTCTCTTTTCTTGGAAACCATTGAGAGAGATTATGTATGGCCAGGTGTTGGACTTGTGTGTTTCTTCCTAGGGCTGGCCCTAAGGAGTAGGGAGAGAACGAGATTGCTCATATGTATTTAAAGAATGGCCCTAAATTTTTTTTCAGTACAAATGGAGGTCTCTTCTTACGGGTTAATGGGATGAGGGATTCATTTCTAGACTTGCCTATGGATGATGCACGGTCAGGAACTAAAGAGATATATGAAGATCAGTATGTAAAGTAACCCCAGCATCCTTGAAGTCCAAACAAGAAAAGAGTGAGCACGGAATTTTATCCCTGTTTATCAGCTGTGCTCTGAAAGGTTTTGAGCCACATTTCTTCCCATCTGTTGTCACTCATCTCCCCCTACCCTACCCCAGCTAGCTCTACCTGCTTGTTCCATGACCTCTCCTATTTCTGCCTACTTTTGACAGCAAGAACTGTAAAAGATACCTGCAGCCTAAGCATTTCACTTTGTGATTGTAAAGGTGTGTTCACAGAGCTTCCTTTTTACTTCTGAGGTGGTAACAGAAAGCTGCCTATTGGACGTTTGATTCCAAAATGGCGAAAGCCTCCAACACTGAGGTTGGGGGGAGGGGGTCACACATGCTATTAAACCCCAGGGCCACTTGGTCAGATCACTTATCTTTGGGACTGGAAGGCCCTAGGCTCTAGCAGAATACTGACTGCCTGGGAATGAGGGCGTTGATTGGAAGCGGAGAAGGGAGAGTATCGTTCACAACTCGAGATGAGCTCTGTGCTCATCTGTCTGATCATATGTAAATTATGTATAGTCGAGAATTCATCAGAGCCTTAGAAAACCATCATGTGCACAAAATTTCTGCTCTTCATTGCTCCTTATGTTTTGTGGAGATGGTACCTATAGTGAAAATCAGCCCTAAATTAAAACTTTGAGATTCTAGGCTTAAAATAGAAGCTACATTTACAGTGTTTATTTACTATGGTGGGTATTGTGGGTTAGTGTTCCTGTCACTAAATGGCACAAAAATATCTGTTGTTGGAAATTCTGGAAGCAGGTCTATACCTCTGCTATATAAATTCCCTGGAACTTAGATTTTAGGTTTTTTGTTTGGTAGCTTGTTCTTTTTAAAAAGTGAAGCCTTTTTGCATTAAATTCGTTTTCTCATTGCTACCTGTTGCTGTATTTGCTAAGCTATAAAAATTCAGTGGTTGGAATTTAAATAATAATTATGCGATGTTTGGAATTTGCTTCAGAATAGTTTGTTGGCAGGGCGTGGGGTGTATATGAAAAAAGATTGGCCCCATGTTGATAATTATTGAAGTTCAATGATGGTTACTTGGGGGTTCATTTTACTATTTTTTCTATTTTATATTTGGAGATTATTTTCATAAAAAGTGAGGTAGAAAGGGGGCTACTGAGAAAATTTAATTCTGTGGGTTCCTGTGAAGGTTTAAAAAAATCTCCACATTAGTAGAAGCATTGTCATAATCACACACCTCGTATGTCATCCGCTTACGATGTTCTGGAGGAAGACAGAAGCAGGATGGGAGGACATAAATTCCAGGCAACTGTTTGCAGTGTTGTGGTAGTCACACCGTTTGTAGAGTTCTTCTGCATTGAATATTACTTTTAACTCGAACTCACAATCCTGAGATCAGTGCATGCTCACTGACTGAGCCAGCCAGGTGCCCTCAATACTACTTGTAAATAAATGACCTATAGATTAGGCCTTGAGAATCATGTTTTTGTAGGACGATTTTATTGTGACAGAATATGCAACTGTGTTTTTAAACACAATTTCGTGCAATATCATAGAATTGTCCTCTGTTCTCTCCCGAAGTCCTTGATAGGGAATTAGAATGCTTATTATTTTCAGTATTTTTGCAGTGAAAACTAGTTTATTTCTTCATTTACACATGGGGAAACTGAGACCTAGAAAGTAACTTTTCCAGACTTGTACTGTCAAGGGCCAGTCAGTGTCTTTTTTTTTTTTTTTAATCAATGTCTTTTGTACTCTGAATATTTGGCTAAATTATTACTCATCATTTGGACAAGTTCAGCAACTTATGTCCTTCCCTACTACCTCCACCAGAGTTATAAATACATTAAAATGATCATTTTGGAATCAAGGTTCTGTTTATGCAAGGCCGCATTTAAATCATGTAGTTAAAGAATCAAGAACCATGAAAAGTCAGGTTCAGGGAGGTTTTAGTGACATTTGGAAGAGCTGTTCTTTTTATTCTTTTTCTATATTCTTATTACTTTGCGTTTTTCCTCACTTCATGAGTTGAGTGTATGTTTTGGTGAACAGTTTTCATTGTGAAATAATAATGTAGGTCAGTGGTCTTAATCATCCCCAAATGTCTGTTAAAAATAAATAAGAAACAAGAACAGGAGCCTAACTTCTTTAAAAAAGAAAAAAGTCCATCATGGAACATTTTTTTTGTCTCCTCAGCTCTTGTGGCCCCCTTCGAGTTGTAAGTTTAGATTTTATGCCGGAAACACAGCAGGGTCTAAGATAAAGAATTTTTCACAGAATTGATTTTGTCAGCATGAAATCTGCAGAAATCGATCTGTTATCTTCAGAATGCTGCCTTCCAGCTGTGCCATGGCTAAGACCCCAAGCAATGAGTGGAAGCATATTTGTTTGGTTTCCTAAATGCCAAGAGGCACTTACCTTCCTCACCATGCAATTTGGTGTGGTTGGCTGCGCAGCTAGTCTTTTTCCGAGGCCAGGAGTGGGTGGGGAGGGAAGGAATTCAGATGAGGATTGAGTTGTGCTAACTGCTAGTTTGGTGGGGTTTTCTCCCCTATTTGTTAGTCCTCAGGAAGCCCCTGATCACCCTTCAAGTGGGCAACACAAAATACCCTTTGAAAACTTGGACTATAATATCACCACTTATATATTGTAGTTATTCCCAGGCCAGATTTTATGAAGAGGCAACATTACGAAGGCAGATAGTCACTCCCCTCAGAGATTTATACTGGGTTCTGAATTCATTTGGACTTTTACACTTTGTTGTTTTTTTTTAATGTTTATTTTTGAAAGAGAGAGTGAGAGCATACACCCACGCAGGGGAGGGACAGAGAGAGAGAGGGAGACAAGAGGACCTAAAGTGGGCTCTGCTGACATCAGAGAGCCTTATGCTGGGCTCGAACCCACGAACCACGAGATTATGACCTGAGCCAAAGATGAACACGCAGCCAACTGAGCCACCCAGGCACCCCCTTCCTTTGGACTTCTGAAATAGTTATTTTAGAGACAGTCTTCTTTCTCAGCCAGCATGAAAGCAAACCCACACCACTTCGAATTCTGTTTTGGTGTTTGTTGCTGCAGCTCTCATAAAAGGAAACACACTTCTTTTTGTGTCCTTCTTTTTGGAACTTGTTGAATGATACTTCTAATGACAACCTTGGGAAAAGATGCTGTGGTGGGTGAGAGGGGCTGGGGGAAGAATACTTGCCTCTCTCAGGGAACGGAGAAGGGTATTTTAAGACTTTTAGGACATGCTCCCTCCTTAAGTTACAGAGTTCTCACTGACTTTCCCCAGCAAGGCCCAAGTCTTTTTCGTCTAAATTCCAGTTAAAATTCAGATATTTTTATTTCCCACAAGTCTTCTACTTTGCCTTTTTGTAGATGTCCTGGATTTATAGTCATTTTCTTTTCCTTTTGCCCCAGGTATTTACCACCAGAGTGTTTTGTGGTTGGGAAAGAGCCACCAAAGATCTCCAATAAAGTTGATGTCTGGTCAGTGGGTGTGATCTTCTACCAGTGTCTTTATGGAAGGAAGGTAAGGAAGGCCGGATGCAGGACTTGATGGCCGGCTTGGTGGTGCATGTACACACGGGCTTGCTGTCGGTTATTCTTTTGGAATTAATCATTCAGTTATACAGAGCTTTCCGTTGTGGTTTGAGGAAAATACAGACAGTAATAACAGCTTTCCACATAAGCAGAACTTTTTGAGAGAGTACCTAATGAATTCTACTGGGCTATTGAAAAATCTGCATTTTTGCCCTTTTCAGTTAGATCCAGGATCTGGTTTGATTCTGATGTGCAAGGAATTATATGATCTAGTTTATTTCAAGTATACAGATGTCCCGGGAGGCATTCTTCAGGGTTCCAAAGACTGGCATTTGAAATATCTACAGAGCTGTTGATTCCCAGCCACCCCAGTAGTTAAAGCTGTCGTTAATAAAAGCGTGCTTTCTATCTCCTGTACTGGGGAGGTGTAGTATTAGAAAATATTCACTGTCTGTTACTTCTGGATCAAGGTAATAGGTCATTTGGACACACAGTAACCTAGGTAATGAACTGTACCTAATGAATTGTTCATATTATGTTTTCCTTGTGAGCATGCTCCCTTAGGGTAAACATGCATACCAGGATCCAGGGCATGTATAGTTGTATTTTTGCTGTCAGTGTGTTCCAAGTAGTCGAAGTTTGTAGGTGTTTCCAGCAGTGTCGGTTGTGAGTGTAAGCCATTTGGGAGTTCCGCGACTCCCCTGGACTCAGTATTTTTGTTACAATCCCCGGACCAAGCTCTTAATTCAGATTTCAGCTTCCTCTTTAACTTCTCCTTGGTCTTTGTTTCTTTTTGTTTGTTTTTAATGTTTTATTTATTTTTGAGAGAAAGAGAGAGGCAGAGTGTGAGTGGGGGATGGGCAGAGAGAGAGAGAGAGAGAGAGAGAGAGAGAGAGGGAGATACAGACTCTGAAGGAGGCTCCAGGCTCTGAACTGTCATCACAGAGCCTGACATGGGGCTCAAACTGAGAAGCCATGAGATCATGACCTGAGCTGAAGTTGGATGTTTAACCAACTGAGCCACCCAGGTGCCGCTTGGTCTTTGTTTCTTTATCTTACCCTTTGTAATATGGGGAAACTTCAGAGCCAGAAGTAGTTAATAATAATAATAATAATTATTATATTATTATTATTATTATTTTAAGGTTTTGTTTTTAAGTAACCCCTACATCCAGCCTGGGGCTCAAACTCACGGCCCCAAGATCAAGAGTCAGATGCTCCACTGACTGAACCAACCAGGCACCCCCAGTAGGAGTTAATTATGATTTATACTGTCTACTGCCTGATAATGAGGAAGCACTGCTGATAATATTGGTAGAGGTTGTGTAGAAAGAATTGTTTGTGATCTCTTAGTGGAAACATTGTAGAGATGACACTAAACTTGAACTTCTGTTTTAAGACTATCAGGAAATAGCATATTGGGGAGTGGCAGACATATGTACTCCTTAAGCCTACGGGTGTCACTCGGGACAGAGAGGTTGCCGGTTCCTCCTAGAACGCTTTTTGTTGTCAGCCAAGCTCGGCAGAGGTATTCCGATATGGCAGCTGCTGCCAGCTCTGCCTTGACCTCCATGTTGGACCGTGAGCATGTTTCTTAAGCTCCAACCCTTTCCACCCCTTCCCTGTAAAAAGAGAGTTAGAGGAGGCCATCTCCGAAGTTCTTTCTGGCAATTCTCATCAAAGCATATCTTCTCCTTTTCCTTCACTATGGTTTTGAATTGCGCTCTCTTTAATTTTAACCACAGGCCCACCTTTGTTTGTTTTGTTTTTATCTGATAGCCTTTTGGCCACAACCAGTCCCAGCAAGACATTCTACAAGAAAATACTATCCTTAAAGCTACTGAAGTGCAGTTCCCGCCAAAGCCAGTAGTAACACCTGAAGCAAAGGTGAGTTTTGACCCACTGGCCAGCAGGAAACAACTGTTGCTTTCTGGATTACCAGTACAAAATTCAGGAGCCATTAAAAACCTTCTCCCTCTTCAAAATGGGTATTTTTTCAGTCCCTTACCCTGTTCACCTGCTCTCCTACAACAGGTACTTACTGAGTGCCTGTTGAGTTCTAGACACTGTCCTAGGTCTTAGGGAATAGTGAGTGTGTAGCAATGAAATACAGACAAGGCCCCTACCCACCAGGGGTTTCTGTTTCACCAAGTGAGACAATAACTAACAACGGATCCATCTCAGATGGTGATAGATGTTATGAAGAAAAGAAAGGAGGGTACAGGGCTGTAGGGGCAGAAGCCCCAGTTTTGATAGCATGGTCAGGGAAGGCCTCAGTGCTGAAGTGACGTTTTGAGCAGTCTTGAATAATGTGAGGGTGGGAGTCATGTGTAGATTTGGGAGAATATTCTTTTTTTTTTTTTTTAAGTTTATTTATTTAAAAAAAGTTTTTGAGTGTATAATTTTTTTTGAATTTATTTTGAGCAGAGGAGGGGCAGAGAGAGGGGAAGAGAGAGAATGCCAGGCAGGCTCCATGCTGTCAGCGCAGAGCCCCATGCAGGGCTCAAACTCATAAACCCTGAGATCATGACCTGGCAACCAAGAGTTGGACGCTCAACCGAGTCACACAGGCGCCCCTAAGTTTGTTTATTTTTGAGAGACAGTGCACAAGTGTGAGCAGGAGAGGGCCAGAGAGAGGGAGAGAGAATCCCAAGCAGGCTCTGTGCTGTCACTGCAGGGTCCAACTCCCCACGAACTGTGAGATCATGATCTGAGCCAAAATGAAAATGGGTCACTTAACTGACTGGGCCACCCAGGTTCCCAGGGAGCAGAACATTCTAAGCAGAGAAGCACGGGAAGCTCAGATGGGAGGGCAAGGCCGGCAGATCACAGAGCGGGGTGGGACAGAGGGGAGTGTGGTAGGCAGGGGAGAGGCTGCAGGGCAGATTGTAGACTGAGATGGGAGGCACCGGAAGGTTTTACTCAAGGCAGCCGTGTGATCTGATGGCTGTTTCAAAAGCCTGCCTTGGCGCCGGTGTAGAAAGTTCAAGGCAGAGGGAGTTTGTTTGACCAGTAACTATCATGTCCAACCCAAGGTAACTCATTTAACTTGAGTTACCACGTCACAGATCTCACTAAGGATGGTTCATTCTTAGAGGCCAGGGATTATTAAGTTTATTTCTGTGAGTGTGTTTTTATCTTGCAAATACTTTAATCAGGCAGCTACCTACAGGTGTTTTTTATTTTGGAGAACCAGGATTGTTGTAATACTTCTGGGTTTTATTGATTAAACATGGAAAAAAAATAATACATTTCAAGTTTTAGGTTGTGTTTAAGTAGGCTCCACACCCAGTGCCACGCCCAACGCAGGGCTTGAACTCAGTGACCCTGAGATCAAGACCTGAGTTGAGATCTATTGGATGCTTAACCGACTGAGCGACCCAGGCGCCCCTGGATTTTTTTTTTAATAGACTTTGTTAGACTTTATTTTTTAAAGCAGTTTTAGATTCATAGCAATGCTGAGCAGAAAGTAGAGTTCCCATGTACGTCTGCCCCCACTCAGGTACCGCTTCCCCCACTGTCCGCATCGCCCACCAGAGTGCGGCATTTGCTATGGTCCATGGACCTACATTGTGACATTATGATCACCCGAATATAAAGTATGATCTTTGAGTAATAATGACATTTTAGATTTTTAAAAGTCAATTCCTGTATTTAAAATAATTATTAAATAGAATGGTGTAGTTAAAAATAGGAAAAAGTAAATCATCTGTTTAAGGGCCTTTGTGATACAAATTACAGAAACTGATCCTGTGTGGCTCTTCATACCTAACACAAAGGAAGCTTACGCGTTGGTAGTAAATTAGGATTCTTTATTTTTTTTTAAGTTGATTTATTCTGAGAGAGAGGGAGCAAGTGCACATGAGCGGGGGAGGGGCAGAGAGAGGGAGAAAGAGAGCACGGAGCCTGATGGGGGGCTTGAACTCATGAACTGCAAGATCATGACCTGAGCTGAAATCAAGAGTCGATGCCCAACCGAGCCACCCAGGCACCACTAAATTAGGATTCTGAATGAAACCCCGCTCGTAGTATAATTCTCTGTCTGCAGGACTCTTGGGGAGATAAGTTCTATTCAGGTTTTCCTTAACTACTTAAGGTGTGTGCCTCATCATTTGCTTGATCACCTTTTCGGGAAGAATTAGATACACTGGGGTAACACAGATTGGTAAATCTGTGACACATTGTAGTGTTAGTGTCTCCTCACCCTGCCCTGGTGGTTGTTTGTCATTGCAGTTTCCACTTCCTCAGGACGTGGCGAGTTCACATGAGGCCGTGGTGTGTACACACAGGACCATTAGGTTAGACCTGCCTGTGTAAACCGGCCGAGCGAGTGATTTTTGTGTGGGTCATTGCGCCTTGGGGGCAGAGGTATCTAGGGACCAGGCCATGCTCCGTTCCCACTCGGGAATGGCTCGGCCACCTCCGTCGGGGAAGGAGCCCGTGGCCACAGAAAGGTGCTGCTGCCCGTGTGTCTCCTTGCCTGGCCCTCCAGCGAGCCCGGCAATTTCCGGGAAAGGCCCAGAGCCCCTTCTCTTTGGAGGGCGTTTGCTCTGGGCCTGGGCCCTGGCAGCTGCTGCAGAGCCTCAGTCAGGGTTCCCTCTAGGAGTGCCAGGATTATCTGCCTCAGGCTCCTTCAAGAACCTTTCCTTTCAGGCGTTTATTCGACGATGCTTGGCCTACCGAAAGGAGGACCGCATCGATGTCCAGCAGCTGGCCTGTGACCCCTACTTGCTGCCTCACATCCGGAAGTCGGTCTCCACAAGTAGCCCTGCTGGAGCCGCCATCGCATCGACCTCGGGGGCGTCCAATAACAGTTCTTCGAATTGAGACCCACTCCTAGGCTGCAAACTGTTCAACACACACGGCGCGGACAAATGGCATTCAGCAGCGGGTTTGGAACATAGCGAAATCCGAATGGATCTCATGAAACCTGTACCAGGTGCTTTTATTTTCTTGCTTTTTTCCCATCCATAGAGCATGACAGCATCGATTCTCATTGAGGAGAAGCCTTGGGCAGCTCTGGCCAGGCCTCGTAGGAAAAGGCCCCGCCCGAGGTTCCGGCGTCAACGGCCACTACGTGTGGCTGCTCTGAGTGAGGAAAAAATGAGAAAGAAAAACTGGTTCCATGTACTGTGAACTTGAAAACATGCAGACTCAGGGGGGTCCCTGATGCAGTGCTTCAGATGAAGAATGTGGACTTGAAAATACAGACTGGGCTAGTCCAGTGTCTATATTTAAACTTGTTCTTTTCTTTTAATAAAGTTTAGGTAACATCTCCTGAAAAGCTTGTAGCACAAAGGCTCAGCTGGGGATGGTGTTTGACTTCGGAGGAAAAAAGTTGCTATTGCCCGTTAAAGGCACTAGAGTTAGTGTTTTATCCCTAAATAATTTCAATTTTTAAAAACATGCAGCTTCCCTCCCCCCTTTTTTATTTTTGAAAGAATACATTTGGTCATAAAGTGAAACCCGTATTAGCAAGTACGTGGCAATGTTCATTCCAGTCAGATGCAGCATTCTCCTCCGTCTGGTCCCCTGTTGCAACTGCTTCCCTCATCTCAGTAGGGAAAACGTCAAGTGGCAGGACTGAGATGTGTGGGGCTTTGCCACTGGACAGAGAAGGAGGTTAGAAGCCCGCAGCTTGGAGTCTCTAGGTTTTCAACTACTTCTTCACAATTTGAACACTTGACGGTTGTCCCTTTTAATTTATTTGAAGTGCTATTTTTTTAAATAAAGGTTCATCTGTCCATGCAGTCCTCTTGGATTCTCTGAATATAGTAACTATCAAAAAACTGTTCCAGAGGTAGGCAGAAAATGGGCCAGGGAGCCAAATACTCCAGGGATCAGGAGATCCTACCCAGGAGGTCCCACCTGCGGTCTCTGTGTGCTTGCTTAAATGGTGTACCTTTCTTGTTAACCACGATATTAAAACTTGACCAGCTCGTAAGCTTTCCTCTGTTAGATCTTTTGGCAGGAAACAACCTCCAACCCTCTAAATTTTGTGGGTGTGTGCTGATACGTGTGTCTGTGTGCGCGTGTGCACACACGCTTTGTCAACTCACCTGAATAGATTGATCAAGTGGAGTTAAAAAATAACTGCAGGGAGATAGGTATTTTGAATATGAACATTCTTTTGGAACTCCTGGTTTTTGTTCTGTTTTGTTTTACATTTGGTTGTTTCTGAGCTGTGTGATCAGCTGAAGACGGAGCTGAAGTGGGAGATGGGTGGCCCCACCGTGCCCTTGAAACAGCAGAGCACTTGACAGTAGAGAGGGGAGGAAGCTGGAGCCTGAGCATGTGGTAGCCAGCTTGGAATGTTTCTGACATATGTGGCAAGAGAGCTCAGCCAGAAATATTTAAAGATGCAGCGTTCAGGCGTGCGGAATCCCCAGGCAGGGGGAGGGCAGTCAGGAAGGGTAGAGAGCCTCACATAACTCTAGTCCTAGTCTTTCATGTGTGGAAAATGTCACTGGTGACACTTTTGCTGGGACTTTTGTTGGTTTAGTGGACCTGCTCTGCCCCAGTCTCCCGGGTACCGGGAGATCTTAAGGGAGGAGGAGTAATTCCCAGCTGGAGAGACGTTTGTGAGTAGATGCGGTCTACGGAACTCTGAATGGAAGGAAGTCAGCCCAGGAGCCCTCAGTGCCCCCAGCTTTCCGTTTTATCGTCACAAGTGTCTATGCATGGGTTGTACACATGATCTGTGTCTGTGTGTACCTTTTTTTTTTTAACCATTACCTTTAAGCTGTTTAAACAGAGAGTCCTTACGGGGTCTCAGAGGTTGAGCATGACCCTGAGAACCCTGAGAGGATGGTGTCCGCGCACGTGAAGAGACGGAGGAGGCTAGACTTACTCAGAGTATTATGTCCTCTTCCTTGTTTTCTCCTTCTCATGCAGTGATCTTGCAAGACCTTTTTTTTTTTTTTAAAGATTGAAAGAATGCCGTATCTTTAAACCTTCCCTCTAACTTCCCGCCTCCTTCTCCCCGTGGGCTTGTGAGTGAAGCTGCAGGACTTTATCTGCCTTTTCTCCCCTTGCCCTGAAGAAGGTGTATCCCCTCTCTCCTCGCTTCCCTTGGGTCTAGGGCCTGGCTGGAGCTGACTGGGCTCGCTCAAGTCTGGACAAGGCCTCTTTCCACTCCATGGACTAGCCCCAGAGAACATGCGGAATGCTGACTTTTTCTAGACTTTTAAGTAGCCAGTGAAATCACTAAGTGGGGTTCTTCCATGACATATTTTGTTAATATGGGTTTCACTTTTTCCAAGGATAATCCCTTTTTGCCACAATTGATTTACTTTAAACAATGACAAAAAAAAAATGTGTATTAATTTGTAATTAAACCCAGCCAGACTGTTTTGGACTTTCCCAACTTGGGGGGCGGGGTGGGGAGGATATTAAAATAAGTTTTAAGAAGTGAATCTCCCAGCCTCTTGATTTTACTCTAGTTCTTCAGGTTCAAGCAGGGCTGTTAGCATTTAGGGGGTGGGTAGATAGGGGAGTCCTGCAGCTGACCGAGTCCCAGTGGACATCGCAGGAATGACGGCCGTGTGTTGATTCATAGAACACCTTTTGTACCTCCAGTGTGCCAGCAACTACTGCTTGTTGGGAGTACAGAAACAGGATAGGGAAAGCCCAGCCATCAGCTTGCAATCCAAGGGGGAAGCGTCTGGGCCCCAGGAAGGGAAGGAATACAGGGCTCTGATCGGAATGAATTGGGCTGCAACTTATCCAACAGGAGATGGGCAGCTTTTCATGGAGACTTGCTGCTGAGAGCAGCATGTACCCCACTTGTGTGGCTCACCCCCCCACAACTGCTATCCTCTTCTTTCCCCTCGTGCTGTGAGGACAGGTTTTCCTCCAGCTGAGAAGATTAGCAATCAAGGCGCTTTTGGTTACCTAATGTAGAAAATGATTCTCTTTAAACACAGTCACCTTCTAGAATGCTGGAGCTAGAAGAATCTAGCTCCTTGCTTCTAAGAAGGCGAAGTTTACAACTAACTTGACCCACCTTGGGGAGTATTGCTTTCTGAGAATCTCTACCCCTCACACTTACTCATCATTCTACTTGCCCAAGCTAGCTCAGTCTGTAATTAAAATCAGCCCTGGGGTAAGTGGGGGAGAGACGTATGTCCGCTAGTTGAGGTATGGAAAATTTCTGCTTCCTAAAATTACCTGTTCTGCTTTTATTTCTTAAGGCAGAATCACCTAGAGGTTAAGATCGTGGGCTTTAGAAGCAGGTCTGGTTCAGATTCGAGCTCTGCAAGCTTTGGGTGGGGAGAGCTCCTTGCATGGTTATGAAGAATAGAAATAGGGTATATAAAGCACCTGGAATGCAAGAGGGGCGTCAAAAAATGTGGCTCACAGAAAGATCACAGGATCCAGTGAGATTGCTGGGCCTGAAACCCTCAAGTTTGTTGGTGGAGCCTCAGAGCCTTTCTACTTGCCAGGTGGTCAGGAGATCCTTCTGCCTTGGGTAAGTGATGCAGATTTTTGGCCTGAGATTCCCTATAAATAAACCTTTATAGATTCATTCAGCAGTCTCCTCTTACCCTGGATCCAAGACTGCTTCTGGCAGAATCTGGGAGGAACAGCTAATAAGGCCAGTGTGGTCCCCAGGCCAGCAGCATCAGCACCACCTGTAACCTGTTAGAAATTCACATTCTCAGCACCTCCCCACCCCCAGTCTGCCTCCCAGATGGCTGGAGCACTGAGGGTCACAGGTCGTGCTGACCTTCCTATCTGGGCAGCAGTAAGGATGGGGCCATTGGAGAGGATGGCTGTCAGGCTTTGTCGAAAACTCACCCAGCTGGAAGACAGAGATGACTTTGGCTTTCTGTGTGAGCGATAAAACTCTGTCTCCTGCTCTGGGCTGTTCTAGGAGCGGTGTCGTGCATACACACGCTCCTTCATGGGGAGCCCCACGAGTGGTCAGACAACACATCCCTTACACTGGTGCCTGCGTACCTAACAGTATATTTTGGAATCATTCACTCCTTTGGGCAAAGCTTCTCACCCTTGGCCTTCTCAAAATATATAACAACTCACCAGTACCTTATTGTGACTTAATTTAGCACTTTTTTCTTTTACCTGTGGGGTCCAGGGCTGCAACCTGGGTCAGATCTGGGTGGGCTTATGAATCTAGCGTGGCTCTCTGGATCATGGGTGAGGCGAGCCTGGGACTGCAGCTCTTTGGAAGGGGTGAAGGTGGAGAGAGCAGAGAGGGTGCAGGGAGAAGAGGGTTAAGGGGGCAGTGGTTAGGGACTCTGGCTGCTGCGGAGCTCTGCGGGTGGGTTGGGGGAACCTGTCAGAGCGATGTGGTGGGACCTGGTGGAGGCAGGAAATACAAGAGCCCTGTGCTGGGGTTGCTCTGCAGGGGCTCAAGACAGGCTGGAGTCAGCAAAAGTGTGTGTGTGTGGCACTGGACAGGAGACCCACACTGTGGGTACCAAGGGGTCAGAGAGTAGCTGGCTGACAGACTCGGCCCCACCCACCTCAGTCCTGTGGGTTCAGCCTCCCCATCTGGAGGGAAGTGCCTGCCTGGGGACTGAAGTTACCTTGGCCCTCAGTAGTCTCCGGGCACCTGCAGCTGTGGGGCGTAGCGCGCTGATGCAGTGGAGGGAAGTTTCAGCTGTGTCGCTTTTATAGCCTAGGTGTACACAAGCTAGGAGTATCTCGCTGATTTTGCAGATGAGGAAACTGAGTCCCAGAGAGACTTGGTAACTGGTAGTAGGTCGAGCAGCATTGAATGGGGGAGGGACTACAAGCCTGAAAGTTTGTGGGGTGGAGTCTCTGAGTGCCATCCTTGGGCAGACTGCTATGGATGAAGGTTGTTCCCAGCTGGAAGCTGTCTTGCCCTAACCTAGGGTTCCATGCTCCCAGACTCCCTCACGGCTGGCCTGAGAAGTCGAGCTGGAGGCCCAGCTGACCTGAGCACCAGCTCTGCCTCCGTGGTCCTAGTCCAAACTTAGGTGGGGAAGCTGGGGGCATGGCTTCACTTCAGTTTTCCTGCGTATTCTGATCATAACATCTCTATAGATGAGGAAATGGAAAATCCTGCCCCACACCAGTCCTGGCCAACTGCTGTCTTCCTGTTCTTTGGTGTCCTAATGGACAAGCAGGAATAGCCCCCTCTGCCTTGGCACCCCCAAGTTGCTGTAAGGCTTGGAGTGGGTGGGAGATGTGAAGTTGTTTTTGGCAACTGAAAAAGTCAAAGGGTGTTGCTAGATGCCGGCTCTATGTCACAGGGGCCTCTAGAGTGAGGTTTGCAGGATGTAGAAGGTCCCCGAGTGAGGGCCTTGGCCCTGTCCTAGAAGGAACCGGTTCTAGAGGCAGACCTGAGCCCTTCAGCCTGGCTCCATGCTCTGAGAGAAGGGCATGCCACTGGGAAGCATGAAAAGGAAGGCCTTTTCCTACAAATTCATTTCAGGAGTCTTTATACCTCCAGACTCTTCAGAACACTCTTCAGAACAATGTTAACACTAACCCTGCTCCTCATCCCACATTAGCTAGACACAACTGTATCCATGACAGCAGTAGCGCCCCGACTGAGGGCTGCACTCAGGTCACAGCTCTAGGCTTGCTGCGTGTGTAGGCCCAGTGCTCACACGCTGAGCTACAGTTGCCAGTTCTATAAGCTTCTGGCATCTACTCCAAACAGTTTATAATATGCTGGGTTAAGCTCTGTGGGAGGTAAAAAGGTACATCAGACCCAGCTTCTGCTTTAAGGAAGGTGTTATTTTGAAGCTAAATGTAATAAAGCTGGGAGCCGGTAAATTCTTCAAGCACTTCTTGTGCTTGAAGGACCCCTTCTTGGGGTCCCTGAGGAGTGGGGACTTGAAGCTGAGATGGGCTTTGAAAGTTGGCCGAATTAAAGAGAGTGAGAAGGGGTGGGTGTTCGTGGCAAGGAGTCCTTCACACTTTCTGTGCTCTTCCCATGCAGCATGTTTGCCCCTTCAGCCGCCGCCCCCCCCCCCCCCCCCCCCCCCCCCCCCCCCCCCCCCCCCCCCCCCCCCCCACTTCCTCACACCTCCGGGCCTTTGCAAATGCTGTTCTCCTGCCTTGGCTGGCTGACCATCTCTGAAAACTCAGCTCCACGTCACCTGTGGCCTGCCTGCGCCTGGACTCTCACATCGCCTTGTACACCTTTCCCTTAGCTCTTGCCTTGCTGTGTGTGTGTGCTCGTCTGGCACAGGAGAACCGGGCCCTCGGTAAGCCTAGGGCCTGCTCGGAAGGATCAAGTCATTAGGGGCTCAGGTCTGCACAGGTGGTGGGGAGAGACCTCGGACGTGAGATGGAGGAGGAAGTCGGGCGGGGTGAGGGGTGAACAGGGCCAGCCAGGGAGCCGAAGTAGCTGGTTCCAGGTCCTCAACAGCAATGTTTAAAAAAAAGAAAAGAAAATAAAAATTAATCTCTGTGCCTAACATGGGGCTCAAACCCATGACCGTGAGATCAAGAGATGCATGTTCTACTGGCTGAGCCAACCAGGTACCCCAAGTATTTTTAAAAACTTGATGGCAACACACAGTAAGAAGTACTTAGCATCTCAACCCAATACATATTTCACAGAACAGAAATTAGCTCAACATGCAATATACTCTGATACTTACTGTTTCACTTCATTTTTTTTAATGCTGGCTACCACCCACTGGGGCCCCATCCACTTACTGCTGTGTCACTTGGGGACTCTGGGAACTGGGTGGGGATCGTGGGCCAGCTGGATGCAGCCGCCTGGCTCCTGTTCTCGTCAGGGGCTCTATTCCAGCAGGGGTCTAGGATGGGTCAGGGGAGGTTCTGTGTCTGCAAAGCCACCTCCCACCCTGTTTTACCCCCAGGCCAGAATCCACAAGTCACAGGAAGCTGTTGGCCAAGACTGGGGCCAGCCTTGCTTTGGAAGGTCAAGTGCTGAGACTAGAAAAAACCTCCTGCCTGTCCTCTCTGAACTGGGGAGAGGGAGGCAGGGACCAGGGGACCACGTCAGATGACCTCCTGAAGAGGCAGGTGCAGAAGCAGCCTGCCCAGCCAATGCTGTGCACCAGTGTGGGCCTCGGCTCCTGCCTCAGCCCTGCCCTTGGGGCACGGACAGGCTCAGAGGAACTGCACCTCCAGGCTGGGAGAGGCCCCGGAGAGCAGACAGGATGGTGTGGCATCCTTCTTCTCCTAAGCCCTGGCACCAGCTGGGTAGGGCAGTAGAGGGCTCTGGAAACTGCTTCCCATCCGACTGCAGCTGGTTCTTCAGCTCAGCTCTGTCGTCCCCATTTCCTTTGGTTCTTCAGGCCAACCTCTGCTCCTCTCTGAACCCCCTTGGGCCACTTGCTCCTGATGTGCTAAAGCCTTCCAAGTGGAGACAGGAGCCAGCAAGGATCCTGGAGACAATGGATTTGTGGTCCCTGCTGCAACCCACAACCTGGGCTTGGCTCGGTGCACCTGCTTCGAACTTACCCCAAGGCCCTGAAGACTTCTGTGGGCCTGCCATGGGGACTCCTTCAACTGGGAGTCCACACCTCCTGAGGAGGGAGTCTGCACGGCCTGCCTCCTTGGAGGGGTCGTGAAGTGATTGTCTCCTACCCCTAGGAAAAGAAAAGACTATGGTTTGGAGTCCCTTTAAAGGAACAGACTTGTAATACAGGCCTTGGGCTGCAAGTCAGTGGATACAAAGTCAGCGGCCTTCCAGGGAGTGGGGGATGGAGGAGGGCATTCTCCAGTAGAAGGGAGAAGGGAGAGAACTACTTAGAGAAAGTGGGTCTCAGGTTGTATACGCGGCCATAATGGGGTAGACCAGGAGAGAGTAGCAAAGTTCCTCAGTAATGTTGCTACAGGAGAAATACGTCCTTTAGGTTAACTGTCCCAAGGTCGTACAACCTAGAAGAGGTGGAGCCAAACTTTGAAACTTGGGTCTGTCTGAATCTCAACCTGCTGCCTTCCTTCCGTCTTTAGCCCGGTCCCTTCTGAGATCCTCAGTGCTGTGGACAAGGGGGCAGCCACATGGACTCCAAGGGCCGTGTGCCTGAGTGGAGACCCGAGAGTTTGAGCTGCAGGGAGAGGAGAGAGAGGGTGGGAATGGCATAGGCCAGCCCCTTGCTTGGCCAGACGTCTTCCCTTGCTTGGAAAGGTCTGGGCTGAGGAAAATCATAGATGCCCCTTTGGGTTCATACCCTCTTCTCCAGGTAAGGAATGACCGCACCTTTCTTTACCTCCTCCACCCTGGCCATGCAATTGCATTCTTCCTGTGTTCTCCTTTTGTAAGTTTTGTTATAGGTCTGGCCTGCTGGGGGCATCCAGAGGCTCCGCACCCCCTCCCCCCGGGAACCTCCTTGCTGGAGAGGCTGCCGAGCCCCAGAATCAGGAGAGGAGCTCTAAGCACAGTGAGTAATGACACCAAAACTTGCACCTCCAAGGGCTCCAGGACTCAGAAGGGAAGTGACTTTGCTCAGGGAAACGTGGTGAGAAAGGACACGGCTGGAAGTCCAACCCAGCTGCAGCCCCCAGGCCTGGACCGCTGTCCATGCTCGGCATGCATTCGTTAGCCAGCCGAAGCGACCCCTGAGACGCTTCTGCCTGGCGGGGTTATGCTGCAGAGTACCAGTTCCGAATACAATTAAAAAAAATTTTTTTTGATGTTTATTTATTATGGAGACAGAAACAGAGTATGAATGGGGAAGGGGCAGAGAGAGGGAGACACAGAATCCAAAGCAGGCTCCAGGCTCTGAGCTGTCAGCACAGAGCCTGACGCGGGGCTTGAACCCACAAACCGTGAGATCATGACCTGAGCCGAAGTTGGATACTTAACCAACTGAGCCACCCAGGCGCCCCTGTATACAATGTAACATGAGGTGTTCAGACAGGGAGGGGAGCTTGTATTGTTCTCTCCGCCAAAGGAAAGCCCCCAGTGTTGCAATCCTGACGAAACAGAACTGTGCGGCTCTCCTGGACAGTGGGGTTGATGGGTAGGTGGAGAGGCAGGCCGGATGAGGGGTGAGGAGTAAGGCAGACGCTCCGATGTTCAAATGGCAAAGGAAGGTGGGAAGCAGGGAAGGGACGAACATTCCCTGAACATCTTTATCCAGGGGCTGTACCGTCCGTCCCTTTATATACGTCACATTTAATTCTCAGAACAAGGTAGGAATTGTTGCTGCATTTACAAATAGGAGTCATGAACTCAGAACTTCAGTAACTAACTGGATGCCGCAAGGCTGTTAAGGGGGAGAGTCAGGATTGGAACTGGGGGTCTTTTGGACTCCAGAGTCTGTGCTCTCTGCACCCACTAAACTGGTTTTGATGAAATCCACAAACCCATAGTGCCTACTGCTGGCTGTGTCTGCAGGCGAGCCATTTCTCAGGATCAGTTCCACCAGAGTGGATACCATCCCACCAAACATCTCCGAGACCAGGTCACAGACTTCACTAAGTCCCCAGCACCTAGCCGCATGCCTGACACATAGTAATAAATGGCTGTTCTCCTGAGCTTTAACAGGAACGGTGAGAAGGCTGTAAGCACAGAGGACACTGGTCCTTCTTTGGAAGCAGAGGAGGGCCTGGGTGCTAGGAAAGGGTGTCTCTGAAAGCCTCAGCCCTGTCAGGACACCCACCACTCCCGCAGACTGTGACCATGTTCCGCTGACAGCAGTGGGGGACCGACCGGATTCTCCAGAGAGAATTGCCCAGACATGGCCCAGCTCTCTGCCCTCTGAGCGCAAAATCTAAGACAGATGGTGGCCACAGATGTGGGCCCAGACAGCAGAACACAGTGTGTAACCCTGACACACTGCAGCAGGAAGTCTCATGCTCGGCAGAGACTAGAATAGGGCCTCAGAGACTTGGCCAGACATCTGTCCCTGTGAGTGCAGTGCACTTCTGCTCCTCGGTCCCTGAGTGGCCGTCTTCTCTGCCTGCAGGATGGTAAAAATTGGGTCTGCTTTCCCCACTAAAAACTCATAGGGCTTCGACTGTTTGCTCACTTTTGTTCCCCCACCAGCTAGCACAGGGCTAGCAACCGGTGGTTGTTGAGTGGGTAAATGAAGAAATGAGAGAGCATCTCCTGTGTGTTGGGGACTCTGGGTCCTGTGCGGGCAAGCAGTGGACCTCTGGACCCAGGTGATTGACTGGTGAGGTCAGGTAGTTGGCTTCTGCCCCGCTGGTGGGAGGAATGGTGGGGAATGCAGACCCAGCCCTGTTCCAGAACCTGGAGGGCTCCTCAGGTACCCTGCCTGAGTTCCGCTGGAGAGGAAAGGGACCCCTTGGTGAGGACTGTGACCAGCACATCCGAAGAAAGTGGACAGAGGGAAGCCTGTAAGATGACTTTGAGAAAAAGCATCCTGTGATCTGGCCTCTCAAGATGGAAAAAGAGCAGCTTAGTTAAAGCTGGCCCATCCTCAACCCCTTGTAGATAAACAGGACTGTGAAAAGGGGAGGCCAAGAGGATGATCTTTGAGGCAGCCCCAGCATGACCAGTCACCTGCAGAGCGCTGGGGTCCTGGGACATGCCACACCAAGATGTGTCCCAGAGGGCAGTGAAGTCCCCAGAAGGCACACTTGGTTCTGTCAGACTTCCCAGGCCAGCTGTGCGGTGCCAGGGGCTCCCTTGGCCTGGCTGCTGGTCGGTTATTTTAGGGTCTACTCAAGTATGGATAGTGGGAATCTTCCAGGGGACTGTAGATCTCACATGGGTACTCACTTTGGGGCCCTGCAGCCTCTGGACCGACATTTGCCAAGAATCTCAGCCCTGTAGACAGAGTTAAAGGAGCACCTCTGGCTCCATACCCTTCTTGCCAAGATGGGGAGGGGAAGAAGATTTACTCAAGGTAGTTACAAAGAAAACAAAAGGTTGGGCTCCCTATTTCCAAAAATAGCAGAGGTGGACAGCACATGGAACAAAACTTATACATTACAGTTTCATAGTGTTTTTATTTGATGACCCGTGGCGAGGGAACGTGAATCTCCTTTGCATTTAGGGTTTCTAAATGTCTCAGTCCTCCTCTGAGCCCAGAGATTCCAAGCGACTTTCCAGAGTTGCTCAAAGAATCAGAGGTAGAGCTGGGGCTAGACTCCAACATCCTGACTCCCAATCCAGTGCTCTGCGCTGTGGTGACCTGTTGCATAATACGGAATAACTGTGGATTGTCTTCCCTTTTATGAAATTTCCGATCGGTCCTTTGCGACCGGCCAGCAGTATGGTTGCTGGTAAGAGTGAGGACCTAGATGTTTCTCTAAGTTTCTGGATACAACCCCAACTAGCAAAAAAGCATTGCACCCCGTTGCGAGAAGGACGCTGACCCAGGGGTCGCGCAAATGCTCAAACAAGACGTGCAAGTGTTTGCGCTCTGCACATGGCCTGGAGCCCTGCCTCCCCCTCCCCCAATCTTCGCCCTGGTGGCCGAGCCCAGGGCCCCGCCCCTTTCCCCCTAGACCCGGGGAGGGGGGTCTTCCTAGGCATGGAGGTAGCAGATGCTCTCCAGAGCAGACGTCCGCAGAAAGGCGCGATAGAGGGGGCGCCCGTGGCCCGACTCGGCCGCCTGGGTCGGCCGCGCGCCCCCGCCCCACCGGGCCTCGCAGCCCAGGTCCCGCCACGCCGTGAAGTTTGCGGAAACTTTTGCAGTCGCTTCCCCGCCCGCGCCAGCCGGGGGCTGTGACGCAGCGTCTGGGGCTCCAAGCCCGGACTGAGACGAGAGGGAAGGCGAGGCGGGGAGAGGGAGGGCAACGGAGAGCGAGAGAAAGAGCGCACGCCGGGGTCCTCCTCGACCTCGCGGATCCTTCTCTCTGCCTCCCCATTCTTTCCCCCTTGGCGCTCTCTCTGCGGCCCCGGCCCCGGCCCCGGCCCCGCGCCCGCCCGCGCCTCCTCCCCTTCCCCTCCCA
>NC_043716.1:43008692-43013085 GCF_006229205.1 Suricata suricatta
TCGGTCCCCGCGTCTCCCGGCGCCGCGGGCATGGGGCCCCGCCGGGCGGTCCCCGCGCCCTGGTCTCGTCACCTGCTGCGCTGCGTCCTGCTCCTCGGGGGTCTGCACATCGGCCTCCTCGGCGCCCCCGGGGACGCTGCCGCCGCCGCCCTCCCGGGTAAGGCGCTGCCAACTTGGCCAACTTTGGGGGCCGGGCCGGGGGAGAAGTGGGGGGCTCCGGGAGAGGTCCGCTCTCGATTTTTCCCTCCTTTTTTCCCCCCCCAGAAGCGCGTGTGCGTGCGTGTGTTTGCGTGTGTTTGCGTGTGTGTGACTGGGTTTTTAAAAATCGTCTCCGCTTTTCTGAAAGCGGGTGGGGAGGAGAGGGGAGGAGGAGCACGCGGGGAGGTGGGGGAGGACCTGAGTGGAACCAGATGTGGCAGGCGGCGGGGGAGGGGAGCCCGGGGGTCTCGAGCTGCCTCGGAGGAAGAGGGCGGGCTCCGGGAGGACCCCCGCGCCCGCCCTCCCGGACCACCCGGCGCCGGCCCTGCCCTGGGCCCGGAGACCTGCGGAGCGCGTCCGGGGACCCCAGAGGCTGCTCCCTCCAGGCCCGTCCCCTAGCTTTGCCCCAGGACCCACGCGTTATTGTTGTTTTCGAATTATTCGTAAGGTTCGTTTGCTCTTCCTGGCATCTCGGGGGCGTTTATATTTTCTTTTCCACACTTGGTTTTCAAGGACAGCTTGCGGTGTGTGGCAACCTCACTGTTTGAAGGAAGCGCTGTGGGCAGTTTTGTGCCCCCAGGATGCAGCGACAGGCTGGGCACTGTGTGTGGGTGGGTGGGTGGGTGGGTGGCTCTGACCAAACTGGCACCCCTCCAGAGTAGACAGACCTTGGGCCCCAAAAGAGCTGCTAAAGATGCAAAAATCCAACCAACAAAACAAAAAACCGAACTTGCGCCTTTTCTTGCTGCTGCTCTTTCAAAGGGTGACAGTGACATGTGGGGACAGACAGACCCTGCACCAAGAATCTGAGAACTAAAGGGACAGATCTACTTCCGGAGGAGGGGGGCACAGGAGTCCAAACGAGCCTCCCCCCAGGGTAGTTACTACAGCCCCAGTGCTGGGCCCAGCCTCATCTTGCTTTATGTTTAATTTTCAGATGGGGGTGAGTGGAAGGGGACAGTAGTGCAGTGTTTGCAGTTTTCTGCAAAACCCAAACAGCCCCCTGGAGGGTCTGGGTTCTCTAGCCATGGCCTTGCTTGCTTGGCCTGGTCAGCATGATGTCGGGGACCAAGACACGTATTTGCCTGAATATGCCGTCCTGATTGTGTGGATGGGAGTGATGGGGTTTGGAGTGACCCACGTTCACAGCAAGTAGACACCCCCCCCACGAATTCCATGCCCACCTGGAGTTGAATGTTAGACACAAATGAGGCAGCATCTCTCTCCCCACCGCTGTCCCCTGCCTCCCTGCTCTCCTGCCTGTGTCCTGCTCCTCTGTGAAGGATCTCCAAAGAAGAGGCGGGTGGGAGGGGTGGAGGAGGGTGGTCATTCCAACAGCCCAAGAGCACATTTTAAAGTCAGGCCCCGGAAGAGTCATCGTGGCCTACATGCTGACTCAGCCTTTTCCCGTGGAGCTTTTGACAGAGGGAGCTGGAAATGCCTGGGGAGAGGCCCCATCAGGGAGGGCGCCTACAGTGTCCCCTCTGCATTCTCATCCCCCCTCTCCTTGCCCTCCCTCCCTGGGGCTGCGTCTCAGGACTTGTAGCCCCCACAGCCCCAGAGGGGCCCCTTCCCAGTGGCATCACATTGAACACCCCTGAAAGAAGCTTAGGTGTGGGCAGGGAGATGGCAGTGGGGGAGACAGGTTCCCACAGTGGCAGTGGAGTGACAGGAGGGAGAAGTTGTTGTCCCTGCACATCATTGTGCCCTCTGCCTGGAATGCCCCTCATCTAGGCCGCAGTCCTTCCTCACGCCCCTGTACTTAATGAATCTGGTAGTCCCGGGCACAGTTTTCTGGCATCAGGATCCTAATGGTCCAGGAAATGCTTGGGGGAGATGGATTGGGCTTGGCAGGCCAGTGTGCCGGGGTGGAACTTACCCCGGGGTGGGGGAAGGGCGGTGGGTTATCTGTGAGTGGCTTTCTGACCACCAGCAGGGGAGGCCTGGGGGGTAAGAGTGTGGGGCACCACAGCGCCCCTTGGGGGCAGCGAGGCAGCAGGTTGGCAGTGCCTTGTTGGTATGTGATGGCAGAACCCATCTCCTCTCCAGCTCTGTTGAGTGCCCCACACAGTGTGGTTGGAAGACCTCTTTGTTAATTGCAGGGTTGTTGTGGGTTTTTTGTAGCATTCGCTGCTGGAGGCTGAACCAGATACGTGGTGGAGGGGGGTGGAAGGTACAGAAGAGTGTAAGACATCCTCAGGGCATGTTTTGTCGGAGGCAGGAGAAACCGAGTGGGGCAAAGGGTCCCAGGGCTCTCTGTGGGACGAGCGGCTGGGAGGGGCCCTCGAGGGAAGCCCGGAAGGTGGGCTAGCTGTCTGGGAATGATGGGAAAGCTTGCTGGGCTGGGGTGGAGAGTTCCCAAGTCAGGTGGACCAGAGGCTGGAGTAAAAGGGGAAGCTGGCCACTTGCCGATCAGGGATGGGGATCCCCAGGGAACCCCTTGGGTTTCTGAACAGAGGAATGGGGTGCACATTGGAAAGAGGGTTGCTGGGGGCCTGGGGATCAGGTACCCAGGTTGAAGAGCGAAGAGACCTCCCAAGGTCTTCCTTTGGGGACAGACTGCTGTCTAGAGAACAGGGAGGGAGTCGGTCCCTCTGAAAGGCAGGCAGGCATTGCTGCTACTGCCAGTCAGCCAAACAGCCTGCACTTCCGGCCCCTCTCCTGGTGAGTCATGGAGTTCAGAGCCTCCTTATTACCCTCCAGCCCCCCCAAACCCAGTCTTCCTTTCTCCAACCACTGGCCTTCTGTGGGCTGCCAGGGCCGGGCCGGGGGGTGTGCCTGGCTGAGCCGTGGTTGGTGCTGGGGGGCCAGGCCTCCCCGCAGGCTCACCTGGACAAGGTGAGGGCGCAGGCGGGGGAGGAGGAAGCCCGGGTCTTGTCCCCCTGTGTTCCCACCTGAGAAAGCTTGCCTTTCTGATGCTTGCATGGCACAGTGATTTGGGCCAATGAGATGATTTCAGAAGTACCATGAAATTCTCAGAAGAGTATTGGTTTGGATTCACCAACTAATTTAAGCCCTGTTGCGCCCTGTGGAGGGACGAGGTGATAATGATGATGGCTGCCATTATTCAGGGGCCAGGTGCCGTGCCCAGCGCTTTATGGTCAACAGCTCTTGTGTCTCATAGCCCTGGGAAGGCGTCCCCGCCACTGGTGGTCAGCAGATGCAGGACGTTAAGTCATTTGCTCATGAGCGCCCCGCCACCCCACTAGAAGGTGGTAAAAGCAAGATTCGAACTCAGGTGTGGCTACTGAGCCTGAACACTTCAGTACCAGACCCTGCTGCTCTCTGAGTTATGCGGTCTGTGTTAAGAAAGGCTGGAAAGTTCTGCTGGATGGGTTTCCCCCCCACTAGCTCTAAGCCCTCTAGAACCCTCTCTTGATGTGTTCGTCATCCTGAGAGGAACCCTAGGAAGACGGCAAAGTGGGCAACCCTGTACTTCTACCCTGGCTGTGTCAGGGTGCTTGTCTCTCCCCCAGTCCCACTGGGCCCAAGACACAGGGACTGAGCCCCGCTCCGTGTCCTCAGGATGTCTGAGATGCCCCCTCTGAGGAGGCCTCCATAAGCAAGTGACTGCAAGGGTCTGATGGAGGAGGGGCCAGCCCCCCGCCCCACACCCCAGCTTCCCAAGGGTTAGGGATTCATAGGCTCATTCATTTGGCCTAAGGATCGCGGGCCACACTGAAAGCAGGGGATGACTGTGGCCTGTTCTTTTGAGCCCACCTCTGCCTCCTCCTCTGGTGGGGGTCCCTGGACGTGGAGGGCCTGGGCACTGCTGACAGGAAGTGTCCCTTCCTGTTTGGTCCTCCGTGAGACGGGAGGGGCCGTTCCCCATGACTGGCTCCTAATAAATCTGGGTGGGGTGGGCCATGGCAGTGGTGACGCAGCTCTTGGATCTCGCCCTGGGCACTGCAGATCCCGTTACTCCTCAGCTCCTCAGCTAGGGGTGGGGTCAGTAAACAGGCCGGGTGAAGGCCGCAGAGTGGCATCTGTGACCCGGGGACCTGCCGGCATCAGTCAGCTCCACCCACCTAGGGGACGGATTGGGTTGGTCCCCAAACTTCACATGTGGCCCCCTGGGCAGGAAACACCAGGGGGTTAGTTCCTTTCCTTCCCTGCCCTTCCCCCTCTCCCCTTGACTGTGCAGACCCCTCCCATCCTGCTGGGCAGGGCAGTGCGGGGGGGGGGGGGGGGGGGG
>NC_043716.1:43013185-43028940 GCF_006229205.1 Suricata suricatta
CCCCCCCCCCCCAGTGGAGACTGAGGCAGAAACATGGTAGGGCCGGGAATGTTCCCACCTCCCGTCGGTCCTCCAGAAATATAAGTCAGGACTGAGGTGATGCCACTCTTCAGCTGTGTGAGTTTCTTCATTTGTAAAATGGGAAAAATAAAACAATACCCCCTCCTTAGGAGTATCGTAAGAATTACACAGAAACGAGATAATATGTGTTTGAGATGCATGCCTGGTCCAGGGTCATTTCTTAGCAAACGGTATTAAATTATTGCTATTTTTATTAGCATTAGGAAAGGAGAACATAAATATCAAGGGACTTAAATGTGAAAAACCACAGTCCTCAACATACAAGATCCTAACTATAGCACTTTTCTTTTTGAAATTAAAGCGGGTTTAAACCTGTTACATCTTTGTGACACTTTGCTAACTACCATAAGAGCCCAAAAGTGGGGCGCCTGGGTGGCTCAGTCGGTTAGGCCTCCGACTCGGGCTCAGGTCGGATCTCATGTTCGTGGGTTCGAGCCCCGCATCAGGCTCTGTGCCGACAGCCAGCTCAGAGCCTGGAGCCTGCTTCCGGTTCTGTGTCTCCCTCTCTCTCTGCCCCTCCTCCTCTCATGCTCTGTCTCTCTCTGTATTAAAAATAAATAGGGGAACCTGGGTGGCTCAGTGGGTTAAGCATCCGGCTTCGGCTCGGGTCATGATCTCACGGTTCATGAGTTCAAGCCTCATGGCGGGCTCTGTGCTGACAGCTAGCTCAGAGCCTGCAGCCTACAGCCTGTTTCAGATTCTCCGTCTCCTTCTCTCTCTGCCCCTCCCCTGTTCATGCTCTGTCTCTCAAAATAAATAAATAGATAAATGTAAAAAAATTAAAAAAAAAAATAAATAAAAATAAATAAAACGTTAAAAATTAAAAAAAAAAAGAGCCTAAAAGTAACCAGACTTTTTCTGAACATCAATTTAAATACAAAAGGAAAAAAAAAATTCCATCCTCCATTGTTCTTGCTCCTAAAACCCTTCAACTCCCTACCTTCCCTCTTCACTTCATTCTTCATGAAGCTTCTCCAGCTCACCTTCACACAGAGACTGAGGAGTGTCCTAGACTCTAGACTTCCCGTGTGAAAACCCAGCCGGTCCCCAACAAACGGAGCTGCCGCCTGACCCCCGGCCACTGTAGCATGCTGCGTCTCGATGATCACGGTCACTGAGCTCCCAGATCACTAATTTCAGCGACCCTCCTCAGGCCTCACCTTGCAGTGTGGGGGTGCTGTTGACAAGCTCAGTTTGGAGGATGCATGCTTAGCTGAACACAGAAGTAAAACATAAATGGTTTGGGGTCCTCCCTCCCCTCAGCCCACAGCTTACAGTAAACCCTGTCATGGGGTCATCTTCTGGTTTTTATGCATATGCACACACACATAAATACTCCTTTTATGCAATTGGGATCTCATTTTATACTCTAGGATGCGATAAGATAATTTTTATTTTATGATATTCTTGTGGGTCTTTCCATGACAGACTACGGAGCCACATCCTTTTTATAAAAAAATTTTTTTAGGGGCGCCTGGGTGGCTCAGTCGGTTAAGCCTCCGACTTCGGCTCAGGTCAGATCTCACGTTCGTGGGTTCGAGCCCCGCATCAGGCTCTGTGCTGACAGCTAGCTTGGAGCCTGGAGCCTGCTTCCGGTTCTGTGCCTCCTTCTCTCTCTGCCCCTCCCCCTCTCATGCTCTGTCTCTCTCTGTATCAAAAATAAATAAAACAAAAAATTAAAAAAAAAATTTTTTTAATGTTTATTTTTGAGAGAGACACACACAGAGTGTGAGCGGGGGGGGGGGGGGGGGAGGCAGAGAGAGAGGAGGACACAGAATCCGAAGCAGGCCCCAGGCCCTGAGCTGACAGCACAGAGCCCGATGCGGGGCTTGAACTCACGAACTGCAAGATCATGACCTGAGCCGCCCAGGCGCCCCCACTGCCACATCTTTAATATAGTGCTCAGGATTCTGGTGTAAGGGTGTACAAAAAAGCTGCTTTCCTACGGATGGACACTTTTTGAAAATTCTCTCCTCCCCTGGCCTTTGTCCCTCAGTTTGCATCCGTGGTCTCTGCCTCCTGTCTTTCCCTCCATCCTCAGTGCAGGGCCCAGCCCAGCATTGCTGCCGCATTTGTTCCTAAAAGGCAGATGTAATTCTCAACAGAATAAGGTCTGAACTTTCAGAATTGGGAATTTGAGGGCCTGCCTAGTTCAGATTCTATCCTTTCTCTTCACCCCATGGCACAAGTCAAACCGGCCTGCATGCTGTCACACAGAGACGGTCGTGGTTCTGCCCAGCGCAGCCTCTGCTGAAGCTTTTCTCCTTGCCCGGAGCACTGCAGGTCTGAGTCCCGGCCCGTACCTGAGCCCTCCAGTTGCCCTCGGCTGTGAGAGGCCTTTCTTTCTAGAGCTCACTTCATGTTTCATCACTGCTACCTGTGTGGACTCCGGGACAGGCATTTATGGCCCCGCACTGGTCCCAGCACGGTGCCTTGGACGCAGTGGCATTTAGTAAGCGCTTACTGAAACAAAAAAGAGGAAAGGAAGACCGGACCAGCGTTCTAAAGAACCTCCTGTCACCATGGGTTTTATTGAGGTATAACTGACCTGTAACATTGTGTTAATTTAAGGTGTTCAGCAAAATGATTTGATACATGTATATGTCGTGAAATGATTGCCTCGTTAAGTTCAGTTAACATCCATTGCCTCACTGCTACAAAAGGGTTTTGTTTTTTTATGATGAGAATTTTTTTTTTTGTAATAGGCAGTAAGGAGAGTTATCCTTCCAAAGTTTTAGATGATGTTACAGTCATGAAAAACATATGGCAGGGAATTAAAACAAACAGAAAAAAGTCCAATGGACTGGAATAAATTCCAGAAGTAGACTTAAACTTGTTATAAGAACTTAATGGGAGAAACACCAGCAGCAACACACTCATGGGGAAAAGCATCTTTACTTTTAAATGTTATAGGACAACTGGATTATAGTTAAAGTTTAATTTCAATCTATAGCTGATCACACTTGAGGAAATTCATAAGGCATAGAAAGTGAAAAGATCACTGGAAATTAAAGAAATTAACTTTCTTTAAATATGTAATTAACCTAGCAAAAACAGGGGCGCCTGTGTGGCTCAGTTGGGTAAGTGTTCAGCTTCAGCTCAGGTCATGATCTCACTGTTCCTGGGTTCGAACCCCATGTTGGGCTCTGTGCTGACAGCTCGGAGCCTGGAGCCTGCTTCAGATTCTGTATCTCCCTCTGTCTCTGACCCCCCCCTGCTCGAGCTGTCTCTGTCTCTCAAAAAAAAAAAATAAATGTCTCTGTCTCTCAAAAAATAAAAAACATTAAAAAAAAACCTAGCAAAAACAGAACACCTAATCTTGGCAGACCTCTGAAGAAACCAATCTGTATGACTAGGACACTATAAATTGGTTCAATTTTTCAGGATTCAATCTTTCAGACAATATGTAACAAGCTAGTTATGTAAGACTTCATATCCTTTGACCTCATAATTTCACTTTGGGGAATTTATAAGGCATTCATCCGAAAGAAAAAAAATGCTCATAGTAGTGCTATCTACAGTAGCAAAACAAACTGGAAACCTTTTAAATGCCGGATGATAAGATCATGGGTAAGCAAACTACGATGTCGTAACACAATGGACAATTTCTGTAGCTCTCAATGGCACATGCACAGCTCATATCAGCACATGCACATATGTCTAAGAAGGCAAGTTCTCATGACCATGAGGCAGTCTTACAAAATAATGTGCACATACCCATAACAAGTGGAGATGCATGCCTTCTCATGAACCTTCATTTTTCATTTATTCACTTAACCATTTTGATTTTGTTTTCCTGAGTGCTGACAATGTGCCAGACGTAGCATAGGGTTTGGTGCTGAGGACACCATGTGAACAAGCTGGACAGGGTTTCTGTCTTCCCGAAGCATGTATTTCGAAACTAATTCTCCTAAAATGTAGAGCAACATAAATTGTCAAATGTTCACTGATTTCATTTTAGGTGCAATTTTTAAGTTCATTAAAAGAAAGATGGGAGGACCCCCTGGGATGGCTCAGTCCGTTAAGCATCTGACTCTTGATTTTGGCTCCGGTCGTGATCTCACGGTTTGTGGGGTCAAGCCCTGTGTCAGGCTCTGCACTGACCACTCGGAGCCTGCTTGGGATTCTTTCTCTGCCCCTCCCCCATGTGCTCTCTCTTTCTCTCTCTCTCAAAATGAATAAATTAAATTTTAAAAAAAGGATGGGAGCCATAGACATATCTGAAATCTTAGACATGGGGTTGAGAACCTGTCTGAGAGGAGAGAGGCTTTGAGTGAGACCAGCGGCAAGTAGGAAGTCAACTGGAAACAGCCTTGCGGTCAGTCTTGGTCCCCAAAAAAGGATTTTCTGGTATAACTCCAGAGATGCTTAACCTCATTTCTGAAGGATCTGAGGATATAGGAGCAATGCTGGTTTAGAAGAGCCTAGAAGCACTGTTTATAATAGCCAAAACAAAAAAAGTACGTTGAAAGACACATGGATAAATTACAGAGTACAGACACACAATGAAATATAATGCAGTAATGAAAGTAGTGAACCCTAGCGATATGCATCATCAAGGGTGAGTCTTGGAGACAGTAGAGTATTGAGTGGGGTAAAAAATGCTGGAGTACTGCTTTAGTGCACTTTCTCAAACCTTGGAAAAGCTGAAAAATTAGTGAGCGTGAGCATCCATACATTTCTTACCTAGAAGCACCAACTGTTAACATTTAGCCACATTTGCTTTAGTTCAGTGAGTGTGTGTGTGTGTGTGTGTGTGTGTGCCTGGTGAAGCTTTGAGGCATTTGTAGGGGTGACATTTCACACCTAAATACTTCACCATCTATTAACTAAAAACATAGACATTATCCTTTATAACTCCATAATCAGGTTCAAGAAATACACATTTTTTCCCTATGCAGTCCATGTTTGTATTTCTCTAGTTGTCCCAAGAAGACCCTTTACAGCTGTTTTGTTTAAGTCCAGGATTCAAATTGGTGTCATGTCTCTTCAATCTCATTTATTCTAGAATAGTTGCTTGGTCTTTTTGTCATATAAGCATTGCATTTTTTTTATGACTTCTGGCCAGTTGTTTAGTACAATGTCCACAGTCTATATTTGTCGGATGTTCACTCATTACATTCATGTTAAACCTTTCTGGGAAGAAAACCACGTGGGAGATGTTGTGTCCTTTCCATTGTACCACATTAAATATGATTGTTCCTCTATTGGTGATGCTAACTTTGGTCGATTGGTTCAGGTTGTTTACCAGATTTCTCCACTAAAATGTTACCTTATCCCCTTTGTATTTAGTAGATAATCCAAGGAATTTCAACTAAAACAAAAGGGAACAACTAAAAAGGAGTGACTAAAAAAAGCAAAGTTGTTCATAGCAGCACGATTCATAATAGCCCCAGACGGAAATCAACCCCAACTAACAACTACCCAAATGCCCATTAACAGCGGAAGGGATACATTACGGTAGCTCCACACAAATGCATAGTATAGAGCAACAGGCAGGAACAACGCGCAACTCCATGCAGTGGTGTGGATGAAGTTCACAAACATTGAGCAAGATGCAAGGGAGCTCATGATCCCACCAATATAAAATACAAGAAAGGCAAAATTAATCTAGGCTCTTTGAAATCGGGAGAGTGTTTACCATTAGTGAGAGCAGTTGTGTCCAGAAAGAGTCTTAAATAAAATGTAAAAAGAACAACAAACAGGGAAGAGAGATCTATTACGTATTTGGCAAGAAGCTCATAGAGGCCAGTAAGGAAAAACACAGGAATCTCTAGTAGGTTATTTTTTTTTTAAGTTTATTTATTTATTTTGGGAGAGAGACATCAAGAGGGGAAGAGGGGCAGGGGAGGTGGGGGGGAAAGAGAGAATCTCAAGCTGTCTTTATGCATGCCTAACACAGGGCTCAATCACAGGAATGGTGAGATCATGACCTGAGCAGAAATCAAGAGTCTGGTGCTTACCTGACTGAGCCAGCCAGGTACCCCTTCCCAATGTTATAAGGCATCTAAAATCAGAATAAGTAAGACAGCAAAGGCTGTGAACAGAGTTTGTGAAGTAGAGTAGCAATGTCTAATAAGCCTATGAAAGATGTTTAAAATTACTAGCACTCAAACAAGGTACCATTTTCACCCCTGACAATAGTGCCAATAAAGATTGATGTAACAATATGTTCAATGTAACATTATTGATAATTATGAAAATCTCTTTGTCAGTTGAAGACTGTTAATAGTGAATAAATGAAAGGTACTGTACAGCACCTCATGGAATAGCATAGTCATTAAAATGGTTCTTACAAAAGGTTTTGGAGACAGAAAAATTCTTTTGCTGAAATGTTAAGATACAAAAGACGTCTGTATAGGTGTGTGATGTACCTGCATATGTAATGTTTACATATATACACCTTACATATTATATATGCATGTTAAATATGTACATACACGTGAGTATATTGTGTATTTTCAGTATATAGATAAAATTGGCAGAAAAGTCATACTAAAATTTAACAGAAGCTATAGGTCATATTGTACTGTACTATACCATGTTGTGCTACCTATTAACCAACAGGGGTGATTATAGATAAGGCCGTTTCTTGTTTGAACACGTCTGCATTTTTGGCAATTGGGAGCCAGGGGCAACTTTCTCCAGGTCCAACCTAGGGACTGCAGCAGCGCTCCCCTGACTCCCACCTCGTATCTGGCCCGAGCCCGCAGCACGTGACTCCCCGGAGCCAATCAGAGGTGCGCTGGCGGGGGCGGGGGGCGGGCCTTTCCCTGGTGGCCGGGACGCCAAGAGGTCCGTCCAGGGCTGCGCGTCCGCCAGGAGACAGCGGCCTGGCCCCCAGAGGCGGGAGGGATTCTCGGGAGCGGGGTGGGCGGCCCTGGGGACTGAGACCCTGGCCGGCCGAGACCTCGGCGGCGGTTTTCCCCCCGCTGTTCCCCGCACGCCGCGCCTGTCGTTATTTTAGGGCCGCATGGGAGTCGGGCGTCTCTGGGCTAGCGCGGGGTCGCAGTGGGGCTGTAGGGACCCGGCTCGACGCTCTTCCCCTTAACAGACCTTCAAACTCGAGGCTACCCCTCTCCACCTTGCACTTAGCCCTTGAGTGTGTGCAGAAGGGGGTAGGGAAGAGGACCCAAAGCGCCGAAGCGCAAGGACACAATTCTGTAAGCACTCAATAGCATTACGCATGTCCCCTACGGGAGAGAACATCGCCAGGGCGCCGTCGGTTAGGGGGACAGGCTTTGGAAGGCTTTGTGCTTTTAAAATTTTTATGACATTTTGTATATAACACTATTTGTTCCACAAATGGGAAATGGAGACTACACGAGTATTTACTGAGCATGTAAAGTCGGCCAGAGTCCGTGTTAGGCAATTCCACGTGCACTGTATTTTAGGCTTCCTATTCCTCCATTCCACAGATGAGGAAACTGAGCCAGAAAGACTTAGAGCCAGGATTACATAGCTGGTGAGTGGCAGAGCCAAGGATATCATGCACGCCTGTTTGGTTTCCTCTACGGGTTGATTAAAATATAATGAACATTTGTGAACCCACCACCTAATCCAAGACTGAGGACACTGCAATACTCTATCTAGCGATGCGATTCTCATGTGTCTTCCTCCTCATTCCCCCAGCCCAACTCTGCTCTGAACTTTGTGTTTATCCGTCCCTTGTTTTTAAAATTTTTATTTCTTGAAGTATAATATAAATGCATAAAAGTGAACATGTAAATGTTCAGTTCAGTGAGTTTTCACAAACTGAGCACACCCGTGAAGCCCATGCTCAGATCCAGCAAATAAGAATGTTACTAGTATTACTAGTGCTCCAAGTGCTTGTAAAGACGTTCCATGGCCTAATTAGACATGGACATTTTATCTTTGTGAACTGTGTTCATATCCTTGATCATCTTACATCTTCAGATTTTAGGTGCTTAAAATTATCCTGGTCTGTATATTTTTCTCATTGATTTTCATGAGCTTCTTACTGTCTGTATTTGTTACAAGTATCTTCCAGTTTGTTGTTCAGTTAAATTTTTTATTTGGGGGGGTACCTGGCTGACTCAGTCAGCAAAGCATGTGACTCTTGATCTGAGTCATGATTTCGAACCCATGTTGGGCATAGAGATTACTTTAAAAATACTTTTTGAAAAAAAAAATACTTTTTGGGGTTCCTGGGTAGCTTAGTTTAGCATCCGACTCAGTTTCAGCTCATGTCATGATCCCGGGGTCAAGGGATTGAGCTCTGCATGGGGCTCCATGCTGAGTGTGGAGCCTGCTTAGGATCCTCTCGCTCGCTCGCTCTCTCTCTCGCCCGCTCTCTCTCTCGCCCTCCCTCCCCCCTCCCCCTCCCCCCTCTCTACCTCTTCCCCTCCCTCTCAGCCCCCTCTCCCACTCCTGCTTCCTCTGTCCCTCTAATAAAAAATACATTTTCATGATTATAAAAACTTGCACTTATTTACAGCATACAAATCAAATAATAGGAAAAAGTTACCAAAAAAGAAACTTTACCTGAAATCTCATCTCTAGGAAACAACCACTGTTAACATTTTTGGAGAATATCCTTCCAAATTGCCTCTCTTCCCTCTCCTTCTTCCTTTATGAAACTTGACATAAATGTTTGCACGTTGTTTTGTAACATTCTTTCAAGCACCAACAACGTATTTCTACCTGACGCTTCTGTTGGCTGGGCGGATTTTATAGTATGGTTGTACCATACCTTCTCTCTTGTTGGACATTCGGGTCATTTCTCATTTTTCTGTTGTGGACAACCCTGTATGCATCTTCACACACTAGATCTACAAAATGATGGGGAACCTGCCTCAGGTTGGGGAGGCGGCTTGCCTGGCATCCATTTAATGCGTCTGGCTTCACCTAACTTCTTTGTTGTCATGCATCTCTGCTCCTTGGCATGAGGACTAGGTGTTTGGTCTTCCCCATCTGTGGACTTCCTGGGGAGCATCTCTTCTGGTTTATTCCTTTAATCTCCCTTTCCAGATGGGCTGAGTTTCGTGTAGAGCTCTGCACATATAGGTTGAGGTCACTTAGGGTTAAATTAGAAACAAAAGACACACATACATATACAGATATTCTCTATCTTTTTAAAATTAGCAAATATGTTCATTGTAAAAAATGCAAAGAAAAAAAAACCCACCAGCTATCTCTTAAGTCAGTGATAACGACTGTTGACACTTAGGTGTATACAGTGGTTCTAAAACTCTGGGGCGCCTGGGAATCTTGTTTGCAACCCACATACTCCTTTACTCTGTGATGCTGATTCAGTAGGTCAGCTGCAGGGCCTGGGCCCCTGCATTGCTCCCCAGGCAATTTAGACACTCAAGTTTAAGAACAAAAAAGCACAATGTTTTTCCAGACTTTACTTGATTTAAAAGAAAATAGAGGGGCGCCTGAGTGGCTCAGTCGGTTGGGCAACCGGCTTCTCAGGTCATGATCTCGCAGTTTGTGGGTTCGAGTCCCGCATCGGGCTCTATGCTGATAGTCCAGAGCCTGGAGCCTTGCCTTGGATTCTCTGTCTCCCTCTCTCTGTGCTCCTCCCCCACTCGTGCTCTGTCTCTCTCTCTCAAAAATAATAAATAAGCATAAAAAATGTTTAAAAAAATGGAAATGAGATCATATTACACATTCACTGTTTCAAAAAAATATTTTATTTAATTAATCTCTATACCCAACACAGGGCTTGAAATTATGACTCTGAGATCAAGAATTACATGCTCCACCGACTGAGCCAGCAGGTGCCCTGCATTTGTGCTTTTGAAGGGTTTTGATATATGTTGTTAAATTCTCCTCCAGGAAAGTCGCCCTCCTACTGCCACCTGTTGTTGCTATTACCTGAGCTCCCGTTTTGCTGGGCAGGTTGGTGAGGCCTTTCTAGCTGTGGTCGCACCAGTACTGCCAACTCCCTGGTGGGCGGCACCCAGCATAGCTGCTGGCACAGCCTAACCCTTTCTGCACTGAACAGATGACGACACTGAGGGACGAAGAGATCAAATGACCAGTTTGAGAACAGGAATTCAAACCCAGCCTTGTATCGAGAGCCTGAGAGCTCTTAACCACACCATGATTTTATTTTTATTTATTTTTTAAATACATCCTGTTTTCTTTTTTTTTAATTTTTCTTTTTTTTTTTTTTTAAGTTTTTTTTGTCTTTATTTTTTTTTGAGAGACAAAGACAGAGAGTGAGTGAGGGAGGAGCAGAGAGAGAGGGGGACACAGAATCCTTAGCAGGCTCCAGGCTCTGAGCCATCAGCGCAGAGCCAGACTTGGGGCTTGAACCCATGGGCTGTGAGATCGTGACCTGAGCTGGAGTCAGACCTCAACCGACTGAGCCATCCAGGTGCCCCTTAATTTTTATTTTAGAGAGAGAGTGCACACATAAGCAGGGAAGGGGGCAGGGCGGGGTGGGGGAGAGAGAGAGAAAATCTCAAGCAGGTGCCACATTCCTGGAGGAGCTGGACTTGGGGCTCGATCCCATGACCCTGGGATCATGACCTGAGCTGAAATCAAGAGGCGGCCACTCAGCCAACTGAGCCCCACCACACCATGATTTTAAATTAATATCAGAGAGCGTTGGTTGTGGGAGCAGTACTTTTTTTATATGGCTCTAAAAAATTGTATGAAAGAAATCAGGAAAAGGGATTGAAAGTCCGGGGAAAGAGAAGTAATTTGAGGAGAACAGCACAGACATTCCTTTGTAGGTCAAGTCTAGTGTGTTATTGCGGGTCTAGGGGATGTCACAATGGTGGTGGCCGTAGTGCAGTGTTGTGTATGAGACCCTTTGTTTCTGTCCAGGGCAAAGCAAGTTAAATTCACAAACGTTGAACTCTGAGTGGGGTTCTGTGGGAGATACAGAAATCTCTGGTTTCTTCAAAGATCTTAAGATCCCCTGTGTCTCCCTTCCCTCGGTTTTATTTGCTCTAGAAACATTATAACAATATAATCAAAGTTATGTGTAATCCCAACCTCCTGGCACAACAAATAATGTTGTGTTTTTACTTCATTCCCTTCTGTTCATTGTCCATAAGTAGGTCTGTTTTTAAGAGGATATAATTTAGAGGATGTTAAACCCTTGCCCACAGGACACAAGGCAGCTTGCCTTCTCCCTCCCCTGGTCCTGTTCAATTCAACACACACACCGGGAACAGCGGCTGTGTGTCGTGTGTTCAGGAGGCCTGTGGATGAGCCACGGCTCTTGTCCTCAAGGAACTGGTTAATGGGGGAGACGGACACTAAAAGGATCGTGTCAGTGTTCTGCGGACCTCTGCCTGTAGGTTCCCCAGGAGTCTGTGAAGAGGCAGGGAGAATGTTTTATAATTCGGTTTACAGGTAAGAAGACAGAGTCCCCTAACGTCGTTTAGATTGTGATGGCGGGATCAGATCCCGAACTCCCGGGCCAGATCTGAGATTTCTTTTCCAGCTCTCCTCCGTGTAGATAAGGGGCGCCATGGCTGCATGACTGCTCGAGCCCCAGAGAGGGTCCCCTGCAGACCGTGTCCACCTCCTGTCCCAGCATCTGCCGGGCCGAGTGGTGTGGGCGCTACCCCGCCTCCTCCCACACTCTCCTTTCCAGTTGTGTATTTTGTGACCTCACTTTCCCTTTACAACTGCCCCTGAAGTTTATTTCTGCAGAACTGGAATGTGGCGGGGAGCAGAGTACACCCCAAGCTGCCCTGATTCTCCCAGAGATCCCCCCACTTTGCCCTGACACACTCGGTGCGGCCTCTCCCCCTGCGTCTCCCTTCCAGGCCCACCTGGGGAGGAGTCGGAAAGTTCAGAGGCCAGAAACAAATGGTGGTTGCCAGGGCGCCCATGGGAATTGGGGGGCGGGGCGGGGAGGGGAGAAGGATTCCACATCTGGACTGTGGATTTATTTTTCTTTTAATTCTGTTGAAGACCAGCTTAAACACTCTAGTCCTTGGCCTTATTTCCTCTTATCGGTTCCCCTCATCCAGACAGCAGCATCTGTTAAGCCCGGCTCCCAGGCTCTCTGCTGCATAACAAAGAGATTCTTGAACTCACAGCCCCTGTCAGGGCAGAGGCTCTGGCTTAAATATCAGAAAATAGTAATGGCCTTCCACTTACTGAGTACTTATCAGGTACAGAACATCTTCAAGCGTTTTCTTGTATAATCCTCCCAGAAACCCAGGAGGCGGGCCTTATTTGTGTCCTTCCTAAAGCAAGGCTTGCAGAAGTGAGGCAGCCAGCCCCAGGGCCCGCGCAGGGATTTGAACCTGGGTGGGTGCAGATTGCAGAGCTCCTCTCCTGACCCCCCCACCGCCGTGCCTCCTGGAGAAGGCTGGGCAGGGTCCTACTGGCCTGTCAGCAAGTGGTTCATCTTCGGCATATCGTTTTAGGGAGATCCTGAGGGTTCTCAAGCCAAAAAGGTTCTAAATTCAGCCAACTTTCAAGAGTGCCACACTTTGCTTATAGAACCAAACAAGTCATCCTTGGAGGTTGCCACGTCAGAAGGTCAGGAAATTGCCAGAGAGCAGGGCAATAGCTCATTAGGAAATGTGTCATGATTTCTCAGAATCTTGTTGTGTTGCCTTTCAGAATGTGCGTCACGGAAGGGATACGACATGTCACAGGGGGTTGTGCTGGCCCTGGAGCCTCACTTCCAGGACCCTTCCCCTTTTTTATTTTCGGTTTTGAAGTAGGCATAGCTCTCTGGTCATTTTTTTTTTTTAAGTTTATTTATTTTGAGGGGTGCCTGGGTGACTCAGTTGGTTAAGCGTCCGACTTCGGCTCAGGTCATGATCACATAGTCTGTGGGTTCGAGCCCCACATCGGGCTCTGTGCTGACAGCTCAGAGCCTGGAGCCTGCTTTGGATTCTGTGTCTCCCGCTCTCTCTGCCCCTCCCCAGCTTGCTCTGTGTCTCTGTCTCTCAAAATAATGACATTTTAAAAAAAGTTTATTTATTTTGAGAGAGAGAGAAAGTGCAAGTTGGGGAGGGGCAGAGAGAGAGGGAGAGAGAGAGTATCCCACCCAAGAAGGCTCTGCACTGACGCGGAACTCGAACCCAGAAACAGCCAGATCATGACCCTAGCCAAAGTCTGTAGCTTAACTGACTAAGCCACCCAGGCGCCCCCTCTGGTCATTCTTAATAGAGACCAGGATACTGAAGAACACTTCTATTAGATAAAAACAGTCATGAAAGCATGATAATATGTGGCCACTCCCATCCTACCTCTGTGTTGGGATGGGGGTAGGGGGGTTTGCAACAGGGATGGGTGGGGACTGTGACAAGCTAGTGAGCCCCCTCCCAGATGGGCAGCTTCACTCATGAATGGGGACTGGCTGCCTGTGGACACACTGGCCTTCCAGTGTTTCCAAGGGAAACTAGAAATCCAGATTTTTATGTAAAATCTCCCCCCCCCCCCCAATATGGGGCTTGAACTCACAAACCTGAGATCAAGCGTCACATGCTCTACTGAGCCAGCCAGGGGCCCCTCTGTGAAATCTCTTGAGTTTTAAATGTTGCCTCACTTTTCTTTCACACACTGATGACCAAATATAACCCACCTGTGGGTTATCAATTTAAAGCACTTGGAATAAGTTGTTCAGTGCTCAGCTCTGCAACCGGGCCTCTTGGACTCCCATGGGAGCTCTGCCTCTTCTCAACTGTGTTATCAAGCTGTCTTAATCTTTCCTTTAATACCTCATGTCCCTCATCTGTCAGATGGAGATGGTAATTTTACCTACTTCTAAGGGCTGCTATGAGAATTAACACAAAAAGCCTGAAACCTGGCACCTGGTACCTAGCAAGCCCACAGTAAACATTAACTTTTAGATTTCAGTACTTTTACCTGCCATTATTTGCGTCTCTTTCTGTAAGTGCTGGGTGACCTTACTTCCTAGTTTGCCTGGGACAGTCCTGGTTCAGTCTTGTCGTACTGCCATAATTATTATGAACTCCCCTTTTTATTCATCATATTAGACAACAGATTACATGGTCATCCTATATAAGCAAATACTAGCATTGTGCCATTTAGGACTTCAAACAAGTTTTAGTTCAAATGAAAAGATTGTGGTTCCAGTTGCATGAGGATCCTTGGACAAGTCACTTTCCATGTTTCGGTTTCCACATTCTTGTCAAAGTTTCAGAAAAAAGCAGAATGAATCACTGAAGTATAATTAGTAGAAGTTTCTTGTGCACACACCAAAGATTGCAAACCAGGACTTAAACCAAAACATGGAATGAGGCTCAGAGGTGTATTGTCATAAAGCCGTTTGGTGTGGAGGCAGTGACTATTTATACTTCACAGTGATTAGTTATAATAGTAGAGTTTTCTTTTTTTTTTAAGTTTATTTATTTATTTTTGAGAGGGACACAGAAAGTGAGATGGGGAGGAATAGAGAGAAAAGGAGAGTATCCCAAGCAGGCTCTGCACGGTCAGCACGGGATGCAGAGCTCGAACTCAGGAACGGAACCACCAACCGTCAAATCATGACCTGAGCTGACACCAAGAGTCAGATGCTTAACCAACTGAGCCACCCAGGTGCCCCTAATATTTGAATTTTCTTAAATGAAAGGGAAATTGCTCATGGTTACCTTGTATCAATTTTGGGGATCCATTTAACTTTTGCTTATGATTCTCAGAGGCATACGTTAAGTATTGATCCAGGTCAAGTCAGATTTGCTTGTGTTGCAAAATAAGCTAAATTAAGCTTTGCTTGTATGACTAAACTGGTTTTGTCTGCTCAGGAATTTTCAAGTCTGGTCTCCCTAGGTGTTTGATTTTACTCTTCTAAAGGATTGACAAGATGAATTCTAAGATTCCACAGGTCACACTCATTTTGTCATTTGACAAATATTTATTGTGAGTCCAGACGGTGCCTGAGATGTGGAGAGGCCAGACACGGGGGTCAACAAGGACCTCCGTGGGCAGTGGGGTGGGAATCCCTACCAGGTTTTTCAAGTGTTATTTGAAAGACTTACTAGAAATTGTTCACGAAATGTTGCTAGTCAATCAAATGTTTATATTTGAAACCTCAATTTCTAGCAAACAAACCATTCCATTCACTATAATTCTCTGTGCCTTTCTATTTTGTAAATGGGTATCTAATTTAAAAAATTATTTCAGTGTGGAAAATTAGAAAATACAGAAAGGCCCAAAGGAAATTCTTTCTTCCGCTGACTCTGCAGTGAGCAAGGGAGCATCTAATGTTTTAGCTTTAGGTCACTCCCCCACCCCCACCCCCACCCCCACCCACCTCTGCAGCCACTTTGTCAAAACTAAAATTTAAAAACCTGCTCACCCCAACTTTGCATATTCCTAATAAATTAATTCTCTCCCCATCCATCATCCATCCATCCAACCAACCTCCATCAACCAGGTATGGATACCCAACCCGGCGCTGTGCCTGCGGCCTCAGACGGCTCTCCTGTCAGAGATTTTATGAAATTGTTCGCGACTTCCTCCTGCGGATAAATCAAACGAGTGTGGCTCAGGACAGGTCGGGGTCTGCTTTCCTGAGCCGGTGGGCACAGCTGAGCAGGTGACTTCTGCGCCTCGAGGGCTCTGCCCGCCTCCGGTCCTGAATCTGGCGCTTCGCGGGCGGATCATTGGGGCTGGACGGTGCGGGCTCAGAAAGCCACTTCCTGCGACGACCCGCGCGGGCCGCTGTTGTGAAAGCGGCCCCCTGGGGGAAGGAAGTGGCT
>NC_043716.1:43029040-43070550 GCF_006229205.1 Suricata suricatta
CCGGCGAGCGGGCGGACCTCGGGGTGGGGGTGGGGGCCGCGCCGGAACGCCGGGGGCGCGCTGCCGCGAGGGGGAGCCGGGAAGGGGCGGCGCGGAGGGGGGCGCGCGCGGCCGAGGAGGGGGTGCGGCGCGCAGCGGCGGCGGGGACCCGGAACTCCGTGGGCCGGCGGCTCCCTGCCCCCAGGTCCTGGGGCGAGGGAGGGAGGAAGGGGTTGAGGTGTGCCCGCCCCGGGGATGCTCCGGTGAGGGGGCGAGCTGGGGAAAGGGCACATGCCTGGGAGCCGACGGTCCGGCCCGAGCTTAGAGGCGTGATCGCTTCTTGTAGGGGCCCGGCGGCACCCCAGTTTCATCCTGCCTGGTGGGGCCCGGGAAAGGACCATCCCCAGAGATTGTGATGCTCTGGTTTGAGGAGACAAAGGCCGGCGGAGGGTGAGATCAAACAGCACGAAACCACCAGGGGGGAGACCAGGGCCCGAGAGTATTTGCATTCCCAGAGAGGCCCGGGTGTTGGGGGGCAGGGGACAGCCCTAGTCCGCCGACACTGCTTGAGGGACCAGGGGACCTGGCAGAGTTGCAGGGAGGGTGAAAATTGTCTTTCCGAATTTCCGAATAATCCAGGTCCCTCCCGCCCACGTCACGTTCCGCCTCCCTTGCGTTTATTAGTTGGACGTCCTAAGTCCTAAGTCCACCTCAACCCATTCCCCCTCCCAGAGTCTGCTTTAACATCTTCCTGGAACGGAGCAGGTCACATTTTGCAGCACATACATTTTAAGGGGGGAGAAGAGCATCTCTAGAAATGAATGATAAGAGGAAACTCACCATGGCTGGAGGGAGAGGGAGAGGCTACACAAACGTGTGACAGCAGCAGATGGGGGCTGTGTGTGCTCTGTTTGGTCACATGCACTTTAAAGCAATGGAGAGCAGGCAGATTGGCCCTGCTGGAATGCAGGGGTGGTTGGGAGGAGGGAGGAAAGTGAAAAGCCTGGAGGGTGGAGGGTAGAGAGAAGCCCACAATGGGCCAGGATTTGGGTGGGGATATTGCACAGTTGGACAGGGCCTTGGGCTCCTGTGCCCTGTGACTGCAGTGCTCTTCTGTGGAAGGGATGCGCCACCTCCCCCATCCAGGTCCAATGTGCGCATGGACATGAACGCAGCCTCTAGTAAAAGGTAGGGCAGGGTGGGGTGCTGCGTCCCCAGAGTTAGCTTTTCAACAGGGCGGGGCTGGCAGCTTCTGCTGACTCAGGGACATTTCCAGGCCTGGCCTCAGGGCCAGGCGGCTTATTGGAAACAGCTGCTCCTCTTGGCCGGTGGCCCTGCGGCCCCTGGCTCTCCCTGGGATGACCCTTTGCCTTTGCATGGCCTGAGGAGGCCTGGGGAGGGGCGGGGGGGCAATTACTGAGAGACTCAGTGGTTAGAGGTCACCCTGCCATGCCCTCAGGGACCAAATCTGGCCAGCCCCCAGGGCTCACCAGCTGGTCCCTAGGAGCTGAGCCGGGCTGGTCCCCAATCTTTGGTCTTGCCATTCCCCCGCCTCGGAACACCTTCCTTTTCTCTGGTCTCTGCTGGTGCCTCGCTGGGTTTTGTTTGACATGCCTCTCATTTAGCAGATTTTGAGAGTCTGCTGAGTGCCAGGCACTCTGCTAGAATTAACTTCCCCTCTGCTTCCTTCAGCACCATGTCTTCCACTTGTAATGGAGAGCAGCCGTCTTATCCGGGGTCAGACCTCTGGCTGCCTTCGCTGCTGGGCGGAGTCCCGGGAAGCTGCTGGGACAGCTGAGAGCTTTGCTCCTGAGAGACAGACAGTTCTGAGTCTTTGCACTTAGCCTCAGGACGCGGCCAAAGCCTTGCGTGTACCGTACAGCAGATGGGAAAGGAAAAGAGGCCACAGTGCCGGTCAACGGAGGGAGGAGACAGGGGCTCCTCAATGTAGGGCACTTAGTTTTAAAACCCAGTTGCTCCTGAGCACGGATATAAATGTCCAGGCTGACGACCCGGAGATGTCCGAGAAGGAAGGAGGTGTGGACACTGCAGCAGAAAGAAACCTGTTTTCTGGAAAACCCATAATACTCAACACCTTCATCCCCAGCCACGCAGTACAAATGGGACCTGGGGGTTTACATACATACATACTGGCTGATGTGTTGCTTGTAACTTTTTCATGGATTTCTACATGCATTCTGCCTCTCCAGCTTCACTGCAAAAATCATGAAGCCAGAAGGTGTATTGTCTAATTTCCCCGTAGAACTTAGTTTAAAAAATGCTTCAAAATGCTTGTCAGCTGCACGAGTGAGACAGCCGCTGGGGGAGCAGGCAGAAGGGTGATTAGGAGGATGGGGTGGGGGTCTGGCCTCCAAGTACCTCCTCTGACAAGCCCAGGAGGCTCGTTGCTCATCTGACGGTCAGAGTGGATCCCGGAATGATGGCCTCCAGGGAGTAAGGAGGCTGGGAGAGAGGCTGTGGCTCCAAGACCCAGGGTTCTGTGTTTACCAGGATTCTTTTGGTTACAAGGACAGAAACCCAATGTAGACAAGCTCAGCACAAAAGGGGAATGTGGCTGCAAGTGAGCCCGAGTGATTCACAGGCTGGAAGAAGAGCCACAGGAACTCAGGGTCTGGTTCTGGGTATTCTGCACATGAAGACTTGTTTCTTCCCCTTCCACTGCTCAGCTGTGTCTCTTTCTCTGGTGTCCCCATTCTTGTCTGTAGCAGGAAGGTCTTTCCCTCATGGTAGGAAACATGGCCATTGGCAGCCTCAGTTTAGCGATCTCAACAGAGAAAATCATGTGTTCCAGGGATGATCTCTGATCAGTCCTGTTGGAGTTATGTGCCCAGTCACCATGCCAGGGGGTGGACGCTATTACTGGCCGGGACTGAGCCTTGTGCCCACTCACATGGCCAGAGCACAGTGCAAGAAAATTATAAATAGGAAGAAGAAGGAATGGGAAGACAAAAACAAAGGCCAGAGACTGAGGGCAGTTCAGTGAGGTTCTGGATTCTCTTACAGTCTCCATGTCTTCCCTGCAGAGACCAGTGCCAACCAGACCGTATGGTGGCAGGGCCCAGATTGTCTCTGTTGCTCGTCACTGTACTCTCGGAGCCTGGCACCATGCCTGGGACCTGTGAAATTCTCAGTACATATTTGTTGAATGAATGGATGGAGGATGGATGGATGGATGGATGGATGGACAGATGTGCTCAACGCATAGTTTCCTGCTTGGTTTCATTCGTTTATTTATTCACTTACTGAGCAAGTACACAAGGAGCCACAACCTGGCAAACAGCACTGTGCTAGGTGTGGTATAGTTGCAAACAAAATGCAGGAGGTTGTCTTTGTCCTTGAGGGACGTCCCACAACCCTAGTGAGGGGCATTTCTACTTCCTGTGCTGACACCTGATGCTCCCCAGGGCATGTGGAGTGAGGCCATGGGATGGGTAAGACTGGAGGGGGGCCTTCCCAGGATGGGGACATCGGACCCCTGCACCCTGAGCTTCCTTGCTGCCTCATGTGGGCCGGCGGGGCACAGGCTGCAAAGAACAGTCTGTGCCCCAAACACCTTTGTGCCCTTCCCTCTCCCCCTTAGCATTCCCAGCTCTGCCAGGGCTGGGCTTGAGCTTTTCCTGCATTGGGCCCTGGAGAGAGAGCCTCCTTTCTGCGAGGGCCCAGGCACAACCCCCTAGACTTTGGGTGGAAAATGCTCTCTCAAGAACCCGCCCCCCCCCCCAACAAGGTCCCAGCTTGGCAAAGTCCTTGGGTTCTACCTCCAAGAATCCTCCTCAGCTTCCCCTTTTCTTTGTAGCTCTCCTGCCTTCCACCCCTGTGCTCCCAAATTCTTTGTTCTTTTCTCATTTGCTGCCAAGGCAGTTCTTGGACTTGCATTCTTCTCTGCTGCCTCCTCCAGACCCTCAGTGTCTTCAGAGCGTCTCCCACCCCTCCAGAAGCGCAGCTCCCTCCTACGCCCCCAGACACCTGGCTATTAAGGGCTTGTTTGCCTCATGTCCTGCTGTGTCCAAACCCACTGTTCTTCTCTAAGTAGGATAGTGCTGTGTGTTTCCGCCTGGCCCCAGCATTGCCTGGGACGTGCACACGCAGAGGAGGCCTGCCAGGAAGGTATGTGGATTTGAACCCAGAACTTAGATCATCGTAGGAAGGGGGAGACTTGCAGGTGTGGTTCATGTGACAGAAGAGGAACCTGAGACCTTGAAAGGCACTGCGATTGGGCGTCCTAATCTCTTCTCCTCTCTGGGTCTCAGTTTCCTCATCTGTCAAGTGAGGGGAAGGTGGCCTGACCTGACCCTGGGACTGCCTCCCCCCAACTGACACGGACCCCTTCAGACCCCTCATTTGCCATTGATTACGACTGCGCAGCCTGGCTGGAATGATTCAACCCACATGTGGGTTTTCTGGTTGGGGAGGAGCGGAGAGTTCTATCCCCCTGGGCTGCTGTGGGCTTCTGTGATGTTTTGGGCTCTATTGTCCTGGCCCATCCCTGAGAAACATCTACAAAAGCAAGCATTATTTTCTCCCTTTTCCGGTCCCAGGCCCTTTCCCTACCCCCTGCCAAGGGCCACTTTCTGTTACTACTGACTGTCCTCTCTGGAGGGGACCTTCTGAGAATCAAACACCCAGTCCTTAGAGGAGCCTCAGGGCCTGAATCAAGTCATGGGGCCAGTTTACGGCTCCAGAGAGTGTGGCTGGAAGGGAAGGAGCAGGCTGAGGGACGGGGCCGAGAGGACCCCCACCTTGTTTTTGTTGAAGGATAGAGCAACCAGTGTCCCTGCGTCATCAGCCTTCTTACCGTGGCATTTTGAGCACTCAGTGACAGGAGCTGTGACAGCACACTGTTTTAGGAAAATTAACGTGGCATCAGGATCAAGGAAGAGAAAGACAGACTGATTGGTTAAGATTGTTACCTAGGCAGGAGATTCGTTCATTCACTCATTCATCATTCATCACGCATGTGCCCATCAATATTTATTAAGCACAACGGTGTGTCAGGCAGAGTTGTAGGTGCTTTGGATGCAGTGATGGAAAAGACTGAGAAAGTCCTTGGGAGCTTATAAACAAGAAGAGAGACTCACAAAATAGAAACATGTCAGATAATGAGTTCTGCTTCTGGAAGTGTCAGTGTAGTTGGTACCAGTCTAGCTCTCTGGTCAAGGATACTTATAGACAAAGGTTATAATATAAAACACAGTGGTTTGAGAGCAATTTAAAACAAGCAGATGCTGGGGAGGAAACAATCACCAAAAGAAAGAAGCAGATAAAGTGAGAGGTTCATTTAAGCAGCGTCTCTCCCCGAGAGCACTGCCCCATTTGAGGACCTCAGACAGGAAGGGGCAAAGTGGCAGTTTTACTGTTTGGGACTACCAGAAGCTTCTAAACTGTGCGTGGGCAGGGCGAGGCATTAGGAAACCCACCAAGAAACAGCAGCTGAGAGCCAGAGGTTTCAGATGCTGCCTGGTGCTGGGGGGACAGAGTTTGGAATTCAAGTTCCACTAAGTTAGAGGGGCTTGGTAATTGCCTAAGGTTTTCCTTTGAAACTCCAGAAGGGTCTCACCTTATGATTAAACCCAAGGCTAACAGCCACACCCTAAGACTAAAGGCAAACCAAAACAACCCCACCCTAGCAAAGCCTAAAGCCAAGCCTCTACAGGATCAAGATGATCCACCAGTAATTTAACTGCCTGCCAGAACAAAACTCAACATTCTTTTTAGGAAGATTAAAAAAAAATCCAGACTCCCTATAACATGTCATCCATAACATTGTGTATACAATAAAAAAGAAAAAGATCCAGACTCTTTATAACCTTATCCACAATGTCCAGTATGTAACAAAAATTACTAGACATGCAGGCAGCTGGAAGAAGTGACCCATAATCAAGAGAAAAAATAATCATTAGACAAAGGCTCACAGAGAACCCAGATGTTGACCAAAAAAATCAGATAATAATAAATATTGTGAAGAGAACTACAGTCAAGCAATTGATAGAGAATAACTGAGTGGCTACTTTAGGTCAGAGGGTTCTCTTTAAATATATGACTTTTTTGAGAAGTGAAACATCAGGCAGAGGAAACCATGCAAAGATCTTGAGGCAAGAAAGTATGAAGCCTGGGGCACCTGACTGGCTCAATCAGCAGAACATTGCGACTCTTGATCTCAGGGTCATGAGTTGGAGCCCCACGTTGGATGTAGAGATTACTTAAAACAGTAAAACGTTTAGGGGTGCTTGGTGTCTCAGTCAGTTAAGCGTTTGACTTTGAGTCTGGTTACGATCTCACAGCTTGTGAGTTCGAGCCCCACATCAGGCTCTATGCTGACAGCTCGGAGCCTGGAGCCTGCTTTGGATTCTATGTCTCCGTCTCTTTCTCTGCCCCTCCCCAGCGCTTGCTCTCTCTGTGTCTCTCAAAAATAAACATTAAAAAAAAAAGTTTAAGGAAAAAAAAGAAAGGACCAAGCCTGTTCAAGGAAGGGCAAGGAGAGCAATGTGATTTGAGCAAGAAGGAGTAGTGTGATCTAGGATCGAACTGGTAGGCAGGACCAGATCATGTAAGATCTTGTGGCTCGTGGTAAGAATTTGAATTTTATTTGAAGAATGTCGAATTAATTGCCTTTGAAGGACCTTAAGCAGGTAGGAATCATCTCACGCATGTTATTTTATATCTTACTATGAGTGAGGCTGTTTGAAATAGTTACAAGCCAATAGCATTTCATCTTTTCTAGCTGTGTATGTGTGTTCTTTTCTACTACGTTGTTGATATTTTCCTCACAATTCATTCTATTTTTTGTAGAAACTCTTTTTATATTAGGGAATAAGCTATTTGCCACCAGTGAGTTTTGTATTTATTTGATTTGGACTTCTGACTTTGTTTATGGTATTTTTTTTGCCATGGAAAAGATTATGATGTCATTGAATTCATCATTGTTTACTTTATGACCTTCAGCCCTCCAGTATTATTATTTTTTTTAATTTGGAACTTGGGGCTCCTGGGTGGTTCAGTCAGTTGAGCATCCAGCTTCGGCTCAAGTCATCTCACAATTTGTGGGTTCGAGCCCCACATCAGGCTCTGTGCTGACCACTAGCTCAGAGCCTGGAGCCTGCTTCAGATTCTGTGTCTCTTTCTCTCTCTGCCCTTTCCCTGTTCCGCTCTGTCTCTCAAAAATAAATAAATGTAAAAATAAATTTGGAACTTTAGTTACATTTAAAAAAAATCATTCCAGGGGCGCCTGGGTGGCTCAGTCAGTTAAGCCTCCGACTTCAGCTCAGGTCAGATCTCACGTTCGTGGGTTCGAGCCCTGTGTCGGGCTCTGTGCTGACGGCTAGCTCAGAGCCTGGAGCCTGCTTCAGATTCTGTGTCTCCCTCTCTCTCTGCGCCTCCCCCTCTCATGCTCTGTCTCTCACTGTAATAAAATAAATAAAACATTAAAAAAAAATAATTCCAGCTGACCTTGAGAATGACCTAGAGGGATGGGATAAGATCATAGTGGAGCAGATACAGCTTGGGGTTTGGACTCAGAAGACTAGGACCGAATTTCAGCTCCTCTCTGACCAGCCTCGTGATCGGTCGAATCATTTCACTACCTTTAGTCAGTTTTTTTTTTTTACCTATAACTAACATGGAATAGTAATAATGACAAATGGTAACAACAATAATTTACATTGCTCTTACTCTGGGCCAGACCCTGCTCCAAACACCGTATATTCTCACATTTAACCTTTGCAGTAGTCCGATGAGGAAACTGAGTCAGAGAGAGGCAATGCGACTTGCCCAAGTCACATATTAAGTGGCAGAGCTGGGGTTTGAACCCTAGCAAACAGATTCATGCCTTTAAGACCTGGAAATTACCCTGAGGGGCTAGTGGCTCATGGATGACAAATTCCTTGGTGACAGGGATGTGCAGTGTGTGTGTTGTGTACACGTAGGTGGATGTCAGGCCTGGGCTTGCTTCCTGGCTGTGTGACACCATGAGCAGGTCGCCTTGTGACTCTAAACTAACCAGGATCCTCCCCCTTTTTTATTTCTGTCTCCTGCCCTTTCTCCCTTCCTTCTCCTTTTCCTTCCTTCCTTCCTCCCTTTCTCTTCTCTCTCCCTCCCTCCCTGTCTCCCTTCCTCTTCTCTCTCCCTCACTTCTCCCTCTCTCCCTCCCTCCCTCTCTCTTTCTTAACTTTACTGAAATATAATTCTCATCTCAAAGAACTCATCCACTTAAAACATTTAGTTAATTCAGTTTTCCTGTATTCGCAGGATTTGGCAGCTATCCTGACAATCTAACTTTAGAACGTTTTCACCATCCCACCGGACACCCCCCCTCCCCATCACCCCCCGCCCAGCCCTATCTACTTCCCATACATTTAAGTCTCCATTTCTTAATCCGTGAAGTCAGTGTGCTTGGGGGCGGGCTGGCTTTCACTGCCTTCCCCGGGGTGTCTGCAGAGTGAGGTGATGGGTGAATCGATGCGGGACTGGGGGAAGCCCTCTACAGAGCCAAACGCTGCTTACAAAATAAGGTGTGCAGTGGTTCTGGGAGGCACGAATGGTTGGATATGGAGGTGGAGGGTGTTGGGAAGATTCTAGAAGCCAGGAGAGGAAGGAGCTAGTGAAGTTGAGGGGCAAAAGGGAAGAACAAGACCAGTTACCCCAGGCCAGAGAGGAACTTTGGTGGGAAAACCACACTGTGTCACGGAGACCGGGATGAAGTTGCGATGTGCCGAGTGATGTCCATGTGTCCACTGCTCCTCGCGAGATCTTGGGAAAATTATACAGTTCCCAACGTGGCAGGTGGAGTCGGGCTTGCTTGGAGTGGGATGGAGGGCTGAGTCCTGCCTCTAGGCTGAGCACGGGGCTAGAACAGAGGCTGGCCAGGCAGCCTCGGCCTTATCTGGGCACTCAGAGACAGCACTGCCCCTCCCCCACCCGAAAGGGTTGGTAATGAGGACCGAGAGAAGACACACAACCCGGTGCCAGGCTCAGGGGCAGTGTCTGAAGGTGGCACTGGCCATCAAGAGCCAGCCAGGAGAGCCCCTGGGATGGCATCATGCCCTGCCTTCCCTTCCAGAACCCAACGTCTTCCTCGTCTTCAGCCATGGACTGCAGGGCTGCCTGGAGGCCCAGGGAGGGCAAGTCAGAGTCTCCCCAGCCTGCAACGCCAGTCTCCCCGCCCAGCGCTGGAAGTGGGTCTCCCGAAACCGGCTCTTCAACCTGGGCGCCATGCAGTGCCTGGGCACGGGCTGGCCGGGCACCAACACCACAGCCTCCCTGGGCATGTATGAGTGTGACCGGGAGGCCCTGAATCTCCGCTGGCACTGTCGCACACTGGGTGACCAGCTGTCCCTGCTCCTGGGGGGTCGCACTGGCAACACATCCAAGGCCGGCGGCCCCGAGCGGGGCGACCAGACCCGCAGTGGTCAGTGGCGCATCTACGGCAGCGACGAAGATCTGTGTGCTCGGCCCTACTACGGTGAGAGGCCGCTTGCAGGGTGGGGGCGGGGGCAGGGCCAGGAGGACTGGAGGACAGTGACACATGCAGGAGCCACAAGGCGCTGGGCCTCTGCGGACCTTTGGCAGCCGTATCTTTAATTGTAATGGGAAGCACTTGGGTATAATTAAGGATATTAACCTCAAAGCATTTATTTTTAGGGACTTAAAAAAATAGATGCTTGCGAAGACCTCAAACAGTACAGAAGTGTATCACTTAAATTTAAAATTCCCTTCTCCCAGCCCCACTCTCCCGGGTAGACCCTAGAGTAACCCCATTGGTGTCTGGCTCCCCATTTTGAAGGGGTGACCGGGGACCAGGATCACCCGGTGAGGGGCCTTTTGCAGTGGACCTCCTGCAGTTCTGAGATGGAACTTGTTGGGGGGCGGGGGTACAGCTGGATTTTGGACATGCATTAGAGGTGCTGTGGGATGAGCAGCAGGACCTCTCCCAGGCTCCTGGGCTGATCTGATGGTAGAGGGGGCCTCAAAGCCTTAAGCACCACCCGAGGGGGGCGGGGGGCGGGCAGCCTCTGGGGTCCAGATGCCAAGACCCCGGCTCCTTTCTGCAGAGGTCTACACCATCCAGGGAAACTCCCACGGGAAGCCATGCACCATCCCCTTCAAGTATGACAACCAGTGGTTCCACAGCTGCACCAGCACAGGCCGTGAGGATGGGCACCTGTGGTGCGCCACCACCCAGGACTACGGCAAGGACGAGCGCTGGGGCTTCTGCCCTATCAAGAGTGAGAGCAGGGTGGAGAGGGTGGGCCAGGGTGGCTCCCGGAGGGAGGCCAACCACCAGGGGCCTCAGCGTGGGTGGAAGAACCTTCCGGACTGGGGTGATAAGATGCACCTCCTCGTAGCTGGAGCAGCATGTGTGGGGTCTGCACTCCTTGAGGGACTCCCGTGTGGGACCCATGTCCCGCTGTCGTGGTGGCAGGTAATGACTGTGAGACCTTCTGGGACAAGGACCAGCTGACCGACAGCTGCTACCAGTTTAATTTCCAGTCCACGCTGTCGTGGAGGGAGGCCTGGGCCAGCTGCGAGCAGCAGGGGGCGGACCTGCTGAGCATCACTGAGATCCACGAGCAGACCTACATCAACGGTGAGGGGCCAGGGCAGTCAGGGGTGAGGGTGGAGGGGACCTGGGCCTGGCGGTGGGGGCAGGGCAGGGTGCCAGCAACCTGAGACCTGCTGCCCCTCTTCGGAGGGCCCTGGGCACTTCCTGCTGGTGGGGCAGGGATGCCCTTGGTGGGGGCACACAGTGAGAGGGCTGAGGGTGGGCCAGTCCCCTCCTCACGTGTCTGTCTTGCCGTCAGGGCTCCTCACTGGCTACAGCTCCACGCTATGGATTGGCCTTAATGACCTGGACACCAGTGGAGGCTGGCAGTGGTCTGACAACTCGCCCCTGAAGTACCTCAACTGGGAGAGTGGTGAGGCGTGGGGTTCGGGCGCAGGACTCCCCTGGAACCCTTCTCCAGGCCATGTGGGGGAGGGGCGGCGGGGCAGGCTCCGCCCCCTCCTGGACCGGGCCCCATTCCCATCTCTGGTCTATGCAGTGGCCTTGTGTGAACTAGAATCCGATGCCCTTTCCTCAGCGCGCAGGCCTTGGGGCGCGGGTTGGATTTCAGGCCCGTCCCTTCGGCCGCACTCAGGGCACCTGCAGACTGGCCAGGGAGGCCTCGGGGGCAGGTCGCCAGTGCTGGGAGGAGAGTTTGGGACCACCTCTGCGGCTGGGGCGGGGGGTGGGGGGGGGGGGGGGGGGGGGGGGGGGGGGGGGGGGGGGGGGGGGGGGGGGGGGGGGGGGGGGGGGGGGGGGACGGACAGTGAGGTGAGAGGCAGCGAGGGACCTGAGGGAGCAGGAGGCTGTGAGGAGCGCCCAGGGGCCTGGGTGTGAGCATCTCTCTCCCGGGCTGCTGGCGCCCTGCCCTCCCCACAGATCAGCCGGACAACCCGAGCGAGGAGAACTGCGGGGTGATCCGCACCGAGTCCTCGGGAGGCTGGCAGAACCGCGACTGCAGCATCGCGCTGCCCTACGTGTGCAAGAAGAAGCCCAACGCCACGGCCGAGCGCCCGCCCCCGGGTGAGCGGAGGTCTCGGCGCGGGGCGGGGGAGGGGCGGGTCTCTGTGCTGATGGACAAACCAGAATGTGGTTAAATGCTGGTCATCCGCACTGTCCTTGTAGCAGCCGCACTCAGCTGGAGGGGACAGACACCTCAACACTCAATTAGAACATCCCGAGTTACATACAACTATAAAAATGTGTGTAGTAGATGTTAGAAAAGACATGCTTAGAGAAGAAAGCGCTTAAGCTCCTTGGAGTTAAGGAGGGTTTCATGGAAAGGACATTTGATTTGGACCTTTCAAGTTGACTGTAAAGAGGTGTGAGGGAAGGGCGTTCCTAGCAGAAGGAACGGCATGTGTAAAGGTGCAGAGGCATGGAAGTATACAGAAGCTTTACATTTGGTGAGTATTGCAGTCTAATTGGAGTGTAGACTCTAGCATGCAGTGTTTGGAGCAGCAGTGTGGCATCGTCACGGGAGGGGGGGGGCTGTTATAAATGCAGAATCTCAGCCCCCCCTCCCCCCAGCCTGCATTTCACAGGGTCGTCAGGCAAGGTGTGTGCAGGTGCAGCTGAGGCACACTGGGGTGGAGGGTGTGCTGTTGAGAACAGTTCAGAAAGGCAGGCTGCAGCCGGTCCTTGAAGGGTCTTGGCTGCTGGGTCAAGTCTGGGTGGGACCAGGTAGGCTGTGGGGAGCCTCTGCAGGGTTTTTAATCCAGGGAGTGTCTTGCTCACATTTGTGATTCACAGAGATAGCCGTAGGGGCCTGTGGAGGAGGTTGGGGTATTGGGTACAGCATCGCTCTAGGGACGGTGCCTCCCTATGCTGTGTGGCTTTGGGCAAACTCAGCTCTCTGAGTACGTATCTCCAATAAGCTCCTCCCTCTCACAGGGCTGTAAGCCTGGAGACCAGGCCTTGCCTGAAGGAGCGGATCACACGTAGGGCACCTCACCTCTAGCTGGAAGGGGCCGGGGGCAGGCACCAATGCTAGGTCTTCTCAGTCCTAGAAGGAAGGAGGGCCCCACTGTAAGCACACCTGACCTATCTGTGGCCCCCTTTGGGCCTAGCCCCTCGCCAAGTCCTCGGGCCCCTGGATCTCCCCAGTGTGGCCCCTTTGGGGGAGGTCTCCTGTAAAGCCTCATGGACCTGCAGGTGTGTCTGTGGCATTGGACTGCCTCTTTCGTGCCGCTCTGCCTGAGGCATCTTTTCTGAGCAACTTCTCAAATGCCTTCTGCTTTCTGGGTCTCATCACAAAAGGCATGTCATTCCAGGAGCACCTGGGTGGCTCTGTCAGTTAAGCGTCTGACTTCAGCTCAGGTCATGATCTCGTGGTTCGTGGGTTTGAGCCCTGCATGGGGCTCTGTGCTGACAGCTAGCTCAGAGCCAGGAGCCTGCTTCAGATTCTGTGTCTCCCTTTCTCTCTGACCCTCTCCTGCTTGTACTGTCTCTCTCTGTCTCTCAAAAATACGTTAAAAAAAACATAAAAAAATAAATGTATAAAAAAAATATAATAAGGCATGTCATTCCAAAGGCAGGCACCATTGTGTCCCGAAAGCATCCATATTTCCTGAGTTTCCTTCCTCCCAGCAGCCCAAAGAAGGCCCCCTGGGGTCTGAACTTGGGTTCTGTCTGTGGCAGCAGCCTTGGATCTTGGCCAGGAGGCCCAGGAGATGATTGACAAGTTAGAGCTGAGGAGCGAGTCTGAGAAACAGTATGCTGGACCCTGGAGCGTCTCACAGAATGGAGTGGATCCCAGAATCCCAGTCTGGGGTGATACTTCGAGTGGGCACATGCTTTCCTGCCTGGCGGGGCAGAATCCTGCCCGAGCCTGACATTGTGGGTGGTTTAGTGAAGTCTTGTTTTCTTTTGCCAAGGCCCAGTGAGGGCTTGTTTGCTTCAGCTGCAAACTGGGACCCCGATCCCTAGAGAGTGACCCTGAAATGCATGGAAGTGGGGGTGAGGGCAAACCTGTCACTGGTTAGTTTCTCAGCCCTGAGGGCAGCTGACGGTGGGGGAAGGAGCCTCAGCTTCTGACTCCCTGGGCCTCTGGCCTGGGGGCCCCACTTCCCATTCCTACATCCCGTACTGCCGAGGTCAGCACCAAGTCCACACTCAGTATATGCTATTTGAGATAGTGACAGTGGTCTCATTTATTTAGCAAGGTGGACATGACCTAAGTTTGAATCTTATAATAGGAAATCCCATTGAAAAATGTGTTTAATGTTTATGTTTGAGAGAGAAAAATAGCATGTGTGGGGAGGGGGCAGAGAGAGAGGGAGACACAGAATCCTAAGCAGGCTCCAGGCTCTGAGTTGTCAGCACACAGCGTGACGCGGGGCCTGAACCCACAAACTGTGAGATAAAGACCTGAGCCAAAGTCGGTCACTCAACCGACAGAGCCACCCAGGCGCCCTAGGAAATCCCATTTACAGAGGAGGAAACTGAGGCTCCCAGGGTTGGTCTGACCCGAGTCCCCTCACCCATCGCTTTCTGAAAGCCCTAGCTGGCGGGGCTGTCCTGTCTTGGGTGAATCTGCCACCACCTCCTGGGGCTCCAGCAGCCCTGCAAGGCTTTGTCTTTTTAGAATCGGTCAGCATTCAGATCGGTTCTGGCGGCCAGGGCTGATCTGAGACAGGTGTGGGGAGGAGGTGACTTCAGGGTCCTGCCCGTGTTGACACTCTACGAATCAGTCCCCCCCCCCCCCCGGCTGGCTGGCTTGGTCCCTGACCGGCACCTCGTGGGTCTCTGCAGACGTGTGGGCCAACGTGAAGGTGGAGTGCGAGCCCAGCTGGCAGCCCTTCCAGGGCCACTGCTACCGCCTGCAGGCCGAGAAGCGAAGTTGGCAGGAGTCCAAGAAGGCGTGTCTGCGGGGCGGGGGCGACCTGCTCAGCATCCACAGCATGGCCGAGCTGGAGTTCATCACCAAACAGATCAAGCAAGGTGAGGGGCTGCTGGTCCACACACCCGGGGTGGAGGGCAGGGCCTTCCCGTGCCCGTCCTGTCCTGCCCAAGGGGTGGTGGGACTGTCCGTCCACGGCTGGTGGCTGAAGCTGACCTCTCTGTCTCCTCTCCCCTCTCCTCTGCTGCATCCCAGAGGTGGAGGAGCTGTGGATTGGCCTCAATGATCTGAAACTGCAGATGAATTTTGAGTGGTCTGATGGGAGCCTCGTGAGCTTCACACACTGGCACCCCTTTGAGCCCAACAACTTCCGGGACAGCCTGGAAGACTGTGTCACCATCTGGGGGCCGGTGAGAAGCCCCTCTCCCCACCCACCTGGTGCTACTGCCTCCATACCACCACCCCACTGCCTCTCAGAAGCCCCCACTTCCCCACCAGCCCTGTCCCTTCCATGTGCAGAGATTGTGAGGATTTGAGCTCTCCCCACCCCCAACTAGCTGGGTCACTTCGGGCAAGTTACTTAACCTCTCTGTGCCTTGGTTCCCTCATCTGTCAACGGAACACTAACAGTGCAAACCTCAGAGTGTCATTGGGAGGATTAAGGGAGTTAATTGTCATGAAGCCTTAGGATGCTGCCTGGCACGATCTTGGTCTACCAGCTGCTCTTCCTACCGGCAGGTGGCATCAGAAGCCACATTTTGTGGACACGCTCCATTGGCACGAAGCCAGCCCTACCCAGCCCAGGGTCCTGTCTCCTCAAAAAATTATGGGGTGATGACTATTCGCCATGGTTTGGGCTCAGATGCAGTGTGGGAAGATGAAAGAATTGATGTAGGCTTCCAGCAGACATAAGAGACCCATTCAAGAGTGACCAAGTCACAGGGACAGAGTATGGACTCCAGGGTCAAATAGGACATTCTGCTGTGAGACACTGCAAAACAGTGCCAGGACTGTAGAGACAGAGCCATCTGGCATAAGGAATGCTATTTAAAAATTTACAAACAATTGTTTGTTGAGTGTCTGCCATGTGCCAGGCATTCTCCTGGGGACTGGGACGCAGACACCTCTGCTCTCTGGATGGAGCTGAAGGCAGACAAACTGCTGGCTGGGAGACTGGGGACACAGGACAGTCTGGAACACAGAGAGGACAAACCTCTTGCTCAGAATCACACACAAGTTGGAGGCGGGGGCGGGTCTAAAAGTCAGGTCACCCGTAGGGTGTAGGGGAGGGGGCCTGAGACTCACCCTCATCCTGTGTCCCTAGGAAGGTCGTTGGAATGACAGTCCCTGTAACCAGTCCCTGCCATCCATCTGCAAGAAGGCAGGCCAGCTGAGCCAGGGGGCAGCCGAGGAGGACCACGGCTGCCGGAAGGTGAGGCCACGTCTGGAGCTGCCCCTGGGTCGGGCCGGCCAGAGGGGCTCCCGGAGGAGGGAGGGGACAGCACCCCTGCCCCCCCCCCCCGCATCCTCCCATACTTGGCACATCCCTTCCTCCTGCTCTCCACACTGCTCTGTTCCAGAAAGAGCGACACTGGATAATACAGGGTGGCGGTAGGGTGGGGGCTGTTGGGAGGAAGCAGAGCTCCCCACCCCTACTCTTTTTGGAGAAGTTACTTGTCAGCGGCAGCAGAGAACAAGAGATGGGTGCAGGCAGGCCCTCAGGTCAAGCTGCGCCCCTCCCAGCTCTGTCTCCGCTGGCATGCACCTTGCCGCTGACACTCGGCCGCCTGTCTGTCTCCTGCAGGAATGAGGTCCTTCTGTGGTTGTCTCCCTCCTTGCATTCCTAGCCCCAGGGGCGTCCGGATGTTCAGGGAGGGAGAGGCCAGAACTGGCCGCCTTGGTGGGGCAGTGCATGTATGAGTGAGGGACCCATGTCTTCCTCCAGGCCCTCCCAGGCTCCCCACAACCTGGTCCTCAGCCAAGCAGGGGTGAGAGTGGTGTAGAAGAATATGGGAAGGTTACTCAAAAAAGACACTTGATGGTGTTTTGGCTCCTGATGGCTCCATCTGCTGAGGCCACGTTCCTGCCAGCCCCTTGCTGCTGGTCTGGCTCCTCGCTCTCTTTTCCTTTAGATCGAGCCCACTAACCACACCCCCACCTCACATGAACCCCAAGCTCTCCCCCAGGGGAGGGGTCCGAAACAACAACAGGCATGGCCTGCAGTGGGAAGGAGAGAGCAGGCAGGGGCTCTGCAGAAGCATCTGGGGGCTGGCGTGGACAGGGACTGGTCCAGGGGCTCTGTCCTGGCTTGGGCAGGGGAGAGAGGAGGAGTGACTAACGGCCCTGACACCAGGGCCGCCTGAAGTGTGCATGCAATGTTGAGCAGCCCTAGTTCATACCCTGGAAGAGCAGGGTTCTTAGCACAGCCTTCCCCTCCCACCGCCCCCCCCAGCTTCTCTTTTGCTCTGGCTCCTGCCCAAGGGGGCTGTAACTTTCTCCCAACCTTGAGTCCACCCCCAGGCCTCCCATTTCAAGAGCTCCTGGAGGTGAAGGCCCTGGGAAGCACCTTGTGTTGTCTTAAGATGGAGCAGGGCCCTGGTGCGGACAGGAGCAGCCTTTGTGGTGTGGGTCCAAGTGTGAGCTCCACCTTGACTTGTCTGTGTACAGTCTGATCACTTAATTTCTCTGAGCCTCAGCTGCTGTTGTGAAAGGCAGGAGCAGAGAGCTCAGGGCGGTCCAAGGGGCGGAAGGTCTGTTGGGTGAAGCCTCGGCTGGTCTTGTGGGGTTTGGATGGCAGAGGACCAGCCCCTGAGGAGCTGTGGTCGCTTCCGAAGCTTCGCTGCTCCTCGCTGAGGGTCCGAGGCACCCCCACCCCCTCTGGCTAGCTGCTTCCTCCGCGCACTGAACCTTTTCCAGGACCCAAGGATTACCCAGCCCTTCCGCATCCTGGCAGCTCTCCCAGCTTTTCAGTTCTGGATTCGCAGCCAACTGGCAATTTTCCCACTGTGACTCTTGGCTTAAATGCCCAAGAGAGAAGTCCAGTGGGCCGCGCATCATTCTTCACCGGCCCACAGGCGGGTCACTGGCCACCTTCAGAGCGGCCGCCCTTGGGCCATGTTTCTACCTCTGGTCTGGCCCTAGTAGCTGATGGGAGGGAGTGGGGATGTGAAGTGATAAGGTGCAGAACTCAGCACAGGAAGAGCCGTCTCTGGTGTCAAACCAGGCCCCTCTGTCCTGTGCCCAGGCCTGTGGCACATTCAGTGATGCCAGAGATGGCACCCCCCACCCCAGGATCTATGGCTGAGGGAGGAGCGTCCTCCCCACAGACATCCCTCTTTTGCCCACTCGAGCCAGGGTTGGACATGGCACAGCCCATCCTGCTACTGGCTGGGAGAGGACCAAGTAAGCTACAGCGAGGCCCGGCGCCTGTGCACCGACCACGGCTCTCAGCTGGTCACCATCACCAACAGGTACAGGCCGGGCTGTGTGCCCAGACCCTCGACGCCGGTCTTAATACCTGATGTGGGCCCTGCACCAAACAGGTGGCATTGTAACATTAATCCCAGAGGGACCTGAGTCCTTGAAGCCTCAAATGGCTTCAGGACCTTTTTCTATTACTGTCACAAGAATGGTTCCTGCTTATTAAGCGACCCCAGTATAGGGCAGGGCCTGAGCAGGGTCAGAGGCGGGGGCAGGTGTAGGTGGGGGCTGGATGCCCAAGAGAGGCCTTGGTTGTGTCTGCAAACCTCTGCTTTCCTCTCAGCAAGGCACGGAGGTGCAGGCAGCAGGCCGGGAGCTTGGTTGCTATGTGTCAGCTGTAGGGGCCCCACGGGTCCCCCAAGTTACTGGTTGGGGTTGGCAGGGCATCTGGCCCGTGGTCCAGGGAGTGGTCGGGGTGAGGGCGAGCTCCCTGCCTGACCAGCTTCTCTCCTCCAGGTTTGAGCAGGCCTTTGTCAGCAGCCTCATCTACAACTGGGAGGGCGAGTACTTTTGGACGGCCCTGCAGGACCTCAATAGCACCGGCTCCTTCCGCTGGCTCAGCGGGGATGAGGTCATGTACACCCACTGGAACCGGGACCAGCCTGGTGAGCCCCTCCTGCACGGCACTCGGCCAGCCCCTTCTCTGGCTTTTCTTGGTGAAGCCAGGAGGCCGTATGCACCTGCCCGGCTGGGACCGAATCCCAGGGCTTCCCAGTAAACTGATCGTTGATCCAGCGTGGAGCAGTGGTGAGGGACACAGGCTCTGGGGCCAAAGCGCCTGGTGCATCTTTGAGCCTCATATTCTCATCTGTCAAATGAGGATAATGGTACTTTCTTCATAAGGTTGATGAGAGGCTTAGATAGATTAATATATGTGAAGTGCTTAATTACTAGATGGGAAGCGAGCACAGGTGCTCGCTATTATGATTATTGCCATTTCACATTCAGTATCGTTTGTAGCATGTTCAGTCCCCTAATGAGATAGTCACCCAGCCTTAGAGGAGTTAAGTGACTTGCCTAAGATCTCACACAGGAGTAAACACAGAGCCGGGACTCTGCCTCCAATCCCTTCCGGGTCCCTGCTGACGGCCAAGCTGGTCACCCAGTGCCGTGTGGGGACTAGGCCGGGGTGGTACCCTGCGGGGAGGGCTGGGCCATGAGTCCTCAGCAGACAAGTGAGTCTCTTGCTCCCTCCTCCAGGGTACAGCCGTGGGGGCTGCGTGGCCCTGGCCACGGGCAGCGCCATGGGGCTGTGGGAGGTGAAGAACTGCACCGTGTTCCGGGCCCGCTACATCTGCCGGCAGAGCCTGGGCACGCCAGTGACACCCGAGCTGCCTGGGCCAGACCCCACGCCCAGCCTCACTGGCTCCTGTCCCCAGGGCTGGGGGTCAGACCCCAAACTCCGGCACTGCTATAAGGTAGGGAGCTTCCTGGCATGTGAGGAGGGAGAGAAACTGGAGCAAAGGAGCCACACATCCCGGGGGGAGGGCAGCCCCAGGCCCCGATCCAGGCAACTGGGTCCCCACGACACTGTTTCCCCATAGTGGCCTGCAGACAGAGCTAATTTCCAATGACAGTCTTGTCAGTGGAATGTCAGGTGTGGCACATAGTAGGTGCTCGATAAACATGTGAGGGATTGGGGAAAAAAAAACATGGAGATCATCTGTTTCAGAGGTTCCCAAATGTTGGGGCTGGGCTGTCTGCGCTTCAGCATCATCTGGGCAGCTTGATAAAAATAAATGCCTGGGGCTGCCACTGTGGAGATGGGATTCACCAGGTTGGGGTGGGGCCTGGTACTCTAAATTTTTAAACCCTCCTGGGCTTGGGAGCCACTCATGTCCAAGGACTTTTATTACATGAGGAAACTGAGTCCAGGGAGAGGAAGGGACTGGCCCACAGCGCACTGTGACTGGTTCAGGGGTCTGGGCAGGGGGCATTCTCTAGGGGCTGGCTGTGCTGGCTCCCCTCTCGGGGCTCATTCTCTGATGTGCAGGCTTGTCTTAGCCAGCCTGCACCCCCCTCCAGTGAGGTCCCAGTCCCCCTCCCAGTGCTGTCATGGGAGAGCGAGCGGACCAGGGGGACGGCTTGGACACCTGAACTTTGTCCCTGTAGGTGTTCAGCTCAGAGCGGCTGCAGGACAAGAAGAGCTGGGTGCAGGCACAGAGGGCCTGCCAAGATTTGGGGGCCCAGCTGCTGAGCCTGGCCAGCTATGAGGAAGAGCACTTTGTGGCCAACATGCTCAACAAGATCTTCGGGTACTGAGCCTGCGGCGGTGGCCTGCATGCACCTGTGTGGGCTCTTGGTTCTGCCTGGCACAGGGCAGGGGGCAGGGTGAGGGCGCCCCCAGTGAGGCCTGCCTGAGGGCTGGGAATGACCTGTGTATCTGCAGCTAATGCCAGGGCCATCCTGTCCTCTCTCAGGTAGCCCTGGTCTCCCTGGAGTTGGAGACTCTGGTGCTCACCAGTGTCAGGGAGCCAGCAGGGGCCCCCTCAGACTCACATACTTTTACAAGAGTAACTGCCCTCCCCGGCCCTCTGCAAGCCGATCCAAGTTGAGCATCTCCCCGCCCCCAACACCATCCTGTAGTGACCCACTCTCCTCAATAAACCGGTTTTCCTGAGAGAGAGGAGGACAGAAGCTACAAAAGTAAGCATTTGCCCATGGGGGTCCCTCCAGGACCCCGTGTCTGTCCTGTGGGCTCCCAGCATCCTATGACACAGAGCACCTATAATCCCTTAGCACTGGGAAAAGTCCAAATGGACCCAGGCTTCCTGAGATCTTAATTCCAGGGCCATGTCTTTCCAGCAAACATCAGGATTACATCATGTGACCTGTCATTACAGCTCTTGTTGATGGCCTCTCACCATGTCTAATCCTCATTCAGTCCTTTCTTCAACCCTATGAAGTAGACCTTGTCACTGACCCATGTGGGCTGATAGAGAGGTTGGGCTATTTGCCTGCTGTCACGGAGCTGCCCCATGGGTGACCCTGGCCTGGAATCTACTTTTATCTGATTCCAGAGCCCCAGGTCTATGCTCCAACCCCGACGCCTTGCTGGCAGGGCCAGGCCACCCTTCCCCATTGAGTTGGGCCCCCAGTCCAGGGAGCTCAATTTTCTGAGGGTGAAGCCCAGACTGAGAGGCCCCAGGCCCCTGGGCCTCTTCTCATCTCCATCTCTTCTGTCCCCACCCCTGTGTTGTGCTGAAGTGAATCAGAGCCCGAGATCCACGAGCAGAACTGGTTCTGGATCGGTCTGAACCGTCGAGATCCCGGAGCGGGTCAGAGCTGGCGCTGGAGCGACGGCTTGGGGGTGAGCCAGCCTAGAGGGGACTGGTCGGGCGGTGGGCGGGGCCTATGCGGGCGGAGCTCGATTGTGGGCGTGGTCTTTCCGGGGCGGGACTGGACTTGGAGGTGGGCGAGGTTTAGCCAAGTTCCGGCATTTTGCCCACCCTGCAGGTAAAAGGGGGGGGGCGGGGCGTCCAGCCGGGTTTAGGGGTTCCGAGCTCAGGCCGAGCATCTGTGTGGTTCCTCTGTCCTGGGGACGCTGAGGCCTGTGCCTCGTGCCTGGCAACCCTCTCGCACTCCGACCTCCAGTTCTCTTACCACAATTTCGACCGGAGCCGGCACGACGACGACGACATCCGGGGCTGTGCGGTGCTCGACCTGGCCTCCCTGCAGTGGGTGGCCATGCAGTGCGAGACGCAGCTGGACTGGATCTGCAAGATCCCTCGAGGTTGGGTGGGATGGCGCTGGGAAAGAGGGGATGGGGCGAAGGGTGGCGGGGCCGGAAATCCAGGGAAGGGTCTCCTTTCCCTGCAGCGTCTCTGTCCCTGTTGTCCCTGTAGGCACAGACGTGCGGGAGCCCGACGTCAGCCCACAAGGTGAGGCGCCTACCCCCCCCCCCCAAACCCCCGGACTGTGGGGAGAGGGTGAGGGACGTCTCCTCCGGAGCAGGTCCTGACTGAGATGGAACCTAAGGAGTTAGGGATCCGAGCCCAGGGAAGGGGAATCAGGACGCCTGGAGCCCTGTCGACCTCCCTCTCCAAGCAGGGGCATGCTTGATGCTTGGGCCTGGAATGGTTCCTGCCTCGGGGCCTAGGGTCTTGAAAGTCACCTGCTGCCTGTCCTTGGACGGGCCTTGTCCACCGGGCCAGCAGGCAAGCCCTTCCTGGCCGCTACTTGCATGCTCACACTACCCCCGCAGGCCGGCGGGAGTGGCTGCGTTTCCAGGAGGCCGAGTACAAGTTCTTCGAGCACCACTCCACGTGGGCACAGGCGCAGCGCATCTGCACGTGGTTCCAGGCCGAGCTGGCCTCCATACACAGCCAGGCCGAGCTGGACTTCCTGGGGCACAACCTGCAGAAGGTGAGCCCTCGAGCGGGCAGTGGCCTTCGGGCAGGGGGAGGGCAGGACCTGGAGGAGAGGCCCTGCCACCCCTCATCTGCCTGACTGGTTTCCCCAGTTCTCCCGGGGCCAGGAGCAGCACTGGTGGATCGGCCTGCACACTGCAGAGAGTGATGGGCGTTTCCGGTAGGACCCTGGGGTAGGAGTGGGGGGCAGTGGGGGTGGGAGGGAGGGCCTGCCTGGATGGCCACCCAGGCCCACGTGGGAGCTAGGGAGGCTGCCCACAGAGGCAGATAGACCTGAATTTGAATCCAACTCTGTTCCTCACTGGCTGTGTGACCTTGGTCAAATGGGCCTTGATTTTCTTATCTAACAATGAGAATAACAAGGCCTTCCTGGTAGGATTGCTCTGAGGATTAGAAAGAAGGTATGTGAAGCCCTGAGCGCAGCATCCAGCACAAATAATGGTAGCTCATATTATGCTTGGGTCACTCATGAATAAGGCTCCCTCAGGACATGGGCAAGAGCCTACGCTGTCCAGAGGGGCCTCTCTGTATTCAGTCCCCACCTACCCTGCACGAGGGGGCTGGAGGCAGCGAAGACAGGGAGCACATAGATACCTCAGCACACCGTTGCTCTTGGACCTGTGCTCTGGGATTCTTGGACTTTTCTAGTTAGAGAATGAGAGCCCAGGGAGGGCTGGGCTTTACCTGGAGGCACCAGCTGCCCTGAGCTCAGTAGCTTCATTCTCAGCCAGGAGCCCCTGGACTTGGGTGGGCCCTTCTGTGCCCCCCTTTTGGCGGCCTTCATCACTGCATTCAAGGGAGGTTGGGCCCAGGGCCAATGCTGGAGTCCCCTCTGCCTGGTGCCATTGCAGGTGGACAGATGGTTCCATTATAAACTTCATCTCCTGGGCACCCGGTAAACCTCGGCCCATCGGCAAGGATAAGAAGTGCGTGTACATGACCGCCAGCCGAGGTGAGAGCAAGGTGGGGGCAGAGAGGGTGCAGAAACCCAGGAGAAGGTTGATGTTGGGGTCATTGAGGTGAGCCGAGGAAGCCCGACAGTCTCTTCTCATTCTCTTCGTTCCCACAACCCAAGAGGGGCTAGACCCAGAGAGGGGACCTGTCCCCATGGTCCAGCAGCCAGAGGACTAGAGTTCAGAGCTGGACACCAGCACCTGACCCCTGTGTTCTTTTCTTTGGGTATGAGGCAAGGGTGCTGCCAGCCTTGTCCTATGCTAGAGCGACTGCCCTCCTCTTTCTGCAGAGGATTGGGGGGACCAGAGGTGCCTGACAGCCTTGCCTTACATCTGCAAGCGCAGCAACAGCACTGGAGAGCCACAGCCCCCAGACCTGCCACCCACAGCCCTGGGGGGCTGCCCCTCTGGCTGGGACCAGTTCCTCAACAAGGTAGGAGTTGGGAGGGGTCCCCCGAGGGAATCAGGGGAGAGGATGTGAACATGGAAAGGCCCAGTTTCAGGGCCCTTTGACAACATCAGATTCATGACCTCTTGCCTATACCTGCCAACGTCTCTCCTCCTTGGCCCCAGTGCCGGGGCTAGACTCCCTGGGAAATAACTCCTTTTGGTAGCACCTTCTAATCCACCAGGTGGAGTATCCACATAGTGTGGTGAGTTTTCGAGATTAGTGGTCACCAACCATTTTGATACTCCTTGATAATTTTGATAATTCCTATTAGGAAAACAAAATATTGGACATACAAAGTATGTGTATGGGGGTGCCTGGTGTGTCAGTTAAGCCTCCGACTTTGGCTCAGGTCATGATCTCATGGTTTGTGGGTTTAAGCCCCGCATCGGGCTCTGTGCTGACAGCTTAGAGCCTGGAGCCTGCTTCAGATTCAGTGTCTCCCTCTCTCTCTGCCCCTCCTCATTCATGCTGTTTCTGTCTTAATAATAAACATTCAAAGAAATTTTTTAACAAAAAAGTGTGTATGTATGTACATTATATATGTGTATATGAATACATACATATTTACTTCTGTACTAATGTGATTAATGTTATGTATAGTAAAATATGCACAAAAACAAAAGAATATAAAGCATGAGCTAAAGATTGAAAGAGAATACAGGTATTTTTTTGGAAAAGTGTTAAAAATTTTTTTAATGTTTATTTATTTTTGAGAGAGAGACACAGAACATGAGTAGGGGAGGGGCAGAGAGAGAGAGGGAGAATTCTAAAGAGGTGCCAGGCTCTGAACTATCAGCACAGAGCCCAATGCGGGGCTCGAACTCACAAACTATGAGATCATGACCTGAACTGAAGTCAGATGCCCAACCGATGGAGTCACCCAGGTGCCCCTTGAAAAAGTTTTTTTTTATAGAATTATTTTGGCTTTAAAAAAATTTTTTTAATGTTTTATTTATTTTTGATATAGAGTGAGACAGAGCATAGAGGGGAAGGGGCAGAGAGAGAAGGAGACACAGAACTGGAAGCAGGCTCCAGGCTCTGAGCTAGCTGTCAGCACAGAGCCTGACGCGGGGCTCGAACCCAAGAACGTGAGATCTGACCTGAGCTGAAGTCGGAGGCTTAACCTACTGAGCCACCCAGGCGCCCCAAAAAAGTATTTTTAAGTTTAAAAATGTTTCCTATATTAGTGGTATGAGAAGAGCACTAAAAAATGATCAATGATAATTTTTCATATTTAAGTAATTTGGATAAGAGCAAGGTAATTGCATATATTTCATTATTTTAAAAAATACCTTGGTCTGACACTTTGTGATTCAGGACTTCACAGGTCTTGTCTAAAGTTCTAATTATTTTAAAACATGGATTTAATGGTTATTGTAGCTGAAAAGGTTGCCTCACAAAGACATCCATCAAAATGAAAAAGTTCATTCATCGTTGGCTGGACTTTCTTCATTTTCCAGTCTTTCTACCAATTAAACAAACGTTTTTGTTTAAAAATATCGGCTACTGGGGCGCCTGGGTGGCTCAGTCGGTGAAGCCTTCGGCTTCGGCTCAGGTCAGATCTCACGTTCATGGGTTCGAGCCCCGCGTCAGGCTCTGTGCTGACAGCCAGCTCAGAGCCTGGAGCCTGCTTCAGATTCTGTGTCTCCCTCTCTCTCTGCCCCTCCCCCTCTCATGCTCTGTCTCTCTCTGTATCAAAAAATAAAACATTAAAAAAAAAAAGTTTAAAAGCAGGGTTTAAAAAAAAAACATCGGCTACTAAGTTTCCACATCCTAAACTAATCTGCCTCATAAACTAATCGGAAGACCTGATTAAGACGGTTTAAGAACAAGTCTTCGGAAATGTTTTGGAACACCATTTAGGAAATTCTTTTCCCAAGGGTTTTGAGTGTGCAGATAGGAAAGTTTGGGGCCATAACATGAATCAGAAGGGATAGGTTTCGAAACAGATCTTGAAAATGTTCCTTTGAGAGTGTGAATTTCTTTCCCAAAGTGGTTGCTTCTGTCCTCGTGGGTTGATTGATCAGATCTGATTAGACCTTCATTGTTTTTACCTCGTGGCCCACAAGAGCTCGTCCCAGGAAGAGAGGAGTGTGATTTTCTTGTCTGCGCGGCATCAGGAGTGTGAGCTTCCGCCCGTGCTTGCTTTGCCAAGGTGGTAACGCCACTTAGCCGGATTGTGAAGATTAGATTAGTCAGCACTAGATCGTGTAATCCGTAAACCTTTGTCCTGTAGTGGAGTGCAGCCAGCCCCTGGCGTCCGGGAGTTCTTAACGGTCTTCAGAATTTTATTTCAAGAGAGTCTTATACCTTTTCTGAAACAAACACGCGTATTATTAAAACTTTGGAAAAAACAGAAAGAAAGAAAATGAAACATCCTCTCCAGAAATAACCATTATTACTACTTATTACTCTGCTTCCTGCCTTTTTCCACATAATTGAGGTCGTACTATCTAATGCGATCAAACTTCTCAGTGCTGTATTTTGAGCATTTTTCTCATATCATGATCTTTTCTCAAAAACTTATTCTTGTGGATTCTTCTCATCTTATATAAAACAATATATTGTATGTATGTATGTAATTGGTCTCTTTAAAAAAACCTTTTTAAAAAATATTTATTTTTGAGAGAGACAGAGACAGAGTGTGAGTGGGGGTGCGGGGGCAGACACAGAATCCAAAGCAGGGCTCGAACTCACGAAGTGTGAGATCATGATCTGAGCCAAAGTCAGACACTTAACCAGCTGAGCCACCCAGGCACCTCTAGCTGGTCTCTTTCTTAATGTATCAACACCATTGTAAAGATACCAGTTACTCCTCAGTCAAAAGCCTTTGAATTCTGAGAAGGTGTTTGCCCCTTCACTACCTGGCCCCAGACTCCTTGCTCTACCCGTTCTTTGCCCTCTTTGCAGCCCCATAGCATTTGGATGTGGGGAGAGAGGCTAAGGGTCTGTCTTTGTCACTAGCCTTAAGCTCCTGGAGGCCAGGGCCAGTGCCTCCTGACATATCACTAAATACACTCGCACATGATAGGAAGTCCCTTAGTGTTTGCTGGGCCGAGCCGAATACTTCTCTTTAACTGCTGGTACTTGCTGATCCTGATGTGATCTTGCTGCTTCTCATTTTATGACCAATTTTGCTAGTTATTTAGAGTGTCTCTGAACTACTTCTGGAAACCAAATGCATGGGCTTTGTGATAAACCTCCCCCAAACTCTTGGCATTGTTTCTGCGTTTAAAGTTTTCTACCCCAAATCTGACATTTGCGCCAGTAAGCTGATACACGAGCTAATCGTAATAGTAATAGGAAGAGCTTTTCCTTGTTACGCACTTGTTCCACTGTTCTCTTTAACCCTTAAAATGACCCCAAAAGATAGATTGTTTTATTCCCGTTTTACAGAAAGGTTAAGTTAGGTCTGGAATCTGAGCGGCACACCTTCCCCCCCCACCCTCCCCAGGCCCTCTGTGACTCCAAAGCTTCCTTCCTTTCTCCCCCATCCTACCGAGGAAGAAATCACTGGAAATCATTCATTTGAAATAGTCTTCACTTGAAAGATTTCCCACACAGGGTTCCTTTGACTTTGCGGAAGTAATGGAGGTGGGAACAGAGAAACAAAAATTACAGAGTTACAAGCTGCTGCCTAACAAAGATCATTCAGAAGTAAAGATAAGGATGTGGTACAGGTGAGCACTAAAAGTTCATGGAGTAAAATAGCGGATTTCAGGCAACACTCAGAAACGTGTTTAGCTAAAATTGAGACAGACCTTTTCTCCATGCGTGGCCCAGGCGCTGCTGTCCTAGGTAATAGAGACTTTGGTGGCCCAAAGAAATCCTGCCACTTACAACCTCCCCCGAGCATAGATAAGTGTGTGAACGTGGGGTGCCAGGCTGAGAGGGCACCAGAGCCTTGCTCAAGGAGCCCCAGGTGGCCTGGTTCTGATTTATTTTTCTCACAGCCCTCGAAGCCTCCCAAGTCCTGCCGCTGAGGGCTCCACAGCGGAGTTTCTGGGTTTGTGGGACAGGGAGGTGGGGCAGGACATCACACCTCCCCCTCCGCCCCAGTGTTTCCGAATCCAGGGCCAGGACCCCCAGGACCGGGTGAAGTGGTCAGAGGCTCAGTTCTCCTGTGAACAGCAAGAGGCCCAACTGGTCACCATTGCAAACCCCTTAGAGCAAGGTAGGGCCAACCCATGGGAAGGCCCCAGTACCTCTGACATGATTCCCCCCCATGGTGGCTAGAGCTGAGCAACCAAGGGGCTGCCCTGTGGCTCATAATTCTCTCTTCTGGGGGGCTGTAGCGTTCATCACAGCCAGCCTGCCCAATGTGACCTTTGACCTTTGGATTGGCCTCCATGCCTCTCAGAGGGACTTCCAGTGGGTGGAGCAGGAGCCTCTGCTGTATACCAACTGGGCTCCCGGGGAGCCCTCGGGCCCCAGCCCTGCTCCCAGTGGCAACATACCGGTGAGGAAGCCCCTCCCTCTGCACCCCCAGCCCAGCCTGCCGCACTTGCCTTCACTCCTGGGGTCCCCCTCTCTTCCAGCCTCTTTGCTCAGAGTGGCTGCTGGGCAGAGCTGCTGGGGCTCTCCTGAGCAGTTCCTTTCCCCCAGACCAGCTGTGCGGTGGTCCTGCACAGCCCCTCCGCCCCCTTCACTGGCCGCTGGGATGATCGGAGCTGCACAGAGGAGACACATGGCTTCATCTGCCAGAAGGGCACGGGTATGTGTCCCCAGCGAACTCGGAGACGTCAGCACTGGGGCTAGATGCTGCGGGCATGCCAGGAGGAATGAAACATAGTCTTATACACCTGGGACCCCCCCTGAGGTCACCCCCAGAGTCTACTATCTGCTTGGGAAGCAGATGGGCAGAAAGGAAGGCGCCAGTCAGAGGGAAAGGCAGTGGAGTGCCAAGGGGTCTCAGGAGGAAGGTTTGGGGGTATGGAGGGCAGACGAGGGGCAGCTAGACACTGTGCATGCCTTCAGGGACCTGAAGTTCCACATCTGAGGTGCCTGCGGCCCCATGCATGTTCTACATCGGTTCCTGGGGTAGGAGTAGGTCAAGGCTCCAGCTTGCTCCTCTGTTTATCAACGAGAATGTATTCTTAGTAACAGCGACTAACACTTCCTGTTAGTCTGTGCCAGGCAGTGTGCCCGGCAGTGACCTGGTCTCTGGCGGATGGCTGGTGCTCCTTCAGCTTCGTGCCTGGGAGTGGGGTGGGGGAGGCAGAGCCTGGCCTGAGCTCCGCTCCCTTCCCTGTAGACCCTTCCCTGAGCCCCTCCCCAGCAGCATCGCCCCCTGCCCCCGGCACTGAGCTCTCCTACCTCAACGGCACCTTCCGGCTGCTGCAGAAGCCTCTGAGCTGGCACGATGCCCTCCTGCTGTGTGAGAGCCGCAACGCCAGCCTGGCCCGCGTGCCTGACCCCTACACCCAGGCCTTTCTCACGCAGGCCTCCCGGGGGCTGCGCACCCCACTCTGGATCGGGCTGGCCAGTGAGGAGGTGGGCCCCCAACACCTGTCCTGGCGCCGGCTGGGAACCACTCCCTTGATTTCCCTCCCTGCCTACCCCCCCCCGTTGCCCCTCCCCCAACCTGATGGCTCCCTCGTGCCCAGGGCTCCCGGCGGTACTCCTGGGTCTCGGAGGAACCGCTGAGCTACGTGAGCTGGCAGGACGGGGAGCCCCAGCAGCCGGGGGGCTGCGCCTACGTGGATGTGGGCGGGGCCTGGCGCACCACCAGCTGCGACACCAAGCTGCAGGGCGCTGTCTGCGGCAGGAACGGTGGTGAGTGCTCAGCCGCTGGGGCCAAAGGGTGGGTGAGGCTCTGGCTGTCCCGGCAAGGACTCTAGGACGCCTCTTCAACCCTGCATCCCCACAGGGCCCCCTCCTCCCCGAAGAATAAGCTACCAGGGCAGCTGTCCCCAGGGGCTGGCTGACTCTGCCTGGATTCCCTTCCGGGAGCACTGCTACTCCTTCCACATGGAGCTGCTGCTGGGCCACAAGGAGGCGCTGCAGCGCTGCCAGAGAGGTGGGCCGGGGCAGGCGAGCGCCCCACACGTGGGCATTTCAGGTGGTGACCCCTGGCGTGGACACTTACAGACTCCATGGATGCAGTCCTCCCACCACCCCCTCCACCCACGCTCCACCTGTAGGCCACACTCACGCATAAGGGCCCCATCACATTCCAATTTACGAGACCACCTGTGACATTACATGTATGTAACGCCCCGCCATGCACAGACTCACAGACTGCGCATCATCCTCTACCCAGCTGCCAGAGACGAGGGCTGGGGCCTCTGGGGGAGGGTGTGGTCTCTGCCATCCCCCGGGGAGACCTGACTGCCCTGACATGGGCCTCCCTTATGTCCAGCGGGTGGGGCAGTCCTGTCCATTCTGGATGAGATGGAGAACGTGTTTGTCTGGGAGCACCTGCAGAGCTCCGAGGGCCAGAGTCGGGGTGCCTGGCTGGGCATGAACTTCAACCCCAAAGGTGGGTACCCTGTGTGTGGCCTCAGGAGGGTAAAGCCTCAGGGTGTAGGGGGGAAGCCGTCCACGAGGGCTTGGTGGGGATGAGGACCTGCGAGAGGTGGGCATTCATTCTAGAACAGGCCTGCTCTCTTGCACCCTCTCCTGCTCCACCATGTCTTCTCCCCACGCCCCCTCAGTGCCTTGTTTCCCATAGGAGGCACCCTGGTCTGGCATGACAACACAGCTGTGAACTACTCCAACTGGGGGCCCCCGGGCCTGGGCCCCAGCATGCTGAGCCACAACAGCTGCTACTGGATCCAGAGCAGCAGTGGCCTGTGGCGCCCGGGCGCCTGCACCAACATTACCATGGGGGTCGTCTGCAAGCTCCCTCGAGGTGAGCGCCCCGGCGGCCGCGGGGCCTCCTGCCGCCCCCACACGGCCCGCTGGGCCTGGGCCAGGGGTCTGCTTCTCATTCCGCCAGAGACACCGCAGACGGGAGGGTGGTGGACCCTCCCCTGGGATAAATTGGTCTGTAGGGGGGACTGGCCCTCCCTACAAATTTCCAAACTAGACAGCAAACCCGTCATTTTGTAGCGGTTAAGGGCAGGGACAAGGTTCAAGCTCTGGGCAAACCACTTTACCAACTCCGTGACCTTGGGCAAGTGGCTTAAAGCCTGTGGCCTCAGTTTCTTCATCCGTAAAATGAGGCTAATAACAGTACCTACGAAATTAAATGAGCTCATAATGCGGCTGGCACTCAGGAAGTGCTTGCTTGGCATTTGCTTATTCTTCTGTTATTAACTGGTCCCTCCCTCTTCCCCGCAGCTGAGGAAAGCAGCTTCTCTCCATCAGGTGAGTCCTCGGCAGGGCTGAGACCAGCCCTCTCCCCGCTTTCCCCCTGCATGCAGGGCAGCGGGCGGGCTGCCCAGGGGGCAGACTCTCCCCTGAGTGTCCCGCTTGCCGCAGCAGCGCTCCCGGAAAACCCGGCGGCCCTGGTGGTGGTGCTGATGGCGGTGCTGCTGCTCCTGGCCCTGCTGACCGCAGCCTTGATCCTCTACCGGCGGCGACGGAGCGCGGAGCGTGGGACCTTCGAGGGTGCCCGGTACAGCCGCAGCGCCTCCGGCCCCGGCGAGGCCACTGAGAAGAACATTCTGGTGTCTGACATGGAAATGAATGAGCAGCAGGAGTAGAGCCAAGGGTGTGGGCAGGGCAGGGACAGGAGGAGTGGGGAGGCTGGGCCCTGGGTCAGCGGGGGCGGGAGGGGGCCCCCACCAGCCACCAGCCCAGATGGCTTATGGAAGGCTGCCTTTGGGAGCCACTGCCGGGAGCTGGGGCTGAGCAGGGCCTGGCTGGTGGGGTCCCTCCCTCTCATGAGGGTTGGGCTGAGACCTGGCTGAGCGCAGAGTGGTGTTTCCCTTTCGGCGGAGGGGGGGTGCCTAAGGTCTTCTCACCTAGGCCTGTGCCCCCATGGTGACCAGAAGCAGGACGGAAGCCTCTTTCTGCCCCTTTCTCCCCAGGCCCCCCTGCCCAGGCCCGCTGACCCACGCCCCAGGACCCCCTTCTCGTTGCAGAACCTGAGGGTCTTCCCTTGAGCCCTCAGCCAGCCTCTGTCGCTTCTCTCCTTCCTGGAAGCCTTGGCTCTGTACCCCTCCCTCCCGCATTCCCTCTCCCTGCTTCTCACTGCAGCCCTTCCTTCTGAGCCAGAGCCCCAGGGTTTGGGGAGCCCTGTTGCTCATGGTGGGTGTCAGCTAAGGGAGCCAAGCATCTGTCACTCCTGTGCCTGCTGGGGTGGCCCATGGGGCATGGCAGGAGGGGCCTGGCTTGGGCCTGAGAACCAGGGCACCACTGGGGTGTCTGCTGGGCTGGAGACAGGACTGGGAGAGACGCCGTCACCTTCCAGGGGTGACTGGGCTGAAGTATCATCTCCTGCCGGTTAGGGAAGGGCTCTGTCCCTAAAGAGTCCCCTGTGGGGACCAAAGTAAGTTTCCTAAGGTTTCCAGCTGCTGGCTCTGGTTGGGAGAGAGAGCAGGGGGTTGCCAGAGTCTTGGGGGACTCAGATGCAGGAGGCCGCCCTCTAGTGGGGCCCAGAGGAACAGTGCCCAAGCTCCTGGAGGGGCCCAGTCCCGGGGCGCTGACTCAGTGCCTTCCCGAACCCCCGGCGGGGGCTGGGGCGGACGGCCAGTCCCTGTGCCACTGCACGGGCCAGATGAACACAGACTCAAAGACATGGTCCTTTTTTGTAGTTCCTAATTTTTTTAATGTGCCATTGTGAAAAAAAAGAAAAGAGAAAAATGCAAACAAATAAAACACCTTTAAGAGGCTTGAGAGAGAAAGGTCCCTGCTTTATTCTGTTGTCAAACCTTGTTCCTCGTACAGCCTCAGCGATAAATGTTGTGTTTGGAGTTCGTGCTGTGTGGCCTTTCTGCAGTCTACCGTTTTGTTTCTATGTCTGGGCCTCATGGAGACCCCTGGGCCCTTGCTTTCCTGGGGCTGCTTTAAGGATATTTGAGGATTAAATGAGATCATCTGTGCAAAGCACTTACCCCAGCGCCTCCAAGCTCAGGCAGTAAATGCCTCATAAATACCAGCTGTGACTTCTTTCCGAACTGCGGCTCCCAGGGCGGCCTTGGAGGTGCGCAGGCCAGCCCTGGGCCGGAAGCTGCACCTCACCATCTTTCCAAGGCAGCCGCATACCTGCCTCTGAGATTCGAGAAAGCGCTCATGTGTTTTTGGGGGAGTTTGGGGTCTGAAATCCACCAGAGGCGGGGGCTGTGGCCTGCAGGACCTCTCCCACCAGCATTCATTCAGGATATTTGAGCTGGGGACAGAGCAGCAAACAAAGAGAAGGCTCTGCTAATAAATGATGGTCAACGATGCCAGGTACGTGCTAGGTGCTGCGGGGAAGACTGAAATAGGCCGTGGGAAGGGGGTGTTAGTTTGGCTGGTGGGGTAGGGTCTCATCAGTGGAAGGGAGATGAACCTGAAGGAGGTGAGGGAGTGAGCGGTGGAAATAGCTAGGCAGGTCCAGGGGGGGAAGGGGGGCCGGGGCCTGGGCCCTGCCCTGTGGTAGTCCCCGGTGCTTCAGAGGACCAGCAAGGAGGCCAGGCTGGCTGGAGGGTGGGGAAGGGGAGCGTGGGGGAGTCCAAGGCCTTGAAGGCAATAGTAGAGAGTGTGGATGTTGTTTGAGGTGTAGTAGGAAGTCGGTGGGAATGGCTAATCCGTTTGTCCTCTGCAGAGGGTGGTGTGGATCAGTTGCTCCGCGTGGTCAGGTTCTGGGTGCCGACATGTCGGACATGCTGTTGTACTTTGTGATTTTTTTAAAACAAGTTTCTGTTTTCCTGAATAAGTGGTAACATCGAATGGTTCAGGGTCTAAACTAAACGGTATGAAAAGATACACATGAGAAGTCCAGAGCTTTTGGCCTGGACAGCAGGGTAAATGGGGTGCCATTTTTTGAGCTGGGGTCCCCCCGAGGTTGGGCTTGTCAGCTGCTTTTCTGAATCCATGACTGAGGCCAAACCCGAGGCCCTCCTCCAGCTTTCGCCTCCAAGTCTGGCTCTCCCGACTGCAGACCCCCGCGGAGAGGTCTGGTCTCTTTGGGGAAGAGTCCCACAGGGGAAAGGTCCTTAATGATTAATCCACTTCACCCTGAAGTGATTTGCTCTCCAAATAGGAGACCGGCTCCCTTTGTGCCTTAAGTACCCTGCCGTTATCTGCAGTTCAAAAGACTGCTTGCCCGGCCTGCTGGGAGCCACCCTGGGGCAGAAGCTGGGAAGCCTGCTGCTGACCCCTTGTCCCGGGAGACGGGAGACGCCGCGGGGTAAAGGCAGGGTCACAGGATCCCTGAGAGTGGGAGGAGCAGCCGAGGCACTGGGGACACAAATGCCCAGTGCTGCCTGGGGGTAGTGACGGTGAGTGTCCAGAGGTTTCAGTCTTTCCAGAAATACCGGCCCTGGCTCCTTGTCCTTCCCTCAGGTGGCTGTAGTCCTCACCCCAGCTCAAAGCTGGGCTTCACAGGCACCTGGGGGCTCCCCGTAGACTTTGTTCTTTATGCCTGGGGCCTCCTGCTGGCCCAGAGGAGGGGAAGGGGCGGCTCTGGCTGTGAGCTCTCTCCGTCGGGGCAGGAAGAAAGCTCTGGGCCGGGAGCCATTTCCCTCGGGCTTCCAATCAGTGCTGGTTCTGATGGGGTCCATGTCGAAACCTTGTCATTCTATTCCTTTCAAGTCAGTAAACATTAAACACTCCTCTGCACTCCCTCTCTGCAAGGGGGGGGTCCTCACCCCAGGGGGGTCTGGCAGAGGGCACTGTGTGCCATGCACCAAGGCCAACCCTCACCTGCAGGGCTACCCTGGCCCCGCTCCGGCCCCCTGGATGGTGACTGCTCACTGAATCCATGAATGAACGGGAGAACGGGGCCGCCCTCCGGAGCGCAGGGTCAGGCCTTTCCTCACAACCTCTCCTTGTCAAGGCAGAGATGGCCTCCTCCCAGGTGTCCTGGCAGAGCTGGGTTGGCCCAGTGGGCAGCACTATGAGGCCGCAGGGGTGAGGAGCCAGCCAGCCACACCACCTGGCTTTTCTGGAACGGGCTGTCCAAGCCCTGCCAAGCTGCCCGGAGCGCTGGGGCTCCAGTGTGTGACAGGGACAAGGTAAAGAATTGCATCTTGAGGGTGGATGGAGAGAGGAGGGCAGGAGGGGAAAGGAGAGGAAATAGGGAGGGGCCTCAAGAGGCAACAATGAGATCAAAGTGCCCAGACGTTCAGGCCTTTATCTTAGGGCTCAGCGCTGCCCAGAGGCCCCAGGAAAAGGCTGACCTGTCTTGACTGCCACCGGAAGTCGGCACAACCCAAAGGATTTCAGTCCTTCCTTGTCCGGGAAAGAGGGAGGAAAGAAGCTAAGCAATGAGCAGGCGCCCTCCCTCCGCTTGAAATGGATTCGTCGCTGGCACTCTAGGCAAAAAATGGACTATCTTCTGATATCAGCAGATGGCGGAAGTTTAGTTTTAGCTCTTTCTGGGGAATCCTGCTCATCTAAGGCTTTCTGATCCGCTGGGCGGTTTTCCCCTTCCCTCCCCTGCACCTCTAAGTTTGTGGTCCTATGGAGTGTCCCTGCTGCTTGGTGAAGAGATGCCCTTCCTTTGCCTTTTTTTTTTTTGTCTCTCTTTGGGACTCAGGAGACTTTGGATGGTGTCTTTCCCCATATGGGGGCTGCAGAGGGCTCAGGACACAGACATGCCGTTCCTCCATGGTAATGATAAAAATCAAAATATTCACTCGAGTGTTTACTACGCACAGCCCTGTTCTGTTTGCCATGAATTAACCCATCCTTTCAACACCCCATGAATAGGTGAGGAATGGAGGCGGGAGCGAGGAGGACTTGCCATGGCACCTCTCCCCCCCACCCCTGCTCTATAGGCCTTGTGGTGGGTCAGCCATGGGGACAGAGAGCCCCTGGGACCCTGCAGCCAGGCTCTGAGACTCAAGAATTTTGTCTCAACCTGTCATCTCTGCTGAGGGTTTCAGAAGCCTATTTTGAGCTTCAGGGTGGAGAAAGCTGGCTTGCTTTTTGCCCTTCCAAGGCAGCGGAGGAGGGAGACGGGGGTAGCCTGGGCTGAGGTAGGACTGTGGGCTATAATGTATACGATGCGTAGAATTGCATGGAACACACAGAAATGAGGTGGGGACTCGGCTGATATATTAGACTTTTGCAAGTTAGGGAGATTTTAAAGCTCGCATTCACCTCCTCAGTGCAGTCAACTCCCCCAAGGCGCTGTTACGACAGGGCGCTCTTCCCTCTTTCCTGCTGCCTGCTCTTCTGGGTCCTGCTCTCGCTGCACCGGTCTGGGCTGGGCTGTGGCTGCGGAAGCTCCCTGCTGCCTGTGTGTGGACTCTCAGCTCCCTGTCTTGGCCCCAGGGCCCCCCGGCTTCCCTGCCCGGTGAGCCCTTTCCAGCCAGTGGCCCCCACCACACCCTGCATGTGTGTGTGCTGCCTGCCTGCCCTTGCCTCCACCACTTCTCTGCGTACCTGAGCTCCACCATCCTCCAAGGCCCTTTCCTCCTCTGCAGGCCTTCCCTGCACCCTTGGCCCTCCTGGAGCTGGTGAGGGACACTACTCCCTCCCTCAGGCAGTCTAGGAGCCGGGCCTTGGCCAACAGACTGACTTCATCCTATAAGCTTGGGCGCATCACATGAGGTTAGGTTTGCGATGGTTAATTTTCTGGGTCAATTGGACTGGGCTAAGGATGCCCAGATAGCTGGAAAAACATTACTTCTGAGTGTGTCTGTGTTTCTGGAAGAGAGTAGCATTTGAACGGGTAGACTGGGTAAAGAATATCTCCTCCTCCAGTGTGGGTGGGCATCACCCAATCAGTTGAGGGCCTGAACACAACAAAAAGGCGGAGGAAGGGTGAATGTTCTCTCTGCTTCAGATGGGACATCCATCTTCTCCTGCCCTCGGAAGTCAGCTCTTCTGGGTCTTAGGCCTTCAGTTTTTGGTGATTTTTTTTTTTTTTACAATTTTTATTTTTAAGTAATCTCTATACCCAATGTCGGGCTTGAACCCACAACCCTGAGATCAAGGTATGACCAAGCCAGCCAGGTACAGGCACCCTTGGCCTTCAGGTTTGAACTGGAACTACCTCACTGGCTTCATGGGTCTTCAGTTTGCATGTGGTAGATGGTGGGACTTCTCAGCCTCTGTAATTGCGTGTCAATCCTTCATAGTAAATCTCTTAACATATATTTATAAATAGAGCCTACTGGTTTTGTGTCCCTGGAGAGCCCTAATACAGGTTTCCTCTCAAGTTATGTGGGGTTAATATTTGCCTCACAAGCTTATTATGAGTCCCCAGGCCCAGCTTATAGAAAATATGCTATAATTGGCATCTGTAGGTTCATATTACCTTGATTTGACATTTTCTGTGTATGTCCGATTGCCCCAGAAAGTGTATGCTCCTAGGGGGCGGGCATCATTCATTTCTCGTGTGTCCTCACAACCTGGCACATGGTTGATGGTGGATAAATGTTTGAGGGTTATGGTGAAGCCAAAGGCTTTAAAAAAAATTAATGTTCCATTTACTGTGTCTCAACCTCTAATAGATTCTGACAGTATTTACTCAGTTAGAAAGGGGCAAGGTAGCCCTTTTCACCAGGGTCTTTTAATAAATGAGACCTGATCCTTGGGGCACCTCAGGCCATGAGATGTCCCATCAGAGGACCCCTGGGCCACAGCAATGTTGAATTAACGGTGTGGGTAGATATTAGTTCTTCTGTGTCTCTCCAGACCTCAGAGAAGGCACGCTGAGGCACCTAAGGAAGGTAAATCCTTGAAATCGTTTTCAGAAAGTCAACTTTGGCTGATGTAAACCTGTCATGGTCTCAGGTGGCTGCCTCAAACACTGTCACCTCTTAGAGTGGACTTGGCCTGTCAGTGTTTCTACGGCCACCTCAGATTCCATCAAGCTGTCTGGAAGACTTTTTATTTATGTGTTTTTTATTTTAGAGAGAGCCTGCCCAAGTAGGGGAGAGGGTGGAGGGAGGGAGGGAGAGAGAGAGGGAGAGAGAGGGAGAGGGAGAGGGAGGGAGGGAGGGAGGGAGGGAGGGAGAGAGAGAGAGAGAGAGAGAGAGAGAGAGAGAGAGAGAGAGAGAGAGAATCAGAGAGAATCTTAAGCAGGCTCCACACAGCACAGAGCCTGATCCAGGCCTGTAGCCCATGACCCTAGAATCATGACCTGAGCCGAAGTCAAAAGTTGGACAAAAGACTGAGCCACCCAAGCGCCCTAAAATTTATTTTTAAATATGTTCCTTCTTAGGCATTTCTCAGTATTGGCTCCTGGACAAATCTTTTCATTCAACCTTTGAGTGCAGTTGAAAAATAAAGGCCCATTTTCTCATAGAATGATTAGGGCTTGAGGCTGCATTCTGAATGGAAGAATTTGAGGTTATAGGAGTTTTATTTACATCAAGGAGATATTTTCAACTGGAATGGCTCTGTGGGTTCTATTAACATTCAAAGGCGTCCCTTTGCTTTGCTCTGGGCTCTCGGAGCTCTGCTGCCTGGCCATACCCACCAGTTTGCAGTAAGAGAGTCACTTTAACTGTGGATCATGTCAGGGACACGGACAAGCTTTTGAGGGGATTCAGTCAAGCCCAGATTTCCTAAAACCCTGCTGGCACCCTCCCTCATCTCAGGGGAGACCATCTTTGTGGCAAAATCTGCAATGGCCTCTCCTGGTCTGGGAAGGTGGGAGGGAGAAACACCTCTTTCTCCTCATTTTCCCTTTCTCTCTCCCTCCTCTCATTTTCTGTCTTTTCCTCATTTTTAAAGAAAATTTATTGAGGCATATTTTACAATCATACCACAGAGTTCCCCCAGTGAGAGCGCCCAGTTCAGTGAGCGTTAGTGAACTTGGCCAGCCGTGGTGGCAGCGTCAGGACCCAGCGGTAGAGCAAACGCCCCACCCACATCCTCTTGAGCCCCCGGCAGTCTCTCCGGCTGGTCCCAATCCTGCCACTGCTGATCTGTCTCTAAAGTTTTGCCTTTTCTAGAAATTGTGTGTAAATAGAATCCTACAATGTTGTCTTTTGGGTCTGGCTTCCTTCACTTAGTGGTCATGGTTTCACATGTATCAGTACTTCATTCCTGCCATCTTTTAATTTTTTTTGACCTTTGTCCCTCTCTCATTCACACATAAACCTTCTCTAACCTTTTTTAAAAAAATTTTTAAATGTTTATATTAGAAAGACACAGTGTGTGAGGGAAGGAGGGACAGAGAGAGAGAGAGAGAGAGAGAGAGAGAGAGAGAGAGAGAGAGACAGAGACAGAGAGACAGAGACAGAGAGAGAGAGAATCTGAAGCAGGCTCCAGGCTCTGGGCCAGAGTACTGTGAAGTCCACCAACCAAGCCTACCAGGAGGTGTCACTGTGACGGTGGGAAGCCGGAGAGGTGGGCTGGGGAGAGGTTTGAGATCCACTTCCCTCTTGTGTGGGTTTGAGCCTTTGTCCAAGGAGACGACAAAACAAAACCAACCAAGAAACAAACAAACAAAAAAATAGAGAAAGCACAAAAGGAATAAAGTCAGTTTACTGAAGATGTGGTTCATTTCCACTCAGGGTGGAGAAAGGCCTGACCAGGTGCCCTCAGCAGAGAGCCCCCGGGCTGCTGGGTCACCTGCGGCTTCTGGCCGAGGGGGACCAGCGGCAAGGCCGCCTGTGGGGACCCAACGAACACTGGGCTGCTTGGCTTGTGCTGTCGGGGACTGCGCTGGTCACTGCTGCCGTCTGTATTGCTCAGGCCAGACCCTGAGAAGAGAGGGGCACAAGGGAAAACGGTAACGCAAATGCTTGGGCTTCTGCTTCAGTAAAGAGGAGGAGGAGGAAGGGAGGCACATGGGGACATCGAAGAGGCGGCTGAGGGGTGATGTCTTTGAGGGGCTCCCGGGCCAGCTCCCTTGCTAGACAACGTGGCTGGTGCTTTCGTTTCCGTCCCCCAGCTCAGAATCTGAAAAGGAAGAAGGTGTCTCAGGCTGTGGAGCCATAGTGGACAGCGACATCTGTCAACGGGGGTGTGGCTGGGCTTCCCCTCCTGCCCCCACCCCAGCACCTGTGCCCGGGCATTCGTGTACACACACACACACACACACACACACACACACTCACTCACTCACTGCAGTGTCAGCAACAGTGTAGGCAACAGAGGCCCACTGTCCGGGGAACCCTGCAATGCCCCTCCGCGCCTTCCAGCCAGGCCAGCGCAGAGGGGACCGTGAGCCCCTCAGCGTGTTTGCAGGCTTAATCCCTGGAGGAGCCTTGCTGCCTCTCAGGGTAATGGTGCCCACTTACCTAGCTGGGCAGGGGAGTGGGGAGAGGGTTGACCTAGGCCTTTTTAAGAAATCTTTTAGAGATCAAATGGCTAGAGGTAGAGGGTCCTGCGATGGGAGGATGGGGAGCAAAGAGGCAGCGGGGTGGCACTGGGGGTCGCGTGGAGTAGGTGGAATATGGGGGGGTCATCTTTATTCTTGGGGGAGCTCTTGGTCTCAATATACTTTTCCCATTGGCATGAGCAAGTGCTCCGACTTATCTGGAAACCACTAAAGAAGGATGGGGGCAGAGCAGTTGACACACCACCGACCCCCTCCCCCACCCCACCGTGCCTACCTGGACCCTCTGCCTGTCTTTGCTACAAGGAACCCCAGCCCCACGAACCGCCCCTGTGCCCTGGTCTATTCTGTTCTTTCCCCTGAAGCAAGTCACCTTGACTTGTGTCTGTGGGGGTGAGGTGGGTGGTTTGGCCCAGCCTTTGGCCTGAAGACCCTCAAGCCTGTACCCGTCCACACCTGCCCAGACGGCTGCAGGAGGCATTGTTCCCCTCCCAGGCCTCAGACTTGGCTGTGGTGACAGTCATTTGTGCCAGCTGGGAAGGGCCTGTTAGGAGGGCTGGGTGACGGAGCCATATGGCAAGTGGTGGAGCTTGGGCACACCCACCCAGGAACTCTCCCTACCTGCCTTTACCTCAGTGCTACCAGTGGCATTTGTGTGCTGCAGGGGCGGGGGGAGAACCCAGTGAGAACGTTGGCATGGGCACCACAGACCCCCAAAGAGGTTGGCATCTCCTTGTGCCACCTGGTGGGCCCCGATGTTTTGCCTTTTCCCTCCCTTTTTACCTGAACTGAGCTAGAGCAGCAGGTCACAGGTGTGACTCGGTTCTGGCAACCCAACTTAACAAAGTGCTGCCGACCAGGTGAGCCAGGCCAGACTGCTGGGGAGCAAAGGAGAGTGTGGCCAGAGGAAAATGGGTGTCCTGTGCATCTGCCTCTGGCTTCCCTGGCTTGTCTCCATCTTGGCCCCGGACGGAAGCCAGGCAAAGCGCAGCACCTGACCAGCAGGCCAAGCTAGCCCCTCTGTGCAGAGCCCCTCCTCCAGGGCAGGCCCCCCCCCTGCCCCCCGTGTCTGGGATGGTGCAGGGAGAGGGCCTAGACCCGCATTTCCAGGGGAGCACCTGCTGCCCCCGCGTTGGGGCAGATCCTAACAACTAGTCCCAGCTTCCTTAAGAGGGGAGGGCAAGTGAGGATCAGCGGGACCATCTGCCCTTGAGTAACGCAGGGGGGCAGCAGCGCAGCGCCAGGCACTTGCAGGGAGGGCTCCCGCTGGTCTCGGTGGAGACAGGTTTTTTTTTTTTAAGCAGCGCCCCAGGATGCTCTTCTCCCGCCCTCCAGAGAGGGCAGGCTCCTCTGCGGCCCAGGCGAGGAGGCCCCCAGACTCCCGGGGAAAGTCTGCGTCCGCGGGACCGCAGGGCGACAGCGGCCCGCGCCGGGCACTAGAGGTCGCCCCCGCCCAGCCCAGCCACCGGGCGCGCGGGCCACCGGTTTCCCGGGACCGGGAAGAGCCGGCGGCGCCTCCGGGGCGGGGGGCTGGGAGGGGAGCTT
>NC_043716.1:43070650-43087887 GCF_006229205.1 Suricata suricatta
TGCTCCTCCCCGGCCCGAGCGCCGGCCCCGGAGCCTGAGTTCGGGCCCCGGCCGCGCCCTGGCGGAGCAGCGGCTCTCGCCGAAGGCCGCCGCCGGGACCTGCGAGCGAGGCGCAGAGGCGCTTTCCCCGAGACACAAAGGTCTTTTCTAGATTTCCCCGCTCCCTTCCCGGGTGGGCCCGTGCGGCAGGGCCGGGCGACGGGGTCCCGAGCGGCCCCGAGACCTGGGAGGGGGCGCGGGTCCTCACCCGGCGCGGGGGGACACCGTGGCGCGCCCCGGGCTGGCGCACCGGGCTCCTTTTGTGAACGGAGGGAAGCGTCGCCTCCCCGCGTCCGTGAGAACGGTCAGCCCGGGTTCTCAGCGCTGCGTGCCCTGAATAATAAATCGGGTTCTCTGGGGTCGTATCCGGGCCTCGCCCTGTGGGTTGAGCTGGTCCGAGTTCCCCGAAGCAGCGCCGTGCTTGGCTGCGGCGGCATCACCCGGGGTCCACCCCCAGGGTCTGAATCCGAATCCCTGGGAGGGGCCCAGGAATCTGCCCTTTTGGTAAATTGCCCAGGTGATTCTGATGGCAAGGCCAGGGTGGGAATCGCCGTGCTAAACCTTCTACCTGCCTGAGGGCGGGCTGTTGCAAAATTTCCCCCCAGAAGAACTTCTGGAGATAAGATTGTCACGCCCGCCTCAGTCCACGGGAACGTTTATTTTCTCCCCGCTGTTGGAGAAATCCTTCCTGAGCCTGGCTGCCAAGCCCTCCTGCTTTAATGAAGCACATTTTCTTCCGTTTGGGTTTTTTATGGAATAACGAACGTGTTGGAAGACAGCTGTGCTGCCTCCTTTGCGGGCCCTTTCTCGGGAGACCTGCTTTCTTGGTTCAATCCCTGAATCCGGCTGAGGCACCTGACCGGGACTCCGTGGTGGGAGGATTCAGGACAGCCACTAGCCCTGAATGAATGTGGCCCTTCCTGTGATGGCTAAACAGCTCCCTTCCAGGGTTTAGAAGATAACTCAAGAGGCTCTCCAAGTGCTGGATACCGGAAAATCCCAGCACAGGCAAAGGTGGGGGAAAGCCTGCAGCCAGCCAGTCCTCAGGAGCCCGCGGCTGGCCCTTGTCCTTGATTTCAGGATGAGTTAAAATTCTTATCTGCTCTGCACGAAGCCTACTCTGAGTCGCCTTCCTGACTCCTGCAGCTAGACTTTCCCAAGCTTGAGGGGGTTATTTTTGCCTCTGGGTGGTGGTCATTACTTCCTTCCACAGTATGAGGTTCAACACAGCAAAGGGGGGGTGGGGGGGGAGGGAGGGGGGAGAGTAGGTTAGGAAAAACACCCTCAGAATGGCAGGGCTGACCCCCAAACCTACTTTCATTTTCTTCCGGTCTGGGTTGTGGGTAATTTCTTGATAACTATGAGAAAGAAGACAATGAAAAATGATTTTTTTTTCCTCCAAAGCAATTGTGAACAGATGTATAATTCCTCAGACTCTGGAATGTTCTAGGAATCCCTTATATCACCTTAAAGGGGCAGAGGTGCCAAGGGCAGTATTGATATTCAGCACCTGCAGGGCTTAGCCTCTCTTAAAGACAGCACGGAGACAACCCAGGTCACCTTTGCTGGTGGTTCAGGGCTTCTAAATTTGGCCAAGTGCACAGACATGCTTCCTTTCAGCAATTGATCTGAGTAGCAGAATCGCAGTCTCGATGGCCCGAATCACATCTACAAGCCATGGGGGTGAAGGCCGTGCTAATTGGCCACTTGCCTCACCACTGGCTTTTAAACAATCGGTTGTATTCTCTGCCCGGCAGGAAACAGCAGGCCCATCAAGGCTCTGGGCTCCCTCTTTGTTCTGACTTTATGGCATTTTATGCCACAATAAGAAACCCTGTGTACTCCGTGGGAGCCCATTGTGCCAGGCTGCTAGGATTTGGGCTCCTGTGCAGAAGGGCTGGTGCCCTTCCCCCAGCAGAAGAGGGGCTTTGTGACAGGCTGGAGGACAAAACAAGGGATGCCAGACGTTGTGACTGCTGGCCCCCGGGGAGCTGTGGTTCCTGGGTCCCCGGCACCCACAGGCCAGAGGCAGGGCCGGAGAAGGATGGACTCTGTCCCAAGCAGCAGTCCTGGGTACCTGGTAAAATCTACGTTGGGACTGTGCTACCCACAGACCCCATACCCTCCGGGCTGCTGGAACGGTCTCACCCCTGCCTAGGCCCCAAGCCTGGTGACCACATCTATATGAGCCAGGTCTCTCATTCCATAAGGAAATGCCTTCTGGGTGAGGATGGAAGTTTGCCCAAAAGAGGGCCAAACCTGAGCCTCAAGCATTTTGGGTAGACTTGGTCCTTTTTTTTTAATGTTTTTTATTTATTTTTAAGAGAGAGAGAGAGAGCACGAGCAGGGGAGGGTCAGAGAGAGAGGGAGACACAGACTCTGAAGCAGGCTCCAGGCTCTGAGCTAGCTGTCAGCACAGAGCCCGACGCGGGGCTTGAACCCATGAACCATGAGATCATGACTTGAGCTGAAGCCGGAAGCTGGATGCTCAACCGACTGAGCCACCCAGGTGCCCCTAGACTAGGTCCTTTAAGGTAAGAGTTTTGGGGTTTGTATAGAACAGTGAATGGGAGGGCCTGGAGAAAGTCTCTGTTGCCTCCCACGTGAATGGGCCAGTGGGGTTTGAGTGTTCCTTCAAGACCCTGCCCACCTCCCAGGCCAGCCGCTGTTCCCCCTGCCCCCCCTCCCAGATACACAGTTGGACATTTCCCTGCAGATGAAATGTCAGCACAGCGCACCCAGGGCAGGAGGCCAGGGCAGGTGCTCGCTCCAGAAGACCGCCCTGTCATGATCCCTGGAAGGCCTGGGGTCCCTTCTGCTCTTTTCCTTTCAGCTCATGGACCGAGATTCTTTCTATTGTTTGACGTAGTTTATGGAAGTCAGCACCTAGAGGCAGAGGGGAGCTGCCATGGGCAAGCAGGGAGAGGAATTCGGGGCACAGGTACATTTCACTGAGGAAATGGAGGGCATGATATAGACAAAACCCATGGCTACAAGAAAGCCCAGAACAGGGGCCTTTGGGGGTACGGGCCCTGAATAATGGAGTACCCCACATGGGCACAGGGAGGGAGAGAGGTGAGGGAAGGCGAGTCCATTTAGCGTCCCCACACAGGGACAGCCCTGTGTCCCCATCAGCTTAACGGGCAGCTGGTGGGGTCCTGAGTTCTCTGGAGATACTTCCACAGTGAGCGTTTGGAGAAAAGGCCAGTTTCCTGCTGGGCCCTTTCAGAGAGTAACAGTCAGTGTTTCCCTCAGCCTGGTGGACCCTGCCTGACTCCAGTGCCCCCACCTGGGCCCCTTAACCCATCCCCCCCCAATGTAGCTACTCCAGTTTTCATTCAAAAATGCAAATCTCCCGGCTTGGGAGCCTCAGGCTAGAAACCCTTCCCAGGCCTTCCAGAGCTGCACCCAAACCCTCCACCCTCTGCCTCTGCCTCCACGCTCACTTCCTGCCAGCCCCAGCCACACTCACCTCCTCGACTGTCTCAAACATACAAGTCTTCCTCATTTCTCTGAGCCTCTGCCTTTCCATCTGCCCCTAATGCCTTTCCCTTCATCACCAACCCTTGTCCAGCGGCTACACCGTCCAAGATTCGGTTCAGACAGCACCCCCATAGCTGATCAGCTGGGGAGAGCAGGAATGGCAGCCATGCTGGCGCCGGGCTCCCCAGGCAGTGGAAGGCCGATGGCAAAGGGTACAACCCAACTGGATGAAAAGCAAGGCCTCTTGGAACATTAGCTGTGTCTCCGAAGACCCTGCCTGGACAGTCGGTCCTGGGGAAGGAGTGGTAGGTAGGGGTGAGAACTGTGGTCCGACTGCTCTGTGCCCTTGCGCACGTGCCTCCATCTCCCATCATAAAGCACAGCTTTTGATACTCGTGGTTACATGCTTCTCTCTCTTCAGAGCCCCTTATAGGCAAGGAGGTTGCATTCCCAGAATTTTGTTTAGAACCTGGCACATAGTAGGCATACAGAAATTCTTTGAATAAATAGATCTATATATCTTACACTTGAGAGGGTTCCTTTCCCTTGAATACTGTTTACTCTCCACAAGTTCGTGCTATCTATCACGTTCTCCAAACCATAACTCAAGACTCACTTCCTGCAGAATAGGTTTTAGTGTGTTAGTTCATTGATTTGAGCATCAAAGGTTACTGAGCACCTACTCTGCGCCAGGTATTTTCTAGGCCCTGGACGGTGGTGGAGCACAAAGAGAGATAAGAGTTCCATGCCCAAGCTGCCAGTGACCGCCACTCTGCCCCAACCCCCATGACCTCATTTGTCAGTCATTCAGCCTTTTGTTAATCACTCAGTGCCCCTGGAATCCACAGTGCCCGGGACATGATTATCAAAGGTGATTCACTGTATGCCCAGGTCTTCAGACAGGCGTAGAAGGCCCGGCTTTGCCTTCAAGTAACACAACCTCATGAGGGAGACAAATTGTGTGTTTATGGGATCACTGGAAACCCCAGAAGTCCCAGCCAGGGGAGACCTTGTTAACTGACAGCCTTTGGAAATCACTGGATCTACCGGTTCTCTTGACCAAGTGCTACTTTCCAGTTATTTCCAATCTTTATAAATATGTGAGTCTCATCTTCCAACTTGGTCACAGTGGGACAACATGGCATCCTATCTGGTGGCCGCTTTCACTGATTCCCATCCCAGCACCTGATACAGGCCAGGGCATGAATGAAAGAGTGAGTGAATGACCATGGCCATGGACAAGCATTCATCACTGGGTCTTAATGAGATGCAGCCAAGGAGTCGGACGTGAATGGACTCTCCAGTTCTGATAGGTAAAGGAGAGAAGGGTTTTTTCCCCCAACATAGTGCCTTTTTTCCCCTACATGTTACCCTCAGGTTCTTAGTATTCTCTACAATAAGATACCGAGACTCAACTCCAGGAGAGTGTGAATTTGACAAACGCCATTTGTTTTCCTCCCTCCATTTGGGTCCTTCTCAACTGGCTCTTTGTGCTGGTTATTGCTGGCTAGTTTTAGTGTGTGAGATCTATTTTGGGGGTTCCCAAATTAAATGGAAGCCGAAGAGCATTGCCCTGTCCATTCTGCTTCCTTCTGCCTTGGTTCCCAAATCGCTCCTGGTGTCGCTCGTTCCTTCTCTAGGATAGTTTTGCCAGAAAGTTCTGTAGACTCAATACCTTAGGGCCTTATTTTTCACCCATGGGGTCGTGCCACACATTGTCCTCTCTCGTCTGCCCTGCAGTCCCGGAGGCTAGCATTGCTTACATTAGCTGCTGACGTTTTAGCCATCTGTAACCGATATCAAACTCTGGGTGCTTTGAAGTTCAATGTGTAATAAAAAGTTCATTAAAAAAGATGTGGAATCATGAAAATAAGGTTACAGAAATGTTAACAAAGGATCGTTTCCTGCTTCCTGTATTTTTTTTTTTTAATGTAGTTCTCTGAGGAATTTATGTCACCATTAAAACTACGGAAGAGTTAAAGGAAGGACAGGCCTGGGTCAAAAAGAGGGTGAGATTCCTCAGGAGATATCTTGGCCAAGACCCAGCCTGTTTTCTTAATTGAGAGCTTGAGGTCCAAGGGGAGAATTTATGCCAGAAAACAAAGGAGGGACAAATCTAGAATTCTTAGGACTAACGGTTTGAACCCGGCATTGCTAATAGGGATGGCTTAGCAGCCTGCTGTCCTTGCAAGGTCTGTGACCATGTCAGGGCCCCTCGGAATCACTGGGTTCCAGCTCCCAGGCAGGTGCCTCTTACCCACTTGAGGAAGAAGAGGAGCGAGACAGGAAGTGGCAGACAGAGAAAGTCAAGAGAAAGAGTTGCATGGGGGAAAGGTGACAGAATGTCACTGTAACTGCCTTGTGACACCACTGGTGGCTCGCCCATTGTCCACGTTACCTTCTTGCCAGTCACGGCCTCCTGACAGGAGCAGAGGTCAAGTTACAAGCCTTGAGGGGCGTTGAATACTGAAAGCAGACCAGTCCCGGCATGACCTTAAGGTAAATGAGGCGCCGCCGTCTGGCTACTGAGTGCGAGGTCCTGGCCTGGCCGAAGACTGGCATTTAGTCAAGAGGGAAGTCCCTCGGGGCTCTGTGTTCTGACTGGACAGTGACCAAATGTACATTTTGCTGGACTTTGCTAAGTCCAGGCTCCAATTAGTAGCAGAGCCAGGCTTCTGCCTCCAAACTACGTGGCCTCCTGGAGAGCTCCTGGTTCTCCTGTTAAAGGAAGGGCAGCCCCAGCTGATCATTCCTGCTAAATACATTGTCCCCTCTCTAATGACAAATGGAAAACCGCCGGCACCTTTATTTCCTGGTCGAACACATGCAGAGACACCGGAATAACACACTCTGGGAGCCAAAGCAAAATAAACGGATCTCCTTGAGGGAAGGCCCCTGTTTTTCACAGACCCTCCATGCTTGGGCCGTGGGCACGTCTAGCAACCTTGCTGGCTTCTGTTTTGGGGGGCAAATATCTCTAGAGACTCACTTGCTTATATGACCATGAATGACTACTTAATTGCTATTTTTTTTTTAATAGGAAGCAATTATGTGATTATCCCTTCCTTTTCAGCCAGAAGGCCCACTGTGCACTCGCTTAGCAGCCACTACAGGTTAGTCCTAATGATGACAGTGCCATATCCTACCAAGTGACCGTGAAGACCTCAACAGATTGCACATGTCTCAAACAGGGCTGCGGGGTCTCGGGGACCGCTGCCCGACGGCCCGGGTCGGAGCCACACTCACCCTCTCTCTTACGACTCGGTTGTGGTTGTTTCTCGTGAGTTCCGCGAACCTCTGCTCGTAGAAGTGAAGCAGCAGCACCAGGTACCAGCCTGAATTCATCAGCTCATTTTGTGCCTAAATATGGAAAAGAGACTCCTAAGTGCATCTATAAAATACTCATTGTCTGAGTCGCAGGGCAGAGGGTAGTAAGGACGCCAGTGACAAGAAGAGGGACGAGAGCCCGAACCCCAAGGCAAGGCCTGCCTTTGGGGATCAGAGAACAGAGCCAGAGCAGGGGGATTTGGGGTGGAGGCTGGAAGCCTTTACTGCTGAAGGAGCCCCGCGCCATGGACGTTCACTGGGCAGTTACACGTCAAAGCCGTGAGGTGGGTGTTGTGGGGAGCATGAGGTCCAGCTGGGAGCCCTTCGTCTGACGTGGGATGGCTTTGTTCAGACACAGTTCCAGTACCAGCTGCAGGTGTCACGAGCCACAGCGGAGATGCACAGGGCAAGAGAGACCAGTTTACTGTGACCTGGGGAAGGCCGCCTGGACGGTCCTGGATGGATGGGAGCGCCTTGGGTGGGCTCTGAGGGTCAGCGAGGGCCTTCCAGACAGAGCCACTGAATGCCAGCAAAGACAGAGGGACGGAGAGAGCAGAGCATGTATTGGGCAGCATTCCTGGCTCCCTGGTGTAGCTGGAGTATATGGGGAAGGCGTTTGTCTTGGGTTGAAAAGTTGTTTTGGCATGGGCTGGCCAGACGGGAAGGTGGGAGCGTGTCAGGCAGAAGCAGGAGTTGGGGTGTCCTGCCGTGTGTGGATACGAAGCTACTGGCCCCTGAGCAGGGGAGTAAAATAAACACAATGAGATGTGCGTGTCAGGAAGGCAAACTTTTCTGTGGGAGAGTTTGGAACACAGATGCCACGGACATATTGCTTTCCTAGATCCCTCGTTTGTCCAGAGAAGAGTCCTCGGGCCTTCGTTCTATATGTTGCTCACTGTTTCTCTCTCTGTAATTGGGCTTCATGATGGTCTCACCTAAGGCCCCCAGGCCCTGGCTGGTCTATTAGCATTTAACGCCCAGAGAGTGGGCTGAGCATGTGCCTAGTAGAGTCCCAGGGCCTTGGCTGGCCTCTTCCTCATTCCGTCAATGGATTTGTTTTGTGCTTCTGTTTTGATGCCTGCCTCCTTTCACATCGTCTCCTCCTGGCAGAAGTCTTCCTGATGAACCGCCTTTGTTCCAATCATTCCTTTACTCCCTGATTCCTAAGCCTTTATTTTTGTACACTGCATCTTGCACTTGTTCATGTTTTTGCTTTTCATCGATGGGTGGTGTTTTATTTTTCTCGCAGGCGCTGGGAACACAGGGAGGTCCGCAGGGAGGGTCTGGCTGGCTGGGACAGCTCCTCTGTCCTCAGCGCCTTTGGTAGTCTGTGCCGCGAGGCCGTGCACAGGCCCTTCCCGGATCGGATCTTCAATAAATTAGGGGCATTAGTACTGACTCCTCCCCCTCTGCTTTGTTTCCCAGCCTGGCCTCCCACCCTATCCCCATGGGTGGGGGGATGGGGAAGGGCCAGACCAAGTTCAGGAAGCCCCTAGGAGACAAAAACCCCCAGGAGAGGACATGGTCCTCTGTATCACCCTGGGGGAAGGTCACAAGTGTGGCTGTTTCCTAGGATCACTGAAGCTCCGACCTGCCATGGTGACCACTCAGTGCTTTTCCCTTCCTTCCGGGCCCATCTCCCCGGTCCCACTGCATGGAGGGCAGCTCAGGAAGCAGGCGCAGGACACACCTCTTCCAGAACAAAACAGCTGCCAGAAGAGGTGCCCAGGTGGAGCAAGGATCGGTGCATTCTTCCTTCTGGATCAGGTCCGACTCTGGATCTTGACCACTGGCCCCAAGGTCACGGCTCAAGGCCCCTCCGCTCTCCCACAGACCTGTCTTTAAAGGCCCTAGTCAGCTGTCCTTAGCAGTTAGCCTCCTATTTTTAGCCTTTAGTCATGTTTTCTGTGCTCTCCTGACCTTGGCCTAGAGCAGACAGAGAGGAAGTTTCTCGTTTTCACTTTTTTTCTAATTGCCTCCTCCCACCTGCCTCCTTGCAGTCTGTCTCACAAGCTGCCGCCTCTGGGAAGTCTTCCTAACCCACCCTTGGGCTCCTCCCCGCACACCAAGCCTTCCCCCTTGCTTGCTTCTCTCACTGGCGGTGGCCTCCGCGAGCTGCCACTGGTTTTCTCTCCAGCACCTTCTTCGCCAGTAAGCCTTTGTGCTCAGAGACACTCCGATGCATAATGGCAAATCAATCAGCTAGAAAATGGCTTGGAACTATCAGGTTTGTCAAAGCATTCAGGGAAATCATTTACTTTTTATGACTCAATAAGGCCCGGAGGCATGCAGATGGGGAAAATATCCACTAATGTTTTCTGCAGATAATTTGAAAAGTCACTTCTAGCAGATTGTATCTCTTCTCTGGCTTGTGGGAGGGAACCTGTCACGTGGTGCCATAAATCTCACTGGCCGGGGCCCCTTGATGTGCGCCCTTTGCAGAGTGTGTGATGCACCACAGAGGGGCTGGGCTGACCAATCAGAGCACGCATTTGCTGGAGAACTCAGTCATCTCAAGCTCCGTGCCACAAGTGGGAGGGGCTTGTTATCAGAGACAGTCCCAGGGCATTTGTTGGGCAAGGGCAAAATGAGCTAGGTTTTGGAGAGTTATTTTTGGTAGCTGCTCCCGACCCATTCTGGTGGGGCATTGATACCCAAGTGAAGTGTAGTGAGGAGAGGGGCAGGGGGGCGGGGGGAGGCTCAGAAAAGAGGAGGCTTGTGAAGCCGTGGACACGAGCCCTGAGCACTCAGGCTGCCTGCCAGATGTTTTTCTTTCTTTTCTCCCGCCTCTCCCCCCATCCCCATTCCCCCTTGATTTTGTTAATATTCATTTGGGCCAAGAGACTTGCTACCTTTGGAAATTCTCAATATAATCCACTCAAAGCAGCAGACAGCCTGGCTGAATGTCCTATCAAGTCTTCAGATGTGATCAAGAGATGCTCCCAGGTGTGAGGGTGATTAGGTGGCAGCATGTGTCCAAGGACATCTGTCCGTGGCTGAGATGGAGCAAAGCCAGGCCTGTGCTTCAGAGCAAAGACAGCCAGGCCCTCGAGTGCTGCCGGGCAAAGATCTCCATCCCGCGGTGGGCGCAGGCCCCCAGGGCGGGCAGCCTGGGGCCAGCGAGGGCTGACTTCGGGCGGAGCTTTAACTGTGCCTGGCCAAAGTGACTCCACTTATAAAAAGGGGAGAAGTAAACTCTATCCTGCCTGTTTCCCCAAGGTGTTAAGACAAAACGAGCTATTATAAGTAGACATGGTATTTTGCAAAACAACAATATTCTCCGACAGGCAGGAATGAAAGATAAGGACTCAGGGCAAAGACCACATGAGCCTTGTTTGGTCCTGTGCTCGTGCCTACCCCTGCACCCGGTATGTGCTCAATAAATATATGTACAGGTGAAAGGATGACAAAAATGTGTAATTTCAGACCAGATAGTGGCCCATTTAACCATGTTTTTTGACCCTAGTCACTCCCAACTTGAATATGCATTAAAATTCCGGAAAGAGCCTTTTAAAACATAGCTGCTGGGGGCACCTGAGTGGCTCAGTCCGTTAAGCATGCTCTTGGTTTCAGCTCAGGTCATGATCTCATGATTTGTGAGATCAAGCCCGAGCCCAGCATCAGGCTCTGTGCTGACAGCGTGGACCCTGCTTGGGATTCTCTCTCCCTCTTTCTCTGCCCTTCTCCTGCCCCCGCTCATATGCAGTACATATGTGCTCGCTCGCTCTTTCTCAAAATAAATATGTAAACTTAAAAAAAGAAGTAGTTGCTGGGCACCGTCTCTCCCCTCTCCCCCAGATTCTGATTCAGTGGGTCTGGAGGGTAGAGCCCAAGAATGTGTATTTCTAACAAGTTCCCAGGTGATACTGACGTTACTAGTTTGGGGACCAACCCATCTTGGAGAAACGCTGCTCTAAGCTAAGGATCAACAGTTAGTGGTCAATCCGCTGAATGCAGCCTAGGGAAGTGCTCTGGTTGGAAGGAAGGAAGGAACGAAAGGGAGGGAGGGAGGGAAGGAAGGAAGGACAGGAGGAAGGAAGGATGGACACGAATTCTCCAGTTGGGAGACAGTACTCTCCATTTTGCCTCAGTTGCCACCGCTCTTATTAAAATGACACCTGCAGGATTCTGACCATGTGTTATGGGCCTGGCCTCTATGGTGTCTGGGTGTACAATCTGTGATCTAAACTGTGCTTCAGCCTGCTTTCTCCTGGCCCGTCTTGGAGTTTGGAATTTAGTTCAGGCTCCATTCAGGGGTTGTTCCTTGCAACCCAACACTGAGTGCCCCAGCCAGAGCCAGGTCCGAGGCCTCCCTCCTGGGTGAGGAATGTCACACGGGACTCTTCCTTCCTGGGCAGCACCCACAGAGGGTATGGACGCTTTGGGGGTTACTTTTCAGGCATCCTTGAGTAAGCAAGGTGGAAGGGTGGAGCTCTCGCAAGCCCTGGCAGGCCTATGATTGGGCCACCAGGTGCCAGTGGCCTCAGGGTCGTGGGGCCCCTGCAGTCACTTCTGCTTCATGGGGCCACTTTGCACACAGCCTGTAGGAGCTCCTAATCCAGCCACTGGAAGCCAAGTAACAAGCCTTGACCCTGCAGGGCCCACAGGAACCACCCAGGGTCTGAGGGATGGGGGACAGTCACATGTCAGTTTCCTGTTAGGGCCCATGGGCAGCCTTCACTCTGCCCCTACTCAGGTGCATTGAACCAAACCAGGAAAACACTGGTCTAAGCCCCTCCATACCCGCAAAGCCATAGGCAATGCTGACTGGACAGCCAGGGGGTATGACCGCGATCTGGGATCAGATCTTGTGTCAGGTGTCGGTCTCTGATGTCTCAGATTCTGCCCTCAAGGGCACGTGGATAGAGGGCTCACTCCTCCCTTTCTTTCCTGGTCTTAAACGTCTCTTCCTCAGGGAAGCCTTCTCTCATCCTGAGAACTGGTCAGACCTCTTTGTGGCTGTTCCCACAGCCACTTGCACATCCTTGTGATGACCCCTCACTAGGGTTACCCTCCCTACGCCCTTCCCGTTAGAAGGAAGTGACTGTGTTGGTCTTGGGCACCTAGGTATCTCCAGCAGAGCATCTGATATACAGTAGGCACTCAGTATGTGTTTTAAAATTTAAACTTTTATGGGGCGCCTGGGTGGCTCAGTCGGTTAAGCCTCTGACTTCAGCCCAGGTCAGATCTCACGTTCGTGGGTTCGAGCCCCACGTCAGGCTCTGTGCTGAGAGCTAGCTCAGAGCCTGGAGCCTGCTTCTGGTTCTGTGTCTCCTTCTCTCTGACCCTCCCCTCCTCATGCTCTGTCTCTCTCTGTATCAAAAATAAAAATAAAACATTTAAAAAAAAATTTAAACTTTTATGTATGTGTATTTTGCCACACTTAAAAATTGATACCTGGGCCCATCCCAGAACAACTAAATCAGAATCTCTGGGGCCCACCCTAGGCATGAATATTTTATTTATTATTATGTAAATTAAAAAAAATGTTTATTTTGAGGGAGAGAGAGACAAAGTACAAGCAAGGGAGGGCCAGAGAAAGAGAGAGACAGAGAATTTGAAGCAGGCTCCAGGCTCTGAGCTGTCAGCGCAGAGCCCGATGCAGGGTTCGAACTCACAAACCGTGAGATCATGACCTGAGCTGAAGATGGGCACCTAACTGACTGAGCCACCCAGGCACCCCATTGGCATGAATATTTTAATAGGAGAATAAAAATGCATGGAGCTAGATGTTAATTGTAGGGGATATTTGTGTGTTTGTGATTTTTATGATTGAGGAATAGCAAAAAAAAAAAAAAAAAAAAAAAAGAAAGAAAGAAAGAAAGAAAAAAGGAAAAGAAAAAACAAAACCCAAAAAACCCCAAACCCTCTAAATCAGTTAATTGTTGACTAGTAAGTTAGCAAGTTAGTTGAGGTCAAGTGAGACCCATTAAGTCAGTTCTAAGCTTCTTCTGGTTTTGACCTTTTCTTTGTAGATGTCTGTTTTTGGCACTAGCTACCCCACTTCTCAACAAAGGAACCTGTTTGCCAGGAGTTAGAGCCCTGGGCCTCAGCTAAGATGGCCCAGAGGACCACGGTTTGGGAGCCGGGAAAGGCCTGGACCTCAGGAGCCCATGTAGACACAACTCCAAGGCCAGGCTCAGGGGCCTCTCCAGCTGGGGACAAGTCGAGGGCATATTACATCCTCCATCTCTTTCTGTTAAACAATAGTTACTTCCGCCTTGGTCCACGGAGAGTTTCTGACCTTGTCTTCCCTACTGTCTCAAGTTTAACTCAGACTGTTGGCAAACAGACTCCATTAAATTCACAAGGGACCATCGGAGCAGTTGGAATCACTGTAAAAGGGTGCGCCCGCAACTGTGTGCCGCCTGCACGTAAATACTGCATGTGGGTTCTTGGGGCCATTGCTCACCCACCAGGGTGGGTCTGTCAATCTAGTTTCCACCTGTGATCATAATGAAGGGCGTTTTCAAAAGGCTCTGATGGCCTGTCAGCTTCTTACTGAAACTCATTTAAACTCCTTTTCTTCTTCCATGTAGAATAATCACTGTGCTGGGAGTTTTCCACGTTTGCCTCCAGATCCGCTTTCCACCCTGCGCTGTGGCCTCCAGGCTGATCACATTAACTGGGTCCCTTGTTCTCTGGCTTCCCGTTGGGTTTGGCCAACAGGAGGCCCTGGCAGGGGACCAGAGGGCGGGAGGAGACAGAGGCTGGGTGGTCATTCTCCTTGTTGTTCCGTCTTTTCTGGGCAGTGGCGTGGTAGTGACTGCTTTCCTCTGCTGAAGGTCACAGGCCATTGCAGACTCTCCCTCCTGTAACTATAGAACTCTGACCTTTGTGGTGGCCCCCTCCCTTTGTCACTTGAAGCCTAGGAATGGTCACAATGCCAGTCCCTGGATGCTTTGCCCTACTTGTTGGTTTCTCTTCCTGCCCATTTCTGTCCAGCAGTCAGCTCTCTTCACTCACCCCTGTTGAGGGTGCTGCCATCTCTCCTGCCCAGAGTCTGGCTGACACAGTTACTTCAATGGTTCTGGTTAGGACATGCTTGTAGATGCTTCTCTCAGCTGGAAGGATGCAGTGAAGCCAAGATTACGGGTATGACCCCTGTGTGGTCTGGTTGGCTTTTTCATGATGGACTCTAGCCTTGTCCTGGTGCGCTTAGCTTCCTCCCTTGAGTCCAGACTGTAACGTGGGGGTTCTTGTTTCCTGAGCGCCTTCTCCGCACAGGCTCTGGATTAAGGGGCCATCCTCAAGTCTTTTCCAACCTCCCATCCTGCAGGGTAGGAGCTATCTCCATCCTACAGACGAGAGAACTGAGATCCAGAGAGCTTGTGTAGTTTCCCTGAGGTCACAACTTTGGGGAAGGGAATAGGATTTAGGTTCACATCTTCATCAAAGCTGGTGTGCTCTTCGGTGGGGTAGGCTGCCTGTATGTGCAAACGTTTAAGTGCAACTCGAAAAGTCTGCTGTTAGTGAGTCAATTGTATAAACACCATTGATAAACCAACAGTGCACAGTGGTAAGAACTGCTTTGCAGCTTGAACAATGCAGAAGTGCTTGGAGCCAACAGGGGTCTTTACTAAAGGCAGTCCCTTGGGCTGCACTGTGTGACGTCTGCAGACCATCCTGGTAGTATTCCACGTAACCGGTCCTTGTCTGGACATGTTCCTCTCCGGAAGTCCTACGGGCTCCGTTTCCTGAAATAATCTTCAAGTCGGCCACATGGCACTTCCTGCACGCTGGCTGGCATCCTGACCTCAGGCGCTCACGGGCCCTGGTGCCTTTCAATAGCGTGGCTCCCAAATCACTTCTGTTTCTCATCTCAGTGCCTGGGGTTTGTGACCAAGTGATTCAAGGCCCTCAGGTCTCAGGAAGAATGGACTCAGGAAACTCTTTCTTCTTTTTTTCCAAGTTTTCCAAGAAACTTCTTGGTTGTGCTATTCAGATCTTTCATTCTTACCAATAGTTTGCACTTCGGTCTCGAAGCCTTAGGATTTTAAAAAGGTAACAATTGCCCAGACTTACATGCAGCATTTTGATTCAGCTGTGCCTTTTGCCCAAAAAAGGGTCTGGATGCAGGCTAATGATTTAAAAGTCAAAGGAACTCCTCTGATTTTATAGTTTTAAAATAATGTGCTTTACAGTCATGTTTATTAATCCTTTTTTTTCAAATCATGTTAAATTATAACGGTAATGAAGGCTATTTTCATTAGATAAATATTAATTGACTGTTTATTATGTTCAAGGCACCTTGTAGATAAACATCACCCAATGCAAATACAGTGTGAGCCACAGATACGAGCCCGGTATGCAAACTGATTATTCCCAGTAGCCACATTAAAGAAGTGAACAAAAACTGATGAAATTAATTTTAATAATATGTTTTATTTAACCCAGTATATTCAAAATTTTATTTCAATGTATACTTTCATATAAAATTATTTATGTGATATTTGAGAGCATTTTTTCAAATACTGAGTCTTTGAAATCTAGTGTGCATTTGACACAGCACATCTTTTTTTTTTTAGAGCAGGGGGAGCAGGCAAGGGGCAGAGGAAAGGAGAGAGAGACAATCTCAGGGGGGCTCCACGCTCAGTGTGGAGCCCGACATAGGGCTCGATCCCACGACCCTGGGATCATGACCTGACTGAAATCAAGAGTCAGATACTCAGCCGACTGAGCCACCCAGGCGCCCCTCACACAGCACATCTTGAGTGGAAGAGGCCACTTGTTTATTAGCCACATGTAGCCTGTGGCTTCCATATTGGACAGTGCAGTTCTAAAGAAAAGATTGTTTGCCGGAGAAGTGAAGAGTTAACTATTATTCTGAGCACGAATCACCTTCCCATGGAAGGTTACCTAACTTTTCCACACTATGAGAATTGCAGCCCAAGTGCCCCAGAAGAATTAATTCACTGGGGGCGTTAAAAAGCACACACTAGGTGCTTAATACCTGTTTGTAGACCTCTAGTAAAGCAGTTTAGAGTTACTTGATATGTAAATTAGGGAGTTTCCTCTAAGACCCTTTTTTTCCTTTGGTGCTATTAAATTTAAATTACTTCAGCAAATTGGGGCATGGAGCTTGCCAGACTATTCCTGTTTCTGTGTCTAGTCGGCTACCGTTTTGTCCCTGACAACAGAGGGACCTCAACCCAAGCAGACCAAGACTTTCGAACCCTCCCGATGGTCTGATTTAGTAGCAGATCTTCTCTGAGAAATGAGCCAAGGGGACACTCCCAGACTCACCCGGTGCACAGGCCAAATACCATCTTTTCCTTTTATCGGGGAAAGCGTGTCTTCCCACCACGCGCCTCCCACCCACTTGAGCCGGTGGGGGCAGACTGGTGTGGGCGGCTCTTACCCTGGATCGCTGGTGCTTGTGGTAGAGGTCGGTCACGTTAAAATCATCCAGATCGACCAGCAGGCCTTGCCTACACATTTCACAAGTCTTCACGGCGCCTAGATCTGCTCCTTGAATGAAAGAATGCTTTGTTACATGTAACCCTGGGTCTCTTTGCGCTGACATTTTGAGAGTGAACTTGTGTATGTTATGAATTCGGAACTTCAGTGACCTTTAAAAAAATTTTTTTTAAATCTTTTATTTATTTTTGAGACCAAAAGAGACAGAGCATGAGCAGGGCAGGGGCAGACAAAGAGACACGCACAGAATCTGAAACAGGCTCCGGGCTCTGAGCTGTCAGCACAGAGCCCGACGTGGGGCTGGAACTCACAGTCCGCGAGATCATGACCTGAGCCCATGTTGGATGCCTAACCGACTGAGTCACCCAGGCGCCCCTTGGTGACCTATTTAAAGTCAGCCATTGCCTGTAGAAAAGGGCCTTGAATCTGAGATCTGGAAAATTTCCTTCTTAATCATTTTTATTATTATTCATGCAAACTTTGTATAAGTGAAATTTTCAGGATTTTTATTTTTATTTATTTATTTTTTTATTTTTTAACATTTTAACCATTTTTAAAAAACCTGTATTTAAATCCAAGTAAGTTAACATAGTGTAATAATGATTTCAGGAGTAGGATTTAAGTATTTTTAGGTGTACAGCTCATCGGCATTAAGGACATTTACAGCATTGTGCAATCATTACCATCATTTGTTTCTAGGAACTTTTTCATCTTCCCAAACTACCTACCATTCTCCTCTACAGTCCCTGGCAATTACCATTCTACTTTTTGTTTCTATGAATTTGACTACTCTAGGTGATTCATGGAAGTGGAATCATATAGAAAATCTTTTTGTGACTAGCTTATTTCACTTAGAATAATGTCTTCAAGGTTCATGTATGTTGTAGCATGTGTCAGAATTTCTTTCGGTTATTTTTTTAGACTACACAACATTCTTCATTTTATTAGGTTAGTAATGTCTTTTTTTT
>NC_043716.1:43087987-43138502 GCF_006229205.1 Suricata suricatta
CCCACCACCAAAAAAAGAAGAGGAAAAAAAAAAGTAAAGAAAATAATAAGGGAAAAACCCAAGACACACTTCCTATGGGAAAAAAAACCCCAGCATGTAATTTCTGTCCTTGATGGAATGTATTAAATAAGCAAACACCCCAACAAGGAAAACAAGTACTACAATGTAAAAATATTAAGAAAAGAAACCCTCTCACATGCATAAATGAAAGATTGCACACAAAGAACTCACATCTTTTCAAGCTTCAATAGTAAATATTCTGCTACTATATATTAAATACTGCATGGTTTGCCAAATTTTCATGATTTTTAAATAATAGGTCTTGCTTTCTGTGTAAATATAAACACACTGGTTCATAAAGTTGGAATTGCTACACAGAGGCAGAGAATCTGTGACACAGGTGTTTGCCAAGAGTGAATGTTGACCGTTGTTTTTCTGACCTAACACAGGTCTAAGCAAATAAATAAATGAGGGCCACATTGATGGCAGAAGCTGTTCTCAGTCTGCGGCTTAAAAATCTGCCTTTGGGGCGCCTGGGTGGCTCAATCGCTTGAGTGTCCAGCTTCAGCTCAGGTCATGATCTCGCAGTTTGTGGTTTTGAGCCCCGCCTCAGGCTCTGTGCTGACAGCTCAGAGCCTGGAGCCTGCTTCAGATTTCGTGTCTCCCTCTCTCTCTGCCCCTTCCCTGCTCACGCTCTCTCTCTCTCTCTCTCTCAAAAATAAATAAAACATTAAAAAAAAATCTGCCTTTACTCTTGCGCAGATGACTTCACACCTGAGAGGGTGAGGGAGCCAGGGGCCATTGTGTGGAAACTAGTGCAGCGGTCTCTGCAGCCAGCACCTGAGTTCAGTCTCATCTGGGAAAAGAAATATGAGAAGTCTTCCTTTGTTGTTGTGGGATTGTTGGTTTTTGTAAAGTTTTTAAATTAAAAAAATTTTTTTTATCATGCATTCTAAATCAGCATTTTTTCTCCGCTTCTCCTATTCCCCAAAGTGAAGATGGAAGATGCAGAAACTGTGCTGTGTTGAAGCAAACACTACGCCCAGCGTCTTTTCCCCGCACGTAGGTGCTGCGGTTTTGCTAATGATGTCCTGGTATTTATTTTTATGCATTAGAAACTAGAGGACTGGTTGGCAACCTGCATTTATTTGGGAAAGATAGCGCTGGTGCAGTTTTGTACCCCAGGTCTGCTTTGCCTCCCTGGGGACATAAAGAAATAGAACATGATAGAGAACTTCAAAAGACAAGGATGAACGGTAATCCCGTGTCTGCAGTTTGTTTGCTGGATTTCTTTTAGCCCCTTTCTGTAGTGCTTTAGGCTACTGTGTGTCCCATGTGCCTTCGATCTTGATCCCACTCAACAGGCCCTTACGGACTCGGGCGTTTACAAGCACTTAGCGGCGCTTTCATTGCACGTTTCACGAGCGATCTTTTCCTGTGCTAGATGTTTAACTGGCCCAAATTTGCAGTAAGATAAAACACTGTATGACAGGGTCATTAGTGGCCAAGGTCCCCTTGTGTCCTCCCTGTCTGAAGGACTGAGTACCAAGCCCACTACTCGGAGATGGGTTTAGGCAGCTTGGATGGTGGTGCTAGGTGCTAGGTTTGTTTGCCCTGCTCGGGAAGGTGCAGAAAGTGAACAAGGGATCAGGGAGGAGACGATTAACCTGATTGTCTCATGGTTCATGGAAAGCTTTTAGGTCTCCCAGGCTTCCTGGAAGAGTGATAACCAAGGAGGAGAACAAGGAAGAGGAGAGAAATAGGAATCGGCTATGTGGTAAAAGGTTTTCAGGGAGTTGTCTCTGAAAGACATAGCAGCTATTTTGTAATGAGTTCTTTGCATTGCTGTTCTGTTTTTTTGTGGGGTTTTTTGTTTTTTGTTTTTTGTTTTTGTTGTTGTTGTTCAAGTTGCCCTTCTTCCTAAAACCATGTTTTAAAGAAACCCACCCTGTTTCCTGCCCAGAAAACCACAGCTGACCTCCCCAGGCGGCGTATTTGGGTTATAACCCCCCCCCCCACCAGGGAGCTGAGAAAGGGCTTCACACCCAGTTACAAGATCTGCAAGACAGAGCTGACAAAGCCAGCACATGGAAATCTCTTTATCTAATACGTTCTAGAAAATTAGATCAGTGCTCTTTTCCTGCCCCTACTGCCACATGCAGCTTTGCTCAGTTTCTTAGGTGACACCCTCCTTCCCCCACAAATAAAAGGACGCAGAACTGTTTTTGCCAGGTGTCTATGAGCGGGCATGGCTGCAGTGCGCTTGCTGAGGTTCAACCACTGACCCATTTTAGTTTCCTTCCTCCCGGGAGGGAATCTTAGCATCTCTGCTCAGGCTCAAGCGGGGTAAGATTCAACAGCATAGCCAAGATTCTTCTCTCAGACTTGGAAAACAAATTCATTTCCCTCCCATAATTTAAAGGCAGCATTTAGACGCGCTACGATCCATCAGGGCTGTGAGCAAGAGCCCTGGGCTCAGGGGCCACGGTTCTTCCGGCTACTGCTTGCGGAGGAGAGGGAACGGTTGTCCCCACGCGGAGTGCCACACGGTGTGGTGTCTCGGATTAGTTATAGGTTGGGGCACATTCGCCGCTTCTGCTTCCCCACCTACCTGATGTTATTTTCACTTTCAGCCATGTTTTCAGGCACTCCTGATGAACAAACCGCAGGCTTCCCACACAGCCGCAAGGCTCCAGCAGGGGGTTGGTTGGGGAACCCCCGGCTATCTGACAGATGCGACACAAGTCTCCCTCCTCCTCTGAGTCCTCCTCCAGGAGACTAAATGGAAAACAAGCCCTGGTGAGCAGGGGTCTGCACATTTGCAGTTTCTACAAACTACAAATACCATTTCCCAGGACATTCAAGGGGAGGCTCCTCCAGGTCCCTGGGCCCCCTGCTTTCTCCCATTCTGCTGAAAATTCTTCCAGGTTCCTGAGAGCAGGTGCACAAAGTCTTGTATCGGGTTCCTCTGCAGCTACTGGTACGTGTGAGCTAGCCAGGAGAACCAGCAGTGCCACCGTAAACCTAGAGGTATAGGGCAGGGCTACCGAGGAAAGCCATGGAAATGCCTGGGTGCTCCTACCCGCCCCCCCCCCCATCGTGGCCACTGTGAAGGAGTTGGAGGTGTGGCGTGTCGTCAAGTAAGTGGGATTTGTGGGCAGGGGGTCTGGGTTTGAAGCTTGCCTCTGAAACGTGTGGGTTTGGTGACTCTGGCAAGTTCTTGAAGCTTCTCAGGTCTCTGTTTCCTCATATATAAAGCCATGTGATGCCAACACACCACTACCTACCTAACGGGGTCATGGGCATCCCGGATGCAATGATGGCAGTGTCACTGGTCTGCAAAGTGCATCAAGTGTGTGGCAGAGTATCTGCACACAGAGGCCCCTCAGTAGATGTTGGTTGGGGATGACAATGAACCAATAAACCTGGACATGAACTCACCAATAGCATTAACACGTGTTAAGCAATTTTGCCAACATTCCAGAATGTAAGCTGCTGGAATCCGATGAAGATGGAATTAGTGAAAATGTAAGCAGATGTATTTGTGTCTAATCAATGGTGAGTGAAGACTAGCTGATTGATGTTCATGTAGGGAGGCCCTTAAGAAGCCCAAGACTTGTTATTTAGAATCTGCATGGCCTGGTGACTGTCTGGTCAAGGAAGGAAAATTGGCTCGAGACTAAAATCAAAGGAGAGGAAGAAATGGGGCATTGCTCCGGAGATAGATGTGTGTGCTCAGTTTCCTAAGAGACCTTTCTCCTCAGGAAAGAGAAGTCAATGAAAAGGAAGAGAATTATGGTGTTCTATTATTATAAACAAAAGAAGAGATAGGTCATATTTTTCAAAGACTCAGTATCTCCAAGATATCAGTTCTCCCCAGAATAATCTACAGATTTAACTCTGTTTCAGTGAAAATCTCAACAAGCTGATTCTGAAACATGCGTAGTCCAGGACTCTTAAGGAACAAAGTGGGGAAGGCTCCCGAAGTGCACCACTGGCTGCCAGAACTTAGAAAAGCTACAGACATTAAGGTGATGTGGTATTGGACTTGGGGGGGAAAAAAAAAAAAGAGCAAGAGACCAGAATAGAGAGCTCGGAAACAGACTCATACATTTATAGTTACAAGATCGAGGTAGCTCTTCAGGTGAGCAAAGGAAGATCCTGGGACAGTTGGGCATTCATCAAACGTACCTCCCGTCACATATTACATATCACTTCACATTTACGTCCAAAATCCATTTCACACCAACTCCTAGGTGTTCAAAGTGAAACTGTAGAGATTTTAGAAGAAAACAGGAAGAATATCTTTTTAATTTTTTTAATATTTATTTATTTTTGACAGAGAGAGAGAGACACACACACAGAGCATGAGTGGCAGAGAGAGATAGACACAGGATCCAAAGCAGGCTCCAGGCTCTGAGCTCCAGAGACTGACACGGGCTCGAAGTCATGAACCACGAGATCATGACCTGAGCCAAAATCAGTCCAGGCGCCCCCAAATAGATAGACTATCTTAACAATCCTCCATTACGAAAGGATTTTATCAAGATAACAAGATACAAATCACAATTCATAGAGATGGATATATTTGACTTCATTAAAATTAAGAATTTGTTTTCGTTAAAAGACATCAACAAGAGGGGGACGTGGCTGGCTCAGTCAAAGGAGTGTGTGGCTCTTGGTCTCAGGATCATGAGTTCAAGCCCCACATTGGGTGTAGAGATAACTTAAATAAATAAAATTAAAAAAAAATTAAAAGCAAAAGAATGATAAATGCAATTCAAGAACGGTTTCCTGGGGGCACAGGAGTTGGGAGGGAGTAGAGGAGATCAGGTGGGTGAGGGACTCAGGGGCTCCAGTAAAGTTCTATTAGGTGGAAGGTAAGCACAGTAGCATCTGGGTTTTGCTTTATTTTGAATTCTCTAATTATTTGTATGCATTAAAGTAACCAAGGAAAATTTTTTGAAGAGTATAAGTGGCATTGAGAAATGGGCTTGAAATATTTAAATGAGGCATATTATAAAATATGAGCCAATGCTTACTAAAAATTGCATTTATATGCAATGATAAGAGACGGGAAACAAAGTTTTTTTATAGTACATATCTCTGGATTATAGGATTACAGGTGATTTTCCTTTCAAGTTTATATTTTTCATATTTCTAGAATGAACATTTTTGAGATAAATAGAAAAGCATAACATTTAGTTTATGCAGAAAACAAAGGTGTCTGATAGACAAAGTCCATAACTCCTAGCTGTTTAATGCATTGCCATGCCAAGAAGCGGGTGTATTTTTAAAAGAAATCATTTTTAGCTCCAAGGCATCACTTCAGGTTGGTGGAAAACCAGCCTCCCGACAAGTGGGTCTGAAGCTGTATTTTGGAGCAGGTGTAGATGGGTGAGTGTGAGGCCTTTTGGCCCTGACCCATGAGTCCGTTGGTCTGCTGGTGGCTCCTATACCAGGGAAAGGAAAAGGTACTGCTAACAGGAGAGTGACTTAATTCCTGCAGCTGGATAACAGACCCCCGGAGGAGGGGTGGGTGTGCGTCCAAGCCCTGGGTCTCTCTTCCCCTCCTGCATTCTAATTCAGTGCCTTGGAATTTCCCCACTCACAATGAATATCAATAGGATAATTAATGGCCCAAATGAGCCATACTAACATACACAAAGGCGGCTGGCATTCACAGAATCCGTTTCCAGATCAGTAAGCCAACATCAGGGCGTGGAAGCACCTATCATAAAGAAAACCTTCGAATCCTGACCTCGTGTCTGATGATAGCTTTAAAAGGCGTCAGATTTCACGTATTGTGGATATTGTGAAATATCCCTAAATCATCGTACAAGACAGGAAGATCAGAGAAAAGGGCAATCCAGAAAAAACACCTATTTCTCTCTCACGCGTGAGAACGAGCACACAAAATGGACCCAGTGGTTACCCCAGCATAGCCCTTCAGAGAACCGAGGTAACCATGGTAACAGTTGGGGACCGGCCTTTTGGTCGGAAAGATTCAAATCCTAGAACTGTCGGTTGGATTTGGAGAGAGTCCCGTGAGGGAGGGCTGGTGAACTTCACGTGTGGAGTTAATGCAACCTTTCTGTAAAAGCCCTGGCTCCTAATTGCCCGGGACAGGAGCTAGCCCTATGTGGCAGTCAAAAATCCCTTATGCCTACCAAACCAGCCTTCCTTAAAGTTATGGCGTTCAAGGAGAAAACGTTTGGGGAATACTAGAGAGATTGAGCTGGCACACCAAACATTTCGTCATGATACATACATTTTAAGAACAACAAAATAGACAATTTTGTCAATAAAAACAATCATTAAAAGGTCAAGGAAGGGCCCATCCTCCTTGGGAATTTAAAATTCCCATGATGCTCTAATGAAGGCATTGCTTACTTCTACCAGGAAAAAATGGAATAAAAAAAGTATATACATATCATTAACGGAAATTCCTCACCTTTCTTGCAATTTCTTGAGTTTTTCAGGGTTTGCCTTTATCTTATTGGCCTCCTTTTCATCTGTGAAAGCAAAGGCTGCCATTCCATTCCCGTTATCATTTTGACTTGGGAAACCAGAGACTGTAAAGAAAGTAAAAGGTCCTTGCAGGGACCCAGGCACATGTAAACGGCCTTGCAAGTTCATTCCTGATAGAGAGGAGCTGGAAGGCTCTAGCAAGGACACGTTGCTTTCAGGATTTAGTAAGAGCTCTTCTGTACATGCTGGGGTTTCCTGGGATGGGTTTGTTAAAGTAATATCTTCTGCTCCTCTGTCATCAAATTCAGGTGCTCTGTTTGCTGGAAAATAACCGTGGTTTTCAGCACAGGCAAGTGGATCCCTATTTCTAATGGGGAACAATTGTTGGCGAACATTAAACCTTGAGTTTCCCTCTGGGTCTGGACTGTGAACGAATGGAGATGACATTGGCGAGTCTTCTGGAATATCATCTCTCATGGCAGGATGCATTAATGATCCAGCAGTGGTATAAGGTGAATTCACTGGTGATCTTGGAGCTGTTGATCTACCGGAAAGAAGATCGTCAGGAGAATTACTAGAACTGTTTAAGTAGGCATGCCAATCTCTTTCATCATCGTGGGTACCAAGCCTATCTTCCATGGAAGTACAATCTCTAAATCCATTTTCAGCATTGAGGGCTTCATCTAGACTAGCTGTGGATTTGGTGTCCCCTGAAGGAGAGGTGCTTTTCTCATGTTCACTGTCATCACTGTCATTCTCTTTAGGAGGCCCTCCATTGGGCGGCTTGGGGTCTTGAAACACCGTTGCCTCCCCAGGAAGCTGGTCTGTCGCTGGTTCCGTTGAATTGCTCATTCTTAATGAGCCACGACTGGACTCAGTTCTTCTTACTACATGAACGCTGCAATTTTCAGAACTTTCTTCAAAAGTTTTACTTTTGGCCTGAGTGGTTGATGTCCTATGAAATCGACTTCTCTTATGACTGGGAGGAGAACGAGGTGGGCGCATACCAACCAACAAAAGTTCTTCTTCTAGGAGGATCTCCTCTTCGGTGTCCTCATTTTCTCCTCCAGGGTTTAATGATAAGATGGAATAAAAGTCTTTGTCTCTGAACCTAAAGGGTGACCTTCTTGGCACTCCTGTGGTGGCGGCTAGAAGTGGTGGCCCCAAGGACTCACTCAACACTTGAGGGCTGCTTGTTCCTTGGAAGGCCTGAGACAGGCCTGCATGTGGCTCATCCTGGGAAAGAATTCTCGAGTCTCCTCTTGTGGCTCTCTCAGGGGCATTCCCATTCATAGTCGTTAGCCGTGAGGACGGGTCTAAGCGTCTTCTCTCTTGAGTTGGCCTCTTGAGCTTCGTGCCACTTGCCCACATTGGGCCCTCTTGCTGAACTATTGGATCTGCATGGAGAAAAGACAAAGTTTATCATTCTTCTATAGGTGTTCATGGATGAAGGAGCTCGAACACTAAGGGTGAGAGTCCCTCAAGGCAACAAGTGAGCCTAGAGAAGACCATCTGCGTGGTTAAAACAGCGGGAGGTACAAAAGCAGCGCAGTTGCGGTCATTTGCCTCATTTTACTGCTTCTGGATTCTCCTCTGTCCATTTGTGGAGTTCGGGCTGGTTCTGGGGAGACGGGGTGACCCTGAGGATACAGCTCTTTTTTTGTGGAAGAAATCTCTCAAATGATAGTTTTCAGAACAGAGTTAAGGTATAAGGAAAACCAATGCTTCAGGAATGGCTTCTACAAAAACCACCAGTGCCTTCTCATCTGGATCCATTCAGTATGCATTTGTGACCCTCCTGTGCCACACACAGCTTTGAAAAATCTTAAGAAAATATAATCTACCTGGGCAGATTGGGAGGAAGGCTCTAGAAGCTGGTATCCAGTTACCCTGATGATCTGGATTACATTTACTGTGTAGTGCGATAAAAATTACAACTCTCTCATGAGATCATTACCTTCTCTTTGTCACTAGCTCCTAGTCCATTTGTAACCTTGAGCGATAATAGAATTCCTCCTCTGCCCCCTGATTCTAAAGTATGAAGAGATGTATGGAAAAGAGGAGGCAAAGTGCCCACACGTGTAGGAATTTCTAGTGTTGGAGTCACTTGGTCAAAACTTGCCTTATAAAAACAATGAATAAGCATAACTTACTGAGGGCTTATACTGAATGGGCCAGGCACCATACCAACTTTATTACATACACACATGTGGACCTCAGAGTCCTGTGGGATAGGTACCACAATCATACCGCTTTATAATTGAGGGAACCCAGGCTTAGGTCACATAACTTACTCAAGGTCATATTTCTTGTAAGTTAAGGGTACAATCATTCAAACTCAAGCCTTCCTGATACTATGATTTAACCCTGACCCTGAGTCCCTTCCTGTGGTTGGACTTCCAATTTCCTTGTGAAAATGGAAGGAAATTTAATTCATTGTGATGTGCATGTGCTCAGGGTTTGTTTAGTATTTTTAACCCTCTCAGTGCAGATAGGACACTGAAAATACTTCTCTGATTCTACTTCTCTTGGTTTCCTCCTGGTGTCGCCTTCCTCCCAGCCCCGCCCCTCCCTTGCCCTCCCCTCCCCTCTTGCTATCCTGCAGGACCTGATGAGACCCTGTGGTCCTTATCATTTACCTTCCAGAGCCATTCACCCCCTAGAGTGGACAGGACCCCACGGGTTTGGAAAGGCCTGTGTGGTAACAGCTCAGGCAAGTGAAATGCAAATCCTCGGAGCATTAGGCCCAGCCAAGGGCCAAGTCAATACTGACTCACTTTAATCAAGAGCCTCCCGGGAGCACCGGCTTCTAAGTCCTAATACTCTCTAAGCCTCTTTTATTGTTAACTGCGTGGGACACTCAGCGACGCAGTGCGAATTTTTACTCATCAGCTCTCACAGAAATCAGTTAAGCTCCCCCGATCAGGCCCCTCATGGGGTTTTATAAACCCCAGTTAAGAGATGTATCAGCAATTCCAGGAAGCTCTGAGCATCTGGCTGTGTGTGTATTAGGGGTGGGGCTGGTATGCCCGCTCGGACCCCATTCGGGGGGACAAATTCTTCCACATGACCAACTGAATTCTCTTGATGATTTTTTATCAGGGGGAGAAAAAAGTGATACAGAAGATTCAGAAATGCAGGCTCCAGTCGATTACTTTCCATTTTGAATTTGATGAAGTGCCTTGGAGATTAGCTAACAAGTTGCTGGAACCTGAAGCTTCCGGTCTGTCCCTGAACACACAGCTGCCCTTCGGCCCCGGGCTGATTTAGTCTGGGCTTCAAATTTTATTTATTTATTATTTTTGAGAGACAGAACGAGCAGGAGAGGGTCAGAGAGAGAGGGAGACGTAGAATCCGAAGCAGAGTCCAGGCTCTGAGCTGTCAGCAGAGAGCCCGATGTGGGGCTCGAACCCATGAACCGTGAGATCATGACCAGAGCCGAAGCCAGATGCTCAATGGACTGAGCCACCCAGGTGCCCCATTTTTTTAAAATTTAATTATTTTTAGTCTGGGCTTCAGGAGACACATAAGCAAAATGATCGGCTAGGGCAACTTTTGCAAAATGGAGCTGGACACTCAACAGGAACCACAAATTTATTTCAAGGAAGCCAGGGAGCTGTCGGCCCAGCAACAGTGGCTTCTGAATGCTGCAAGGCAGCTCCTGTGTGTCCCCAAACACCCCAGGGAACACGTCTTCACTCTTGTCACCACCACTGCCTTCCTCTTTCCAAGGTTCCATCAGCTCTTCCCCTACTGGTGGCAGACCGTGCCATTCTATGTGTACATGATTTTAACCCTGTTTCTTGCATCTAACAGATAGGGAGCAGATTTCACAGCGCGCGGGCTGGGAATAACACCCCATTTGGCATGCCAGGATGCGCTATTCATACACCAGGCCCTACAGATTCTTGGGCCCTGTGTGGGCTCCAGCTCAGAAGGGAGGGGCTCCCATTTCCAGAAGTTCAACCAGGTGCAGCTGAATGTTCTAGGTGCAACAAGATGAAACCAGAAAAAGCATCCATCCTCCCTGTCTTTGATCTAGACTTCTTCACGTGCTAGACCACCCAGTCCTTTCCTACCTTCCAACAACCATATACTTTTACCCATTTTCCTCTGGTTATACAAGGAGCCGATGTTCATTTGGAGAAAATATGGGACTCTCGGAAGAGGATGAAGAAGAAATAAAAATCACCCACAAGCTGAGCCTCAGCTGGCCCTTGCTTCGGTTCTGGAATCCAGGGGTGGGTTGCAAACCCGAGACCCCTGGGCTGCTTTCATCCTGCGGTCCGGCTTTGCCTCATCATCTGAACATCGAGTTAATCGCCCTTAGCTGGGGCCTGTAGGTTCTGGTTTACCTTTGTCCCCACAGCCTGGGTTAGTGTTTCTCCTGCCATTTCCACCTGTTCCCTGAAGGGATCTGAACTCACAAGTCAGCGCTCTTAAGTTAGAAACACTTCTTTTTCAAAAAAGCCAAAACTGGAATATTTGGGTACATACAACTTTATGTCCTGCTTTCTTTCCATAAGCTTTTTACTGTGGGCATTATCTTCTGCTAAAATTCAATTATTCTTCAAGAACACGATATTAAGTACAGGTTGAGATACATTATATAAATGTATCATAATTTGTTTAACTCTTCTCCAGTTCTTGGTTAGATAAGTGGTTTCGCAGTTTTCACTGTTACAAATGACACTGATAAACGTTCCTGCTCGTACATCTTTGTGAGTCTTCTTAAAGTAAGTTCGCAGGCATGGAATTGCTAGGTCAACAGGTATGACTTTTCACACAGGTTGCCAAATTCCAGTTTGTACCAAATTACCCTACAGGTAGGACATGAAAGCATCTCTTAAAGCTGTGTCACCAGCAGCTCCTGCCAAGGGCTTGGCATGCCATCGGCACAACGGTGCCCAGGAAATGTTATTCGCTTTACTACCAGTATTGGGTATTAGTTTTAAAACCTTAGCCAATTTCATAGGCCAAATTGATCTCATGCAAATTTACGATTATTACTTAGCGACTTTCAACTTGTTTTTTTCCTTCCAATGTTTATTAGCTATGTGCATTTCCTCTGTGAAACTGTCTGCTATGCCTCTTCCCATTTTTCTGTCAGGCGGTCATGGGTTTTCTTGTTGATTTGTAAGAGCTTTCTATATATTACCTCTTTGTCACATTGGCTTCAAATTTCTCACAGATCCCATTCAAACATCTGGCTCCTGTCCAGTTTATGCAAACCACGTTAGAATGCGAGAGACAAAATGAAAGACTAGTGAGGAAGCAAACTGAGGGAAGACAAGGAGCATTATCCTTACATAATGGAAAGCTGAATATATACTAGAAAATTGGGACAAAGTCTCAGTGAATCTCAGGATAACCGAAGATGCCTTTCAGGTATAGGTGGAGGATTGTATGAGCCTCATGGGATGTTTCATTCATGGGGAACCTCACCTTTCAAATAATAGTCAAGGGTTTACTAGGACCACTGGCATGGTACAGGACAGGAACTAACAGTAATTTGGTGCCTACTCTAGCGAGGTGCTGGTCAGTGTATTATTTCCTTTAGTTAGGATAGCAGTGCAGTGAGATTGATTATATGATCTTTATTTTTTTAAGTTTATTTATTTTTATTATTTTTGAAAGGGTGTGAGCTAGCAGGGCAGGGAGAGACAGAGAGAGAGAGAGAGAGAGAGAACCCCAAGCAGGCTCTGCACTGCTGGTGCGCACAGCTCAACGCTGTGAGATCCCACAAACGGTGAGATCATGACCTGAGCCAAAGTCAAGAGTCGTACACCTAACCTACCAAGCCACCCCGGTGCCCCTCAGTATCATTATTTTAAGGCCAGGGAACTGTAACCCAGAGTGGCTACGTGACCAAACCAGGCTCCGAGGCAGGGAAAACCCGAAATTAGAAGGCTCCTTCTCGGCAGGAGGTGTCCTGTTGCTGGGGCCTGTGACGTCAGCTGCTGCAGGTTCACATATGCTCTGATTGCCCCGAATTCCAAGCCACCCACCAGTACCCTGTTTGATATTTACAGGTGTCCACTGAAGTGTATATTACATTTTAAAATAAAGTCTACTGCGTTCATTGGGTGGTGAGGGAAGTGTGCACTCAGTGGTTTCTCCAAGGGGAAGACTAGGTCCCTGGTAAGGTTGGCTGTCCAGTGTCACTTTCTTTGAGTCCCATGGAGGCTCTTCGGATCCTATTCCTTCTGCCGTCATAGGGGGAGGGTAACATGGTCGGTGTGCAGCATGGCCTGGGCCTTTGGATGAATGCTCAGGACTGCAAGAGGACTTATCCACCAGACCAGGGTTTTGAGGCAAAGCATAGGTTTGCTTTGATGTTATTTCTTACACACCGAGATCTCGACACCCTGGATGGCGAGGCTTGAAGATCCCTGTGGGAGGTGAGCAGTCTGCCACCTGCAGACGCCCCTCCTCCCCGCTCCGCCAGGTGAGACAACCCCAGAGCTGCAGACTGCTTCTCCAGCCCTTGTCCCCCCAGCCCGCCGCCCAGATGTCCTCTCCAGAAGCCGGATGGCTGGCCTTCACTCGCAACCCCACGCGCTCACTCCTATGGAATAAATGGGAGAAAAAATAAAAACAAACTCCCTGCCCTACCTTTTCCGGCCAGCCTCGCTCCTAGAAGGAAACCAGGTCCAATAGATTGCTCTCAAAACCTTTTAAGCATTTCATTTTAAGGTACACTGTCCTCCACATAAAAGCCCATGTGTCTAACCGCACAAGTCTGCTCTCGCTGAGGACCAAGATACATGAACCCCAGGTCCTTACCTGGTCCCCTGAGGGCCAGCGCCCTCGCCGGCAGCTGTGACTTCTGTCTGCTCCTGTCCCTGGGCACTCCTGGGCTCTGTGTTTCGGGGCTGACTGTCAGTCTCCTCAGGTTTGGCCTCCTCTTTCTTGACAAAATCTGTGGTGCCTGGGCTGCTGAAAGGTGCAAAATCTTTTCAATAATAATTTTTTTACAAGGAAACAGCTTCTGCATAAAGGATGGTCCCAAGGCCTAGCAGGGATGAAGGCAGGTAAGGGACTGGGCCCCAGGTGGTCAGAGAGGAGCTGGATTTGAAACCTGGTTCTGTGACCTCGTAGCTGTGTGAACTTGGGCAGGTTTCCTCACCTATTAAATGGAAAATCCTAATACCTACTTCTCGAGGTTGTTATCACCATTAATGAGCACCTGTGACACTTCCAAGCAGGGTCTATAAGCGGGGTGTCCTTCCGCTAAGATGCTTCTAGCTTCCCGTGCATAGATGTTGGGATGGGCATGCCGGCAACACTGTCAGGAGCCCTCTACAGTTGGGGTACGCAAAGGCCCTCTCCCCAGCTGCTCTTCCAAGGTTGAATCACAGCCTAGTTTGTACCTGTATAGCCTCAGGTTGTTTATTAGCAGCTAAGATGGCCTTCCAGAAAGGTTCCAAGCATCTGGGACGCCAGGTATCCCTATTTGCTTGGCTATGTGCTGGAAGGAAAAACTCACAGTAAAGACAGTAACGGGAACGCTAATGCAGATTGAGTTCCCAGTGAATATATTTTTTTAGAAATTCACATTTTGAACTAGGTTGCCAACTGGTTTGAATAATCACAAATCTCTTCTGCACATGTAGGAAGCATCAGTGCCCATGGAGTTTGGGGCAAGAGTTTCAGTATTTTCCATGCCTCTCAGCAAGTTCTTGAGTTTACGAGGCAGTTGAATTGTGAATGTCGGAACTAGATCTTTCCGAGGGACTTTGCCTGGCCCATCCCCTCTTGGACAGTTCAGAAGTTTCACAAAATAACCGCAGCCAGTGGGCAACACGGGTAAAGCTGGGAAGGTCCTCGAGTTGTGTGCGAGAGAGCAGCCGTTTTGGCCTTTGGACACAACTGGATTTATGTTCCAGAGTGTGAGTTGTGGTTTTCGTCCAGATTCCGGAAATGAATGAAAGTTCTCCCTGGCAGCTCATGAAGCGAGTTGAATACAATGATTAGGTACAACCTGCTTCTCCTGACAGGCCTCAGGAGAGGAAGGCACTTGGCTCTGTGCCCCCAAGACAGAGGGGACCATGTTCTACTGAGGATGTGCTAAAAACCACCTGTGGGTGGTGGTGGCTCATGCAGGGTGAGCTGGTGGGGACTGTAGAGGTCATGGGTGTGACCACAATGGAGAGAAGGGAGTTCTCCAGAAGATGAGGATATAGTCTTCAGAGAGTGTGGGGTGGTGACAGGCCACGATTTCACCAACCTGGAGGAGAGTGAGAGGGGCTTTTTGGTATGGGGGCCAGCCTGGAGGTGAGCAAGGCACTTTCTCAGCACCAAGAGTTGCTTTCCTGTAATCCAGAGGTTTCTCCCTAGTCACCTAGGACCTCATTCCTCCAGATCTCAGCAGTCAATGACTGCCTCCTACCCCTCCCCTGATGGACAGGGTGGGAAACAATGGGATTCTTGCTGAGGAAGCAATAGCTGGAGGACCAAGGAAGGGGCGGGCTTGGGATTCAGGCCCAAAGGTTTTGGTCACAAGGATTGCACTTTGATTCCTAGCAGGAATCCCATTAGAATCTTTGCATTTCCTTCGCAGCCCAGGGCAGCGGAACCTCACACCGCCTCCCGTCCCATGCCGGCACCCTGTCCACACCCCCACACAGTCCAGGGGCCTCTCTTCCCCGGCCTGGCCCAGCTGGCAGATCCTTCGAGGTCTGTTTCCAGTTTTATGCCCACCCATGCTGCTCTGACCCTGCTTTGAGAACTTTCAGGATTCCTAGAATCTTTAGCATTGGAAGAGTCTAACGTTGCCCAGAGTACACATCTTCTCTCTCCTTAAGGACGAGGACCCTGCCTTAGCCTGTGTGTGGCCTGGTCTCCTTCAGGACAGAGTCATTCCTTAGTGAGATGTGCGGACTTCACGAAGATGCATTCCGCTACTCGGCTGCCACAGGGAAGTTCGAAAGCAGAACAAACTTTTTCTTGCGCTAAACATCCAAGATGACTTAGGTGATTTTGTCTTCTTGTTCGAAAAAAGCGCCTTCTTCAAAGCATCAGCTCTTTTCAATGATTTCCGGAAATGAGCATGTCGTCTCTAACCGAGGGTTTCAGCAAACCAAAGTAATAAAGCTGGGAACCCGGAGGTGGTTTTACCAGGTCTGGCAAGCGAAGCTGGCAGTGTGGGCAGGAGCCTCTGACTTTGGGCAGTTTGGACCTCAGGCTCTGCATCTCTGAAATGGGAGCATTCCTATCTTGTTGAGTGATTGCCAAGTTTGCAATAATGTCTGTAAATGGCCTTGCTCAGTGTCTGGTGCTTCTCAGCTGCTCTCAGTGGTGGCCATGGTGTCTCCCAAAAATAGTTTACTGGGACCACTGCTAACTGGGGATCCGAAGTTGCTCTCACGAGAGACTTGCACTGGGCCAGAAACGTGTTCCACAGGTTTCATCTGTTGAGAATAACTCACGCGGCAGCCTTCATTTCTGTGCCGTTCTTGCCGAGGCTCCCTCCCTCGATCCTTTATAAAATCCAAAAGGCAAATAGTACCTCCCTTTCTATTCTAATCTGTTCAACAAACACCCACGTGCCTTTGCTTATGTAATAATTTGAGGGTTCACAAAGATGAGTAAGACAGCTTGGTCGTGACCTTAAACACTGTGATCCAATTTGGCTGTGCGGCTGACTTCTTCCTGGTGATACCCTCTCAGAGTCGCCGGAAAGCAAACTCTTACAAAATAGCCCTTCGTCACCACCTGCAATTGCTGGCACAAATCTGGTGACCTGGGCCGCATAGCTTGCATGTACCCTGATTCCGGGTCCTCATCACCTCCCTGTACCCAAATCCAACCGAACTTCAGACCTCTGGGGCCTTTCTAGCATGGTCTTCCCCGCGGCATGGTCCATACATTAACCTGGAGAGAGATGCAAGGTAGACTCACACTGGAAGAGGAGATAGAACTTCCTCTTCAGGTTGGAGGACAGACCCTTTGCCTTGGAGAGAAGGGATTGACCCCCAGGAGTCCCATGGCTGCCACTCAACACCAGAAGCAGTCGGGGAATTGGGGGAAGACTTTGGTTTGCTTTTCACTGTCCCCTCTTCTAATATATGAGTGAGGCAACGCCTCCAGTGACAAGGAAACCAAATGGCCGTTTCAATAAAAGGTTTCTGCCCTAGTTCTCTTGACGACGCTGGGACACTGTAATTGTTGATTATTCAACAAAGTTCTTACTTTGACTAGGAAAAAAAAAAGGTAGCAATCTCCTATCTGTACAAGGCCCTGATGACTGAGCACCAAGTCCACTTAACGGTGCATGTTAATTCCATGTGCCCATCAGTGATCTGTTCTTCACATCGCTTGCTGGACACAGACACGGTTCCTGACAGACCACGTCGAAGAGAGAAAAATACAATTCCTAAAAATTTTCTTTTAGTGTTTTTATTTTTGAGTAACAAAGACAGGGTGCAAGCAAGCGAGGGAGGGAGGGAGAGGGAGAGGGAGACACAGAACCTGAAGCAGGTTCCAGTTTCTTGAGCTGTCAGCACAGAGCCTGACATGGGGCTCGAACTCACGAGCTGTGAGATCATGACCTGAGCCGAAGTCGGACACTCAACCAACTGAGCCACCCAGGTGCCCAACCCCTCCCCTGCTCTTGACAAGGAGGTGCCAAGATTCTGTCTGAGAGATGCCTTCTTAAAAAATGTATGTCTTCCTTTAGATCGTGGGAAGAATTACAGCTTAGCTGCAAGATCCGGTGTTGCCCTGGGGTAATAGGCAGCTTTCTGTACAGTCACAAATAACAGGCCGCGTCGATTTGCCTATTTGGGTGTGCTGTAAATGTGTGTTGTCTCACATACCCGGAGGAGATCTTAATTAAAGCTTAATTATGTACCATAAATATGTTTTATTTTGGAGCCCAGGAGGTGGGATTTTTGATTTTGGGAAATGTGGTGCCTAATAAGTAGGCAGGAAAGGGAATGTAAACAGTGATGGAGCCCTTTAATTTGTCCCCTCTCCGCACGGTCCTGCGTGGCTTCTCAGTCGCAGCATGTGCCTTGGGAAGGACCTGCCCTCCCACCCCCACCCTGTGCCACCTTCTCGGGGGCTGCCATCGGACACAGGAGGGCCTTCTCCTGCTCCGAAGCGTGCTGACCACAGGAGTGAAGAAATCAGATGAGTCTCGAGAGATGACGGGATTTTATTGGTCGCTCACACCTTAGCACTACCAGGAGGTTGAGTCAAGTGGCCGCCATCTGGTCTTCCTGTTCCCCTGTGCACCTCACCGCCTGGGTGTTGCCCTCCTGGCCCCCTCCCATCCACCTGCCTTCTGGAAGCCTGAAGTCCCCCTGTCCCTGACTCCACTGTGCTGTGTGCCTGGCCGAGGGCCACTTACCACAGGAGGTAAATCTTACTGGGCCTCCTGGGGCCCGGCAGGTACAGCACAGGGGTCTCTGCCGGGGTCGGGCAGGAGACGGGGAAGTAGCACAGGGTGGCCGAGGACTGGGGCACGGAGCGGGGGGACAAGGAAGGAGGGCCAGTGAAGGAGGAAGAGGGGGCAGGCGGGAGCTGCGGGGAGGGGTCCTGGGCCACCGGGGAGGCGGGCGGCAGGAGCGGCAGGAGGAGGCAGCAGTAATTGGTATTGGGCGGCAGGACGGGGGAGAAAGCAAAGACGGAGCAGTAAGGGGAATATTCAACACAGAACAGGGGGTGCTCGCTGCTGTCACCTGCACAAAAGAAAAAGAGCAATCAGGTGGCAGCACTTACCGTGGGAAAGGCCTTTAAAAAAGCCTGTGAATGAATCGGAACTCAGAACGTGTTCTTTGGGGCTGGCCTGTCCAGGGGTCATTGGGGCGGTGGGACGGGATCTCAAGGTCACCGAAGAGTTAACTGAGGGGCAGAGCCTTGTCATCACACCCTTTTCCAGCCAATAGTCTCTGGCGTCCCTGACAGATGCAGGGAAGTTCTTCCCCTCCAAGTTCCTGTGTGGGAGCATGGGGGTCCCTCCTCCACCCCCACGGCCAGTCTAATTAGCTGTGCCGGCAGTGACATACGGCGGCTGGCAGGGTCTCACCTCGGTAAGGCTCTCCCCCTCCAGTCCTCCAGCTGCCCGCAGGAGGAGGTGGCGGTCATGCCCTAATCTGGTCTCTCTGCTGCAGAGGGGAGGCTTGGGAAATGAGAAAGAAGCAGAGAGATCCTGGCGGGATCATGGAAAGGGGAGGGACAAGGAAGGGAAGAAGCAGGTGGACGAGGGAGGTGTCCAAGTGAAGCTAATGATTTGCTCCCTAACCTCACACTTACTCTGCCAACCTTGCTGGAGGTGGAGTGTGGGCACCTGATGGAGACACGATCAGAGAGACCCCCTCATGCATGACAGATCTCTCAGCTCTGCCACTAGCCAGCTGGGTCACCTTGGATCATCTGCCTTCTCAAAAACTGTTTCCTCATCTGCAAAACGAGACCGGCGTTTTCCCTAGGCCTTGTTCCTCCAAGGGTGGTCCCTTGACCACCAGTATGGAGGTCCCCCGGGAGCTGCTTAGAAATGCAGAATCCTTGGCCCCCTCAAACCGGCTGAATCAGAACCTGCAGCGTATTGGGGTCTCCAGGTATCTCTCATCGACTTTAAAGTTCTAGAATCAAGGCTGTGAAACAGGCGTCCAAACCTCTGTGATGGGATTCATCTGTCGTGCTTGTTAAAGATGTGGTTTTGCAGGCCGCCTCTGTGGAGACGCTGAAGCTCTGGGTCAGGAACAGAACCAGGAATGCTTGTTTTCATCAAGCGCCTCCCCTGGTGACTCTTATCAGAGAAGTTTGGGAAAGGCTGCAGCTGCAAACGGTTCCCATTCTAAAATGCCATCATTGGAAGCATCCAGTTGGAAACCATTATCATTATCTCCAGTGTTACTTGGGGGCCGGGGGGGCAGGGGGGTCGAGGCTCAGTCCCCACCCGTATCCTGTGTAAGATCGGACACAACTATCTGTTCCTCCATTTCCCAAAGCCTCCCTCGGCTTTCTGGAGTGGCTCCTGCTTCTTGCATTGTCTCTGTGGTTGTCCTCTTCTGTCCTGCCCCGCATCATTCCTGCTTACTCTGTGAGCTCTCACACGGAGACCCTCTTCAGCTCCCTTGTGCTCCCTCTTAGGCCCTTTGATTCCTGCTGGTGGCCGGGAGCTCTCTGCAGAGCAGCAGACCTGGGGCCTCAGGCGTTTCCTGGCGTTTCCTCCTGGCCGTCTGGCCTGCCCTTCCAAGACAACACTCGAGGAGTGGGCCCATTCTCTTCTTGCTTTCTCAGCCTTGGCAAAGGCAACCTCCACTGGCCTGTTTTCTGGACCACAACTCCAGCTTCTCTTCGGTCCCCCCTCTTTCCTTATCCCAGCACCCAGAAGCCACCACCAAAACTGCCAGCAGTACTTCCTTGAACTTCCCTCAAGCCTGGCCCTCTCACCCATCATCTTTGCTTTTAATCCGGGCCAAGCGCTTCTCGCTTCTGTCTGACTGCAGCGCACCTACAGCTTGTCTGGCCTCTCGGCCTCAGTCAGACCGCCCTCGCCCCCCCCTTCCAGCCCCCTCTCCGTGCCAAGGCCCGCTTGTAAAAATGCCAGTTGGATCGTACCACTTCCCACTTAGATCTCCTCCCGGGCTGGTGCTCTAGTGCCTTTTTGCTTGATATTCAAGGCCCTCAGGAACCTGGTCCTTGCCTCCCTGGAGGGTGTCAGCTTTATACTCTACTCTTTCTGATTTGTAGGCTGACCCTAAAGCAGAGCCTTTCAAAACTCAACGGTGCACACAAAAATCCCAGAGGTCCTGCTAAAGGCACGTTCCGGTTCAGTCAGTCTGGGCTGGGATCTGAGGTTCTGTATTTCTAACACGCTCTCAGGTGACGCCTCTGCTCCTGGTCTGGGGATACGTTGAGGCTCAAGGCCCTAGACTACTAAGAGCTCCTCAATTTTTTATAATAAAGTTATAACTTGTCATACATCTCAGACTATAATGGCTTTGGTTGAGCAGCTTACACGAGAATGCCAGCCCTGGGGCAGCAGGGGTGGGGCTGGGGGTGGGGCTTTACAAGCAGAGGGAGCCCTGGGGACCGACCTTTCCCTAAGGCCTAATCTCCCAGCAAGGCTTTAATCCTCCCTCCTACCTGGTGACGCAGGTAATAACTCCACTTTACTGATGAGGAAACTGAGTTCAGGGAGGCTGCCCGCTCACACGGTTCGGGGCCCCGTGGCCTCCCTGAGCCCCATGGTCTCGGAAGCATTACCATAAACGACTGCGAATTATGATTCTCGAGGAAGTCAGAGCGTTCGCTGAAAGTGTTGTTTTCTAACTTGCGCAGATGGCCTGGAAACTCGTTGGGACACCAAGGGACCTGCCTGGAAATTCATTCATCTTGGCCTTTCGAGAAAACCTTCCACAGAATTCATTTGCAAGGTAGGTTATGAAGATTTGGGATTTGCCTCAAATTTCTCTTCCAGGCCGCCCTTCCATGAATATTTCCCGACTCACAAGAGACCACAGTTATGTTAGATGTTTATCTTTTCAAATCTGAGTTCGCTGCTTTTTCTTGGTTTTACAAGAACACGTCCTCACGAGAAGCCATTATTAAGCTGAATAGGCTTCGCTGCTCCCACAAATGTGAATCTGGTAATGACTAACATTGAACTCGGTAATAAGTGAGGATAATTTCAGAACGCTTGGCTTTGTTTTAAAGGGCAAGATTTTGGAAGCAGGCTCCAGGACTCCATCCAGATCCATTTTCCTGGCACAGAGCTAGGAGACAGTGCCCAAGCTCTAGGTGACAGGAGAGGTTACACTCCTTCCCCAGGTGCCTGGCACGGAGGCAGAGAGGTCTTCAGGACTCCAGGCGCCAGAACCCCGCAGCACAATGGCCTCTGGATGCCTCTAAGCTTTCTGGAAAAGGAAGATGGCTCTTTTACAACTCAGGCTGGCACGGGGCAGGGTCTCAGGGACAGGCAGGAGTCCAGGAGTTGGAGGGCACAGTAGTTCCCTGTGCCTCCCTGTCCCCCAGCGTTTGCTGGGGCTGCAGACTGCTCAGCTTCTCCAGATCCATGCCCAATTCTGAACTGAGGATACGGAGCTCTGCTCCCAGCCCTCCCTGGATCAGGGTTCACCTTGATCATGAAATAGGATTTCTGAATCCATCGCACATCAGACACAGCTGGGTCTTGACTCACTGCCTGAATTTTCCATGTCTTTTTGGAGATAAAGCAAATCTCTGGCTTGGTGAATGCTTTCTGATTATTCATTCACCCCCGCTTTTATGTTTTGCTCTGGAAATTCGGGGTGTAGTAAAAGTGTTTGTACCTGCATTTATATTAGGATTTTTAAAATATAACTTAATTTTTGGAAAGGAGAAAAAGGATTGTGGGGAGCGGGGCCAACATGAAGACAAAGAAAACAAGGTTTTATAACTCATTCTCTACTAAATACAGTTCTTGCATCCTAGATATCCATATGCTGTAATTTACCAGGTGCTTAATGGTAACAGACCCTGTTCTATTGGCTGAGTGTACATGTTGTCATTGAAACTTCCCAGCAATCCCAGGGGGTAGGAATCTATTTCAATCCCCCGCTTTACAGATGAGGAAACTGAGGCACAGAGATGTCACTTGCTCAAAGGCACACAAGCAAATAAGAAATGGTGCCCAGATGTTAATCCAAGCATTTTGACTCTAAAGCACTTGCCCCATACTACATGGGGGGGTAACATGGAGAATCACAAGCCAGCTCATTTGGCAACAGTTTGGTGGAATATATGAACTTATTTAATTTAAAATGTGAGAACTCCTAATAGAGTGTGAAGAACAATGAAAATCTGACACCTCCTCAGTTATAAGTCTATTTGTGGAAGGCACCGTTGGTTCCTATATTGTAAAGAGCCTTCCTGGGGGTTCTAGACGGTAGGTCACATGGATATAAGGAAAAACTCCTTTATTTCAGTGGATTATCAGTACATAGATTTGCATGTAAGGCGAGCCACATTTCCTAGCTATATTATTTTATTCAGGAAAAGTCTAGCGTAACTTGCTATGGAAGGTTAGTCTATTACATAGGTGTTGCAAAGGGATTTCACTGGCTTTGATGCCTCAATTTTACACTGAATCTCAGTTCTGAAATGGGAAGGGGTTTTGGTGACTCATCCCCAAAATGCTTTAGGAAAAAATTTCTCTACAGAGGGGAAGGAAAACAGGAACCTGGTGAACCGGATCAATGCGTGCAGATAATTCAGGCCCCAAACCCCCCCTTTTCTAGAACCACAGGAGATTCATTTGAATTTTCTGAGTTGTTAGCACCACTCAACTAGACGTTTCCTGAAAAGACTCAGCTTAAATTCTCACCATGTCTCTGGGCTCTCATTTCACTGTGCTAATTAAGGAACTCTGAGGGTGCATCTACACATGTAGGATCTTAACACACCAACGCTTTGCTTTTAGCCAACTTTGTGAATCCTGTTTGCCGTACAACTGATCAGGCTTCTGTAGCAACCAGCATCAATCACCAGGACGGCCGCGTTCGCTGGACAGCCAGGCCCCAGTCCAGCCCCTGACCACATGGGTCCTGGACATGGTCTAGGGTCACAATAGGATGATAAAGCTAGTGCTTTTTAAAAGCGTTTACTCCAAGTAACATCCCTCATTTGATGAAATAGGTATCTCTCTGCCAACTTGGCTCTCTTGCCTAAACCTTGGTGTTTCCAGGCTAGTAATTCTTCAAATGTGACATTTCAGAGAATGTAAAGTGAATTAATTCTTCCTTTTGTCAATGTTGGAAGGTCCATCTGGAGTTTGCTCAGTGGGAAAAGCATCTGTATTAATCACACAAACTAAGATAATCTCGTGGGCCTAAACTGTACATTTTAATGATTTTTCTCGACAGATGACAAAGCAGCCCCAGCAAATGGCTACCCGGTTTTAGCTGGAAGGTTAGAAATCATATCTAGTGAATGGAATTGCAGTGTTAAACTTCAATTCAAAATTTTTTTCTATTTAAAACCTTTAGTAAATTACAACACATGTTTTTTCGGGGAATCATCTGCCCTATTCCATTCTTAAACAGCTGAATTAAAAACCTACTCCCTACTGGGGGCACCTGGGTGGCTCTGTGGGTTAAGCATCTGACTTTGGCTCAGGTCATGATCTCACAGTTTGTGAGTTCCAGCCGCGCGTTGGGCTCTGTGCTGACAGCTCAGAGCCTGGAGCCTGCTTCGGATTCTGTGTCTCCCTCTCTCTCTCTGCCCCTTCCCCACTTGCGCTCTGTCTTTGTCACTCAAAAATAAATAAACATAAAAATTTTTTAAACATGCTTCCTACTAAAAGTTTTAAAAATGAGAAATTGTTAACTATTAATGATACCTTCCTCTAATTAAATAAGGAAAAAGCATTGGAGCTTTGCTTAGAAGGACATCATTTCAGAGTTGTTGTTTTTTTTAAACCTCATTAAAGCAACAAAATGTGGGTGGTTAATCTGAGGGAAAGCTGCCATTTTCTAAAAATGCATTAAGACTTAACTGGACGGGTGGTTGCATGACAAGAGCTATTTAGGATTAGAAAATAGTTGTGATTTGTATTTAAGTGAATTGCACGCTATTTACGAATTCTTCGGCAGTTAATTTGGACCGGTTCCATTCTACTGCAAGCAGAAGGCAGACCTTTCTGCCTGGTTACCCCAACTTCGAAGTCAGTTCCTGGAGGAATCAAGTTTGTCCTCCATATGTTGGCTTTGATGGGGATGAGCCCAAGGGACTCTAGGCTTTCACTTGAATTTATCCTCTTTCTGGATACTATTAAATCACTCCTGCCTCAAGCAGAGGACTGGTCATGGCTTCAAAGGCAGCTAAAGAGTGAATTATTTACCAAATTGCACAAAAGGGAGGATTTATCAAGCCCATTTTCTCCCAGAGAGGACAACCCCAGAAGTGGAAGACTTTATTACTGTCTCTTTGTTGGCTATAAATTATGCCATTCAGATGCTTTTGAAAGCTTCTCTTCATGCTCTTGCTTGAGTCATAAAATTTGATACCTGGGGCCAAATGCCTTCCTCCATCCCCACCCCAGAAGGATGAGGAAGAGGAAAAGGCGCCAATTCTAGGCAATGCCACACAAAGCCAGTGACTGGGCAGCAAATGTGGGGCAGTGGGAACAGGTGCTCTGCATAAGTCACACCTGCTTGACTTGCTCTTCTAGTCTGGAACAAATTTAACCATTTGCATAAGATCACTGGACCCTCCAAAACCTGAATTCGCCACTTGGAGAACACTTGGTGTAGCCGATACCACCAGTCTGAGGGTTGGCATTACAATGATGCTGGGATTTTAGATTTTGTGAATTTCCACTCATCAGCCCCTCACCTGAAGAGGGTTTGCTGGCGCCTGCCTTCTCCAGTTTCCTTGGAGTCATGGTGCTTTTATGTTTCTGTTTGACTGGTGTTTGGTCGATTGCTGGAAGTCTGGAATCACCCTTAGCCACAGAACTCTTGGTGGATAGTCTTGGTTCAGCTACGGAATCCTCCTCGCCAGAACTCTGCCAGAAATGAAAGGTGTCCGAGTATTAGTGGCCAAATAGGTCATCTTTGCCAGGCAGAGGGAAGGCGAGGTGGGCTGACTGCAGAGATCCCCCAGCAGCAACACTGGATATCCTGCCATGCTTCAAATGCCCTCTTACCACTGAGGTTTTGATGGACTGTATCAATTTAGAAGAATCAATTAGAAATAATAGCCAAGTTAATGAGACTATCTTACAAAACACCATAAAAAGGAGGCACTAGTACGAGTCTATCTTGTAAAACGTTATGAAAAGAACACATTTCTGACCCTTAAGTAATTTGATGACCAACAAACGCCTCATGTTGTAAAAGCTACATATGAAAGCAAGAGAAACAATTAGTGCCCTTACACTTCTTGCTCTTGTTATTTGAACTGCTTTGGGGGTGGTGGGTGAGGAAAGATGTTCCTATTGGTAATCATATACTTGACAATGAAAAGGAAATGAAGATGGTGTGTTGGGACTGAAAAAACTAGACCTCCATTTACTGTTCTGAATTACTGGGTGCAATATAAGACAGACTAATCTTTTTAAGAGTCTCCTACTTGTCCGTCTTCTATAAAGAAGTCAGTATAAATCTACGCACAGCCAACTCATGATTCCTGCAGCGTCAGAGCGTCTCAGCACAGCCTTGCCAACACAACAAAAATTATCCAGGCATTCAATAGTTTTCTACTTTGCCGCCTCTACACCCACCAAAAGAATAACGAAAGCAATTAACTAGCTATAGGAAACCTGGTCATGGCCGGTGAGTCAAGTGCTACCTTATGGTTGCAGGTCCTGGTGTTCTGATCTGTGATACACTCTGTAAACCACTAGACCCTGAGGTTCCTGCCCCTCCCTCCAGGGGGGCGGGTCACTCTAAATTCTTCTAAGTTCTTCTACAGGCACGTGAGTCCAGCCTCTGGAAAGTCCTCGGAGGATGTGCGGTCATCTGCAAACAGAGCGCTACATGAACACCCCACTTCCCCAAACATGGCGATTTGTATTGATCTCACTCATCGTTCCTGCTGACGACGGTGGCATTTTCACTTCAAGGCTCCTGACTCAGGAAAATATTCTGAGTAGCTTTGAATTGTTGGGTGCAACAGAAGACAAACTAAATTCTAAAAAAAGTCCCCTACTTGTCAGTCTTCTCCAAAGAAGTCTGGATAAATCTACAGGTGGATAGATCATTATCCCCTAAGATTATAAGTTGTTGTTTTGTAATTTAGAGTCTGGATACAGCCTTCAAACAAATAATTATTGTTTCACTCTGTTTTCAGAAAACAAATCAGATAAAGGGACAGGAAAAAGAAAGGACCTAATGAATTGGTTGTTCTCCCTTTTCCATTCTGGAATTTAATAAAAATCCTTGAAAATGATTCTGAAATGTCCAAGATGAAGCATTAGGTCATTTTTAAAAGTTTATTTGTTTATTTTTGAGAAAGAGAGTGCGAGCAGGGAGGTGGCAGGGAGAAAGGGAGAGAGAAAATCCCCAGCAGGCTCTGCGCTGTCAATGCAGAACCCAGCATGGGGCTTGAACTCATGAACTGTGAGATCATGACCTGAGCCAAAATCAAGAGTTATTTAACTGACTGAGCTACCCAGGCACCCTATGATTCTGAACATAAGATAGGCTCTCTGTTTTCAGAGAAGGAAATGTGGGCAAATTTTAATTATGATGCCTAAGACTGTCCTAGGCAAGGAGATTGTCAGTGAGCCTGGGATGGAATATTTTCTACAAACTGCCCGATACAAATACCTCACTCATGTGTGTGGAGAAGGCTGACCATACAGGGGCCTATTCTTCAGCCCTTTATTTCTAGCCAATGCAAAGGCAGGAAAAATGCTCCGGGCTAAGACTACCAATATCCATGGTCACAGTATCAGGAGCAATAATAGTGGTCACCATTACTAGTGGGTCTGTCACCCTCGGCCAGGGCTGGATTCTTTGCTTGCCCCGGGCAGTGGTGAATTGGGAGGAGTTGGTGACAAGACTTTTGACTGGGCGGGTGTTAAGCCATGTGTTATCCTTCCTTCACTCGCTCATTATACTTCAAGCCTTTAATAGCACCAAAGGTGAAAGAAAGTTTGGTCCACCGGACAGTGCCTATTACATAGGGAGTAGTGCGGCTGCGCATCGAATACGTCCTTTTCCGGTTCCAGTTCCCTCAGCCTTACTTACATCCGGTTGCTAATCGTTCTTAAGAATCCAGAAATTGCACTTGGAAGGGGGTGTTTTGTCAACGGGAAACTAAAGTCGCGATGGCAGAACTAATAATACTTATGATGAATGTGCTTGCTTCACTAATCGTAAGGAAATCATTTCAACTTTTTGTGCCTTTATTCACGTCCTCTTAGGTTCTCTGCCATTCTCTTCGCTCCTTTCTTATGAAAACCCATCATATTAATCAGGGAGGATGAGTTGTAATAACTCATTCTGGCACTAAAATGTGGTATTTAAGACTTTTGGCGGGGGGGAACCCTGGCCTTTTCACAGGTTATTGTGCGACATAGTGTTAGTTTTGGTTCATCTCTCTGCATCTCAGATTTTTCCATCCATGCACCATAATGTCTACCTTGTGGTGGTTCTGGGAGAATTAAATGAGTTAGGACGTGCTTGTAGTACTTAGAACAATACCAGGCATGTAGTAAATGCCATGTACATGTTGGCTTTTGTAATCAGCCATTTAAAAAATTAACTCGCTAACAACTAAATATTAACTACCTATTGTTGAAGGCAAAACCCTGATCCTCAGTGACAAGTACAGTGAGAAGGATTTTCACCTAATCTGAAGAAGTGTGAGCAGAGAGGCGGATCAGATCTTACATCGGACTCTTGGTTTCTTTCACAAGCTATCAAATTTATTGATCGTCTTCTAAGTATCCAGTTGAAGTTTGTCTAGTCTTAAGAAAATATGGCACAATTTCTTTTTCAGACTGGAAAATATTTAACAACATTCAGAGGTTATTAAAAAAATAATCATTAAGTTATTTTGATTTAAAGTTGATTTTAAAACTGTCTTTTCCCCTTGTAATTTTGAACAGTAATTACAATTTTCATTTCTTCCCCCATATGTTCCTAAGTTGAAATGTCACATGGAGGTGGAGGCAACATTTTGCTATTCTTTTGGGGGAAGAAAACCAGCTTTGTCTTTCAAAATCAAAGTCTAAAGCATTAAATCAAAAAACTAACTAGAAAGAAACTTTTAAAAATTAAGCTACAGGACGCATGTGAGGATTCTAAGTCCTAATAAAGCCATGTGAACAGAAATAAGTTATTGTCAAAATTAGCATTTTTATAGAGTGTTGTTACTTTTGTATTTATCATTCTCCCCTAAATCCCCAACTTGCTCTTTTGGCAGAGTAGAGATACTAGCTTGCCCAGGGCGAGGCTCTCTCCAAAGTTCAGAGGAAGACTCCTGCCCAGGAGCCCCATTAGGGACTTCCATAGGGGACAACTTATTAATGTTAGGCCTCCTGGAAGATGGAGACCCAGGGGTTGGGAAGTGGAATCCATTTCCTCAGGGACGTGAGAATGACGAGATTATTTCACCTAGGACCTAACAGGGTTGAGTCTGGAATGGCAAGGGGGCAGTGAACAGAGCTGATTCGAAGAGCAAGGAGATCTAAGTAGTCAAGGATGGACAAGACCAAGTTAGTTTCCAGCTCTTGCCTCGTGGCTCATTTCCACGACCCAGGAAACTGGTTCTCAGTTGGTATGGCACCTGCCTCCCTCCCTCCCCCAGGGTGTGTCACAGCATTCTGACTGATATAGACCACCCCATTTTTGCCATGTGTCATGTGATGGAAAGCTGGGCTGAGTGGGTCTTCTGATATAGTGTAGATCAGGGTACAACCTGCTGTAAGCAAGAGGCAAACAGTAGTATTGGGCTATTGCCAGAGAAGGACCGTGTGTTTATGATACTTGAAATAAGTATGTTCTCATAAGAGTATGAAAGACAGTGATCAACACGGTGACTCTTGACGTTCAGACAGTAACAAGATGGGAAGGGTGACTGAGGGACTGTGGGTGTAAATGTGTACCTTCAAATCTTCAAAGTCTGCATTCATATTGTGCCTCAAACACAAAAACAGCCTTAGGGAATTGAGGGTAGTTTGTATACATAGCATTCTGGGTAGGGTGGACCTCTGTTCTACACAGAGGGCTGGCTGTATCACAAAGCAGGCTAAACTTCCTCTAATCTAGGAAAAACTCTAAAAGCGACAAAGTCCTTCACATGTTCAGGTCAGTTTTGAGCTCCATTTTGCCACAAGATGCCTTTTGGAGTCAGGTGGGCTGCCGCGTGTGTAAATATCATGTGCACCTGCGTCTACCATGGACTTCGGTAAAGAGTGCCCTACCCCCACGCCACGGTTAGCAAGTTGAAATGACTCAGCCTGAGACACTGATGTGCCAGTGGTGGCCTTGATGATTAAGTCTTCTCAACGTGTCATGGCCACTGCGTCTGATCCCTGAAGGAGGGGCACGTGGGATTACAGAATTGCTTGTGATTACTCTCCATCTAACTGTGGAATGGCCTCTGGGTGAAACTTAGGGCTGCAAGCTACAGAAATGGCAAACATGACAGGTTTTCTGACACTTGCTAGGTATTTCTTGTAATGCAAATTAATCCCTTTTGTGCACTGTAGAAATCACTCTTGTGGGTGGTGACACATTTTCATGCTTTTGGGGACAGGTGCAAGTGCGTATGATGTTCTCTGGTTTGGAGTTCTTTCTATGTGGTGGGCAGTGGGTGAGGAAGCCAGAAAATGTTGGATTTTTAAAATTTGAACAATAAAGTGTAGCGTTTAGTAGCACATTGAGACTGCCCTCCACTGGGTATTTCTCAAGCAGAGTTTGACCTCAATAAATTTCTCCTCCATTCTTGATTTGAAGTCATGTTCCCCATTTAGCTGAGAGGAGCACCTGAGGAACATGAAAGATTTGGCCATCAAATGGAGATCATCTACAAAAGTACCTCCTACTTGAAATAAATATGTCATACAGTGTGGGAATTAATTGAGGAGTATCATTTGCAACTACTATGTCTTCAACCCCGCGCCAGGCACCATGTAGCATCTAAAGGCAAGAAGCTTGCAGTGGGGGAGATGGGATTATAATCTCATGAAATGCAAAACAGCATTTAATTAAGTGATAAATCGGGTGGCACCAAATCTAAATTCCAAAGGAATGCACAGAAAATGATGGGAAGTCAAGGCAGGGTTTGGGAGGTTTCTGGAACCTGAAAGAGGGGTAGAACTGGCTTAGTGGGAGGCAGCACAGGAGCCAAAGTAGGGATGGGGTAATGAGTAGGGCAGGATGCTCAGACAGGAGGGCGAGGCGCCAGAGCAGAGAGTGGGGAGGAGGGGGAGAAAGAAAGCTGGACGGTGGGGTGGCGTCAGGTTGGGGGGGGGGAGCTGAGACGCGAGCAAAGAATTGAGAGTCAATGTGATAGAAAATGGGATCCAACTGAAGGCTTCTGAGTAGAAAACTGCTTAACATGGTATTTAAGATGAGCCTGTATGTTTCTCTCCAAGTGGGAAAATGAAGGATCCTGAAAATGATCTTTTTGTAGTTTCAATGGCTTTTTTTTGGTGACGTGTAACTCTTCATTACAAAAGAAATGCATGCCCATAATGGACATATAAAGAGAAGTCCATGAAAGAAAATGTTAAACATTAAAAGCCCCATTAACGTTGAACTAAAGGCCACAAGTAGCTTGGTCTGTATTCTTTAAGACTCCCTTTGGGATGCCTGGGTGGCTCAGTCGGTTGACCATCTGGCTTCAGCTCAGGTCATGATCTCACAGCTCCTGGGTTCAAGCCCTGCGTCGGGCTCTGTGCTGACAGCTAGCTCAGAGCCTGGAGCCTGCTTCAGATTCTGTGTGTCTTCCTCTCTCTCTGACCCTCTCCTGCTCGCTCTCTCTCTGTCTCTCAAAAATAAATTAAAAAAAAAAATAAAAAAAAATTAAAAAAAAAAAAAGACTCCCTTTTAACCACTCTGATGGATTTCCACTGAAATCCTTTCTCGAGTGATAAGGTGAAGCTGGGACATGGCTACCCACCCTGGACAGAGAGTTTCCATCTCCCCTGCCACTAGGTGTGGCCTCCGGAGGAAAGTTCACCCACCGAGTGGGCATCAAAGTGATGTGCATTCTGTCTCAGTGTCTGGCCCAGCACTTCAGCTTAGAAAGGCAACAACTTTGAAAGTCGTATATTGAAGACAACCCAACTGTTATCAGCTTGAGTCTCTGAAAGTCTTGGTGGAGGAGAGCTGCCTGCCCATCTGGTTCATCCAGCCTGAACCATCACAGGTGTAAGAACTTAACGGTCTGGATTCGCTCATCCCATTTTTGGTCCCTTTGTTACAGCAGCTGACATTGCTCTAACACACATTTATGCCTATGCACAAGTATGACTAAAAAATAGAATTGTACCATACATACTGTTTCACTTAACAATACATTGCATCAACAGATACCTTTGAATAACTTTTCAATCTTATTTTGAAAACATCAGATCTATAGAGCAGATGAAAGAATAGTACAAATAACAGCCATTACTCTTTAGCTTTTTGATTTGTGCTCTGTGCTCCCTGTGCCGCTCTCACACGAGTATGCATGCACTCTCTCTCTATTCTTTTCCTGAAGAATTTCAGTCACTAGCCTTCAGGAACATCCGTCTCTTGTCAAAACAAACATTCTCCTACAAAGCCACATTTATCTTACCTAAAAAAGTGTAATAGTTCCATGATGTTGTCTAATATGTAGAGCATATTCAAATTGTCCCAAAAATATCTTTCCAGCTGTTTGGTTTTTTTTAGAAAATTAAAAAATTTTTTAATGTTTTTATTTTTGAGAGAGAGAGAGAGTGCACGTGAGCAGGGGATTTTCAGACAGAGAGGGAGACAGAATCTGAAGCCAGGCTCCAGGCTCTGAGCTAGCTGTCAGCGTAGAGCCTGACATGGGGCTCCAGCCCACGAACCTCGAGATCATGACTTGAGCCGAAGTTAGACGCTCAACCGACTGAGCCACCCAGGCGCCCCTCCAGCTGTTTGTTTTGATCTATGATCCAATCAGGGTACTTATATTGTATGCAGTTTGTATGTCCCTTTACTCTTTAGTTTTCTGCCTTTTTTGCTTTTTCATGTTTTTTTCCCAGGATTTAATTATTTTTTTATTTTTTGAATATAGTTTATTTAACATTAACATTTATTTCCATAAAACACCCAGTGCTCATCCCAACAAATGCCCTCCTCAGTGCCGATCACCCATTTTGCCCTCTCTCCCACCCACCATCAACCCTCAGTTTGTTCCCAGTATTTAAGGGTCTCTTATGGTTTGCCTCCCTCCCTCTTCATAACTATTTTTTCCCCTTCCTTTTCCCCATGGTCTTCTGTTAAGTTTCTCTTGATCCACATATAAGTGAAAACATATGGTATCTGTCTTTCTCTGCCTGACTTATTTCACTTAGCATAATACCCTCTAGTTCTATCCATGTTGCTACAAATGGCCAGATTTCACTCTTTCTCTTGTGCATGTAGTATTCCATTATATAGATAAACCATGTCTTCTTGGTCCATTCATCAGTTGATGGACACTTAGGCTCTTTCCATGATTTGGCTATTGTTGAAAGTGCTGCTATGAACAGTGGGGTACATGTGCTCCTATGCATTAGCACTTCTGTATCCCTTGGGTAAATCCTCAGCAGTGCTATTGCTGGGTCATAGGGGAGTTCTATTGTTAATTTTTTGAGGAACAACCACACTGTTTTCCAGAGCAGCTGCATCAGTTTACATTTCCACCAACAGTGTAGGAGGGTGCCCATTTCTCCACATCCTCGCCAGCATCTATAGTCTTTTGATTTGCTCATTTTAGCACTCTGACCAGTGTGAGGTGGTATCTCAGTCTGGTTTTGATTTGTATTTCCCTGATGATGAGTGATGTTGAGCATCATTTCATGTGTCTGTTGGCCATCTGGATGTCCTCTTTGGAGAACTGTCTGTTCATGTCTTCTGCCCATTCATCACTGGATTATTTGTTTTTCAGGTGTGGAGTTTGGTGAGTTCCTTGTAGATTTTGGATACTAGCCGTTTATCCAATATGTCTTTTGCAACTATCTTTTCCCATTCTGTCAGTTGCCTGTTAGTTTTGTTGATTGCTTCCTTTGCGGTGTAGAAGCTTTTTATCTTGATGACATCTCAAAAGTTCATTTTTGCTTTTGATTCCCTTGCCTTTGGAGATGTGTCAAGTAAGAAATTGCTGTGGCTGAGTGAGGTCAAGGAGGTTGTTTCCTGCTTTCTCCTCTAGGGTTTTGGTTTCCTATCTCACATTCAGGTGCTTCATCCATTTTGAGTTTATTTTTGTGTATGGTGTAAGAAAGTGGTCTGGTTTCATTCTTTTGCATGGTGCTGCTTTCCAGTTCTCCCAGCACCATCTGTTAAAGAGGCTTTTTTCTGTTGGATACTCTTTCCTGTTTTGTCAAGAACATTCCCCCTTTCTCTTTTATTTATGTACATATTTAATTTATTTATTATCATTGAAGTCTCAAGGATATATTTTATTCAATTACCTCATCACATTATTTCATGCTCAAATTGTACCAAAAATGGTGAGTGGGAGTCCACTGAAGCTGACTTTTGACGAGTCTTTGAGCACTTCTTTGCTTTCTGGTACAATAAAAATACTGTAGCTTCACCTTGTATTTTACGTGTCTCAGACCTGGAATCCAAGAAGCTCTGGTTCCTTTTAGTTAAAATGGTAGTTAGGAATTAATATGGACATGCTGGGTGTGTTCATTGCTACTGGAGTGACACTGTTCCTAAGTCCTTTCAACAGAATTCATTAGAAGTATGTATTTAGGGGCTCCTGGGTAGCTTGGTCGGTTGAGTGTCTGACTTTGGCTCAGGTGATGATCTTCTGGTTCATGGGTTTGAACCTGGAGCTGCTTCAGATTCTGTGTCTCCTCCTCTCTCTGCCCCTATTCTGCTCATGCTCATGCTGTCTCTCTCAAAAATAAATAAAAATATGTATTAAAAAAAATCATGAGTTCACAGCAATATTTCTAAATAAAATTTAACACTATATGGAGCTTTCCCTTCCTTTAAAAAATTTTATATTTATATTTTACATTTAGCATCTTTATTCCTTATAAAATATTATGTTAATATTTTTATTCATGTTTTGCTCTGTCATAAACATGAAATAATGCAGAATTACAAATACAAATATTACCGTAAGAATAAACTCCCTAAGTAAACTTTATTCTTTCTTGGTAGTTTTCTTTGTTTTTTAATCTTTGTTTACAATTTCTTTTTTTAAGTTTTTATTTATTTAAGTAATCTCTACACCCAACATGGGGCTCAAACTCATAATCCAGAGATCCGGAGTCACGTGCTCTACTGACTGAGCCAGCCAGGCCCCCTGGTTCTCTTTGTTTTCAGAATATACTTCTCACTGAATTGATCATAATTCTTTTTGTTGATCATGTACTTTGCTTCCAGCTTTTTGCTATAATAAATAGTGCTATGGTGAATATTCTTCTAGATTTATGCACATCTTTAATTATCTCCTTAAGTTTCCCGAAGTGGGAATTTATATTAGTAGATTAAAAACATCACAAAGATTTAAAATATTTTGTTCCCAAATTGTCCTCCAGAAATATTGGTATCAACTTACATTTGTAGATGTGTGTGAGAATGTCACTTTCTACATACCTTTTCCAACTATTATCTTTTTTTGAAAAGTCATTTTGGGAGATTATAATTTTGATTTGTAACTCATATGTAATTTTAATTATTACACAGGCTCATTTATTTCAGCTAGTTAGAATGTATATTCCACCTATTTCTAAAAAGGGTCTGAGATGACTTAAATTTGAACTCAAAACCATTTTTAAAAAATGGAACAAGAAGGGCACCTGGGTGGCTCAGCTGGCTGAGTGTCCGACTTCGGCTCAGGTCATGATCTTACAGTTGGTGGGTTCGAGCCCCACATCCAGCTCTGTGCTGGCAGCATGGAGCCTGCTTTGAATCATCTGTCTCCCTCTCTCTCTGCCCCTTGTTCATATACTCTCTCTCTCAAAAGTAAATAAACATTAAAAAATGGAACAAGAAGAGGCAGAAACTAATTTATGGGGGAAATACTCAGAATAGTGGCCGCCTCTGAGAGGGACAGGGACGGGAACTGGCTAGAAAGGGGCATAAGGAATCCTGGAGTGAGGAAAGCTTGCTGGGGCGTTGGGCTGCAGGGTACGTGCTTTTGTCAAAACTCATTAAATATTACTCTTAAAATTTGTACAATTCACTGCAGGTAATTTCTATCTCTGAAGCAAAAACGGGAAAAAAATATGAACAGTCAAAACCACAAAAGCCATAAGCAGGTATTCAGTGCTAGTAAAAGATGTACAAGCTGAAGCATTTGGGGGGCAGAGTGCTGATCAAGGTGGGAGTCCGTACTTGCTTTGAAATGCACCAAAACATGGGCGCCTGGGTGGCTCAGTCGATGAAGTGTCAGACTTTGGCTCAGGTCATGATCTCAGGGTTTAGAGTTCAAGCCCCATGTTGGGCTCTGTGCTGACAGTTTGGAGCCTGGAGCCTGCTTCAGATTTGGTGGCTCCCTCTCTCTCTGATCCTCCCCCGCTCGTGCTCTGCCTCTCTCTCTGTCTCTCAAAAATAAACAAATATTAAATAAAATTAAAATGAAATGTACCAAAACCCAAAGTGGAATTGTGGATGGATAGATGGATAGATAGGTATATGATAAAGTAAATATTGCTAAATGTCAACAATTGTCGAATCTAGGTGGTGGGTATATGGATATTCACTATGCGATTCTGTCAAATTTTCTCTATGTTTTGAAGCCGTCAGAGTAAAATACTGGGGGGAAATGGAGCAGAAATATAGATAGCTGTTGCCAGGCTGCTGGGATAAACTAGGTACTTTGTGGGAACACTGCCGGTTTCTTTTTATACTTCATAATAAACATTTCATTAGATTTAAAATGCTTCCTTCAGGGGTGCCTGGGTGGCTCAGTCAGTTAAGAGTGACTTTGGCTCAGGTCATGATGTCGTGGTTCGTGAGTTTGAGCCCCACGCTGGGCTCTGTGCTGACAGCTCGGAGCCTGGGGCCTGCTTTGGATTCTGTGTCTCCCCCTCTCTCTGCTTCTCCCCTGCTTGTGCTCGCTTTCTTTCACAAAAATAAAATAAACATTAAAATGCTTCCTTCATATCATCTGGTAACAATGAGAGATCAATGATCAATACAGGAAAGTCAATGCGGGATAGATTTTTTAAAGATTTAAAATTTAAATTTAAGATTTAGAATGAATTAAATTAAATTTAAGATTTAAATGTAATTAAAAATTTTAAATTTAAAAGATATGTCTCATCTTCTTCTTGGTGATTGAGGATGAACATAAATCCATACTAACGGGGACCCTCTGCGGAAGAGACAATATAGGCACATATGTTGGGATATGCAAATGACGAGTAAAACAAGGACTTGGCTCTTACAGAGCTTACAGTCTAGGCAGGAAGGTAGATCATTTAATCAAATAATTATTGATGTAAAATTATAAGTCCTAAATTAAAAAACAAAGGAATCATATGGAAAACCATAGAAGACAGGGCAGTAGGGTCTGAATCTAGTTGGGGGAGGGGACAGGCGGGAAAATTCTCCCTGAGGAAGTGACGTGGGCTGACAGCTAAGGCATGATGGGAAGGCAGGGTGTCTGGCATCAGAAGACGAACAGCATGTACGAAGACTCCTTAGCAGGAGGTGGCCTGGCACATAGAAGACCCAGAGCCAGGGTGGATGGACTTGGGCTATAGAGGGCCAGATCCTACAGGCCCTTATTGGCTCCATGATGGATTTTGGTTCCCATTCTGAAAGTCACAGAAGGCTGTGGAAGGGGTTTAAGTGGGCCAGAGACATGATCTGAGTTCCACTCATCACTGTCACTGCATGTGGTATGGAAAGTGGGATTCAGCAGAAGGAGTAGAACTGTAAGCTGGGCTAGGAGGTGTCCGCAAAGCAAACACAGATTTAAAGGTTATGGGAAGAGGGGCGCCTGGGGGGCTCAGTCAGTTAAGCGTCCAGTTGTTGATTTCAGCTCAGGTCATGATCTCCTGGGCTCTGTGCCAACAGCATGAAGCCTCCTTGGGATTCTCTCTCCCTCTCTCTGCCCCTCCCCTGCTCATGCTCATTCTCTCTTTCTCTCAAAAGTAAATAATCATTAAAGAAAAAAAGCTATTGGGGAAGTAAAATGGCATAGACTTGGAGGAGAGAATGTGCCAGATATGGATGATGCCACACAAGAGGAATTGTGAAGGGCCAGGCTGGGAACTGGAGCTTTGGGCCTGCTGAGACTTCCAAGTAGACATATTGAGTAAACAGTTGAATATTCAGACCTGCAGATTACAAGGGAGTTTTGGGTTGGATATGTAGATCTGGAGGTCTTTGGCAGTTAGCATCTTGACTTTGGCAGTTAACATCTTGATGAGGTGGCCTAAGGAGAATTTATAGAGCAGGGCTTGTTGGGGGGCAGATCGTGAACTTGGATGGGGGAAAAATTATATCTCTATTTCCACTAACCCCCAACTGACAGCTAAGCTTAGCTTTCATTTTTGAACACAAGCAATGAACCACAGTGGTATTGGCAGTACCTGTGACTTTGTCGCCAATAGAAATCAGAGATATTTTCATATTTCATTAAATTTGTTGCAGATGTCTCAAAATACCCTTTACGCCCATCACTTGTTATTTAATGTGTTAATAAAGAAGCACATACATTACTGAATCACAGATTTCTAAAAATATTTTGATGACTATTTCGATAAAAGTGGCTTCCTTTGAAATCCTTTGTATTACTATTTTATGCGTTTGAAAATATTCTGAGGATCTAAGAGAGTTCATTGAAGCGCCCACGAGGTCTGTGATACAAAATTGGGATAAGCCCCCAGGTATGGAGTGAGAAGAGAGGAATCCCGGGACTCGGGGCCTGGGCAGCAGGGGAGGAACAGGAGAAAAATCTGCCTCCAGAGACACGGGAGGAAACCTGGAGGAGAAATCGGCTTTGCAGGAGCTCAGGGGCGCAGCGCTTCAGGGGGGACTGAGTGAGGGGACCAGAGGAAGCCGCCAGGAGGGCAGAAGTGGCGAGGACCCAGAGACCTGCCCCATTCATAGACGTGGAAGTCGTTTGACAAAGTGCCGTTTCAGTGGAGCGAGGGAGCATGACAGCCAGATTGGAGTGGGCTGAGGAGTGAGTGGGAGGTGGGGAAATGGAGTCCGTCAGTGTAAATAATTTTTTTTTTTGAGAATTCTGACTGTGAAGGAGAAGACATAAGTGGAAGGACAGGATCAAGGAAGAACTGTTCCTTTATTTATTTATTTTTTTGTGTGGGACACCATGGATCATGATTAGATGCTGATAGAAGGTTCTGGGTCAGCTGGAGGTGCAGGCAGGGCAAGGGAGCTGGGCAGATAAAGGTCTGTGGGCAGCAAGGAAGTGGGGTCTTGAGGAGAGGGTGGTGCACAAGGGAGGGGATGGGCGGGCAGGGCAGCAACAAGCTGGGGAGACCTCTGAGAACCGCTAGGGTGCGGGGTGGCAGAGAGGAGGGACTGAAGGCTGGGCAAAGAGAGAGGATTGAAGCAGCAGTTGCCAGGGGCCTGGATATGGACCCAGAGACCACGGAAGGCTGAGACTTTGCCAGAGAGGTGAGAAAAAAAAGCACAGGCCAAAGGGATTATTAAGAGGATTAAACATAGAATCTAGGCTGCTTAGGAAGGGAAAGTCAGTAAGGGGGATGGGCACGAGAGGGGCAAGGGCCAGTGGACCAAAAGTTCCCAAGAGGTGGGAGCGATACCACGGTAAAAGCAGATGAGCGGGCAAGCTGGAAGACTGGTGTCATCAATGGATTTTGGAGATGGAGACCTTTTGGTTGACGGGGTGGTCTGGGATGTGCCGTTGGCTGGGGGAGGTGTTGGCAGAGGGGAAGGGAGGAGGGCACTTAGAACGCATCAGGAACTGAGAAGCTAGGGTGTGGCCTGGTGGGTGCCAAAGTCTTCCAGGATTGCAGCTGGAGATCAGGGGATGGGTGAACAGAGACCAAGCCACTGCGAGAGTCTTCATTGAGTAAGAGAGAGTGGCCAGGAGACCAGAGGGATGTGCAGCGGGGGGAGAGGATGGTGGAATGAAACAGCACAAGCCTTAGTGCACTCGTGTTGCCATCAAAGCCAGGGGAGCAGAACTGGGAGCAAAAAGGCCACCCTCCTGTGTCCTGAGCCCAAGGAAAGGGTGCAGGAGTGCGGGGACCGGAGGTGTCCTCCAGGGAGGGTAGCTCTGAAGAGAGGTCTGATGTACATTTCCTGAGCAGCAGGAAGACTGGGCAGCTCACCCTTTCCCAAATATGCCCATCTCTCTCTGCCTGTGATGGTGCCCTGCCTCAGTTCCCCACCCCTACTCCCAGTTCCCCCAATCCTGTCGTGCCTTAAGATCCAGATGAAAATCTGTATGCTCTAGGAAGCGTTTCTGGGTTTCCTTTTGCCTTTTATTACACTCATCAGATACCGGCCTGAACTGCAGGCATTAGCCTAACAACTTATTTCGCCCACACTGTGAACTGCCCAGGGGCGGGGGCATGGCTTAGTTATTACCGTGTGCCCATAGCATCTAACACTGCGTCTTGGACACAAAGTGGTTTACAATCCCTTAATGAATAAAGTGGTATAAAAGCAAAACAAAAGGTTTCGGGATGAGATGCTGTATGCTCTGAATCATGTTTTACGCACGTCTGTACCTGAATAATATCTTGCAACTGAAAAAATTTTTTAAGTTTGATAGCTGAATTTTAATTGGTTTTTAACAAGTTTTTTGTTTTGTTTTTGTTTTGAAAATTAATTAGGGCCATTTTTTTAAAAAGTAAGGAATTTTAATAAAATGTAGTAAACCAAAATACATAGCGCTGCATAAAATGGGCAAAAAGCTACTTTGTTATAATCTTCTTGCATGCAATTTGGGAGCTGCTGAGTCCAATTAACACCAGGAACCCCCTGGGTCAGAAGCCACCAACTCTTGGCATCCTCAATTTTACTGACCTGGGATAACAATTGGTGTTTGTATCACCCGGCCACATGGCAGAGTCGCCCTAGTGGAAGGATTGACTCTAGGCTGTGTTGCTTATCTGTTAAAATAGGCAGGACAACATTCTGGAAGCAGCTGCAATTTGAACTGACAGTTGCCCCATTTTACTGCCATGGCCTATTTTTAAATTACCTAGTGGTATTCAGACAAAGCACAGAAATGAAGGAGAAATGAAGCAGTCCTGGCTTTGCCCAAGATAGTCCTTCTCTGTTTGTTCCGCTAATGCTGTCGGAGACCTCTTGCACCCTGGTGTGCCCACAGAAGGGTGTGCACGCCAGTGTAATCCAATGAATCTGTAACCAATGTAGTCTGGTGACTTATCTGATGGAACATGAAATCACATCTTTATAACAAGATGACTTGTGTTATAAAGTACAACTGAGTCCAGGCCAACTTTGGGCCGTTCTGAGTTTCCTCTGTCCACAGAAAGCCTTCAGTCCAGCGCTTCTTATGTCCCCATGTTCTTGCCTATCTGTGACAAAAGGAACTTACCCAGAGCTTTGAAGAAGCCATTTGTCCATTTGCAGAAGGGTATGCCCAGAAGAGTGCTCTCTTTCACTGGTCACTCTCTGGTCATCACCAGTGTGGAGGTTTCCAAGTGTTGATTGGGATGGACTCCTCTTCAAGCCCAACTTGGCCATCCACATTGGCAGCCTCACTAAACTCCTTGCCTCTCAGTAATTGCAAGCAAGGTCAGGGAGCATTCACTGCTCCCCTCCAAGTAACGGTATCTCCTATTTTCTCTCATCTTGGGTGAGGATTCCTATTTGGGCTGTTACGGCTATATCCCTATGATTTCAACATGCGCACATTCCCAAACCATTCTTGCCATCAGCCATCCCTTGAGCTCCCATTGCATGGTGGGCATTGGAAATATGACAGTCAACGGCACCTGCCCCTGAGTGGCCTCTAGCCTAAGGGAGGAGGGAGGTAGTAAGAGGTACCCCAAGGCAGACTTGAGTCTGGAGGATGCTATGGAAATACAGAGGAGAGACAACAGCAAAGTCACCTGAGCCCCAGGAAGACCTCTAGAAACTTCACAGAAGAGGTGCCCTCAGGGTTGAGGGGCAGACCGTCAAGGGCCTTGAGTACTTTGTTAACGTGTTGGAACTTGATCCCAAAGACAGTGGGGATCCATGAAAGAATTTTTAATAGAGGAGTGACATGATCCAATTTGCTTCTAGAGGGATAACTCCTACTACTGTCTGGACGATGGACTGGAAAGAGTGAGGTGAAGGCAAAATATCCAAGGAAATGATGCCGACAATTTCTAGGCAAACAAACAAACAAAAAAAGATGGTGCTGCAGTGGGGAGTGCTGATGGACAGATTCTCGAGAAAGGAGACATGACGATCTGGCTTTCGTACGTGATTACTGAAATGTGAGAAAGAGCAGAAGGAATCCAAGATAATTTCTGGAATTCTGGCTTGGGCAGAAATTAATTCAGGAAGAGGACCATTTTGAGGGAACCAGATGACGCAGTCAGCATCTTGAGTCGGAGGTGCTTGTGGGACACGCCATGGGGAAAAGATCAACAGCTAAAATGGGAAACAAATTCAGTTGAGAATTCCCACAGAGCTGCACTTGTCAAACTGTGAGCTCTACATTCCGTCTCCATGACGTACATTTGGAGCTTGAGATGTCGTGTGCAGAGCTGCGTTATTACTCAGGTGCACCTTGAGGGTGCAGAATCCGAGCTACAGTCAGGAGGGCGGCTGGGACAGACACCACACCAGGTGCTAATGATGACTCACAGCCTCCCAGCGGCGGGGGGGGGGGGGCTTTTGGCAGTTAGAACCAGCGTGTGTGTGTGTGTGTGTGTGTGTGTGTGTGTGTGTGTGTGTGTTTGTGTGATCTGCTTCAGCCACATACTGGCCTGGAGCCAGAAAGAAGAGAGGCCCGGCCCTCAAGGAATCCAACAATGGACAAGCAGAAGTTAGGAAAAATTAGGAGGGTGAGTCATGGAATGCGTATGCCATGTGCTAAGCCCTGGCTGCTTTCATGACACCGGTGAGGGTGTTGGTGGGTTGACATTGACAGATTAATGGGAGAATAACTCCCCAAGAGCTGTTTGAAAGAGGAGAAGCTGAAGGTTTCACAGGCAGGGTAGGCTGAATAAGAAGGTAATGAAAGGAAGCATGCAAATATAGCGAGGTCACAGAAAACACGAAATGCAAATCGAGCCAGCCTTCTTGGACAGCTGCACTGTCATCAGAGAGTTAGTTTGCAAAGAGCCGCAGTATGTAAAGCACTGTATTGTGGATTATACTTCCTGGCCCATGGGCTCTTGTCTTGTTTTGTTTTTTTGAACTTGACCACAATCTGGAGCAGCACTGTCACATAGAACTTTCTGCAGTGGTGGTGATGTCCTATATCTGTGTGATCCAATATGGCAGCCATGAGACACATGTGACTACTGAGCATGTGAAATGTGGCTAGTGCATCTAAGGAAGTGAATATAAAATTTTTTTGGATTAATTTAAAGTTAAAGGTAAATAGCCACACATGGATAGTGGCCACTTTATTGGACAACACAGTTCCAAACTTTTGCTTCCCTCGTGTATGGATGGACATTCTGACTTTTTAAGCCACTGCAGGTTACTTGAAGAGGCTTTGTTTTCAACTTTAACCTCCAAAGTTTGTGTGGGTCATTGTGGACAAAACGATTAAGACGCTAATGTTGGGTAACTGCCTTCACACTTGAGCATACTGTGCTTTCTGGGAGGTTCAGGCGATCTCCCGGGTCAACATCCTACCGAGCCAGGCCTGGGGAAGAGCCAGTTGCTGTTGGTATCAGGTTTCCTGCCTCCTTCCAGTGTAACACTGGGTCCTTGTGGCCTGGAATCTAAATATTTAGTTGCTGGTTGCTGATGGTAAAGGACAATGGCCTTGTTCCTATCAGCAAAGCAAACAGTACTCTTGAAAAACCAAGAGCTGGGTGGTCTCCACCTTCTTTGCCGACAAAATAAATGCAGTGATGACCTGTCCTAAGTCCCTGAGGTTTGTGCATTTGGACCAGTGTCCTTTCCAGCAAGGACAGAAGATGAGAAATGCTCATGATGTCCCTTTTCATAGAAGGTTGCCACTGCGGAGTCCTGGGCTTATCATTTTCATCATCATCATCTATGGGGAAGTCAGGGCCTCTGTTTCTTTGCGAAGACAACAGATCTTGTCAATTACAGCAGGAAATGATCCAGGCGGTGTGTCCTCCTCTAGGCCAGCAGCTGTCCTGGGGACACTGCTTCATGCTCGGATCAAGAGGCTGCTTTGCTTTTCAGTCTGCTCCCCATCCAACCCTTAGTTGATGACTTTGTGGAGCTGTTATTTATTCTGATCTGATGAAATAGTTAACAAGGTTGCACGTAACTTTGAAAAGGGTCTAAAATTAAGTTGTTGCATTAGGTTGGCTTTTAGTAATGTGGCCTGGGATTGGACTGAGGCAAAAAAAGGTATTCCAGAAGTCTCAGAACCTGATACGTATTGGAGCACCATTTGTAAGAACAGCCGAACACCAAGGCGATTTATAATGTAATCAAATGTTAGTATGAATGCAAGAGTCTCACTTGTTCTTGTGTTGATCCCACAAGTTAAGCATTAATAAGAAGTACCTCCGTGATGGGAAGTGCCAGAAGTGGTTTGTCTGAATTCACACTATAATGAGGGACAGCAAAGGCCCTTGACAATAAGTGTTCTTTCTACTCTGCCACACCATTAACTTAAACGTATTTAGGAGGTACCACTTTAAAGAACATCTCAGCACGAACTGGATGGTCATTGCTTTATCTTGGATTTAGATGTGACACAACCTCGGCCTGAGGCACAGTGACAGTCACTGGCTGTGATGAGGCGGTTGTGCAGAATGGTGTGGCTACCACATTTGGAGATCTGCTCCCTGCCAGGCAGGAGTCCGGAAACGATGGCTTGATACTGGGTCTGTTACTTGATGGTAAATGTCTCACTTATTAACCAGGTTCATCAGAATTGTAACAATCTGAGGCTGGGCCAAGGAAGGAACATGTGACAGAAGTTGTAATACCAGCGTCAAAATGCGGTGGTGGCATTGACCATGTTGGTAAACTTCCTGTGGATTAAGCAGTCTGTTTCCCTACCACCCGCTCAGTCAGAACGAACTTTCCTTCACAAATCAGAGGCAAAGCACTCCTTGGAGTTTTCAGCCACAGGATTCTCTAAAAGGGAATTACTTCGGGGAATATTTACCTGTGGAGGAGGGCTTTGGTCAGGTTTCCATCTACTCGTGGAACTGTATCTTTCTCCTGGTCTTTTCTCATTGACCAATGATCTTTTGCAATTCTAATAGTCCAATGTGACATTCAATACACTGAGCTCTGAAAATCAGGACTAATCTGGCCTGGGTTCTCCTTTGGGAGGGGCGCCCATGCTCTTATATCCTACTCTAGGAGACCTCCCTGGCACTGAGGATCCTGGGGAAAGAGGTTTGATAAGTTCTGTCTCCCCTCTGGATTCAAAATATTGCCGGGCAATCTCAGACTATGAAGGTTTAAGAACAGCCAGATTTTCATAGAAATCTGGGTGGGGGTCCAAACCTGGGAGAGCACTCCACACCAACCCAGGATCCTGGGGGTTGAAGAGTTCTGGCTTTGGTTTGTCTCCTAAGGAATCTCTGGCTTCACTTGTACCAAGAAGAAGTGGCAGGACTGAGAGGGAGATTCAGGGAGCAGGGAGGTAGGGTCAACGTTAGATGCACACAAGTCACATGACTGTCGAGTGAAGCTTTCAGTGACATTTTCACTCCCCCTGCCTTCCTGCGTGTTTGTATCCGGAGGCAAATTCTCCAGCGTCCCCCAAAGAATACTGGTAATACAGAGAGCAAAGCAGAGGTGAATTTCACTGTGGAAAATTCTGATTTCATCACTCTTCTTGATAGAGAAGATGTGACCTTGAAGGCACTTATACAATCAAGGCCCTAACCCTTGGAATATCACTACCTGGAAAACAAAACAAAACAAAACCCTTGAGATTATTTAAGTAAGTTGCTTTGGGTTTTCTGGCAGATTGAGGTACAGTAACAGAGTGCAACAGGAAAAATCCTTTTCTTATACTTTAGAAATTGCCAGCTTTATGTGTTTTAGCACATATTTTCGTCCTTATTTTAGAATTACTTTTATATGTACAACCCTATCCTTTTTTAGATGTGGTCTGAGCATTTTGCCATGATGATTAAAGAATAAATAATTTTTTATAGCATAAAGAAGAAAACTACAGAACTCTGTCACCAGCCTGTCCCCCAAACAAAGTTGATAGGGAGAAGCATAAAATTTCTAGTCCTAGAATATCCCCAAAGTGTGAGGCCTGCCATACAAAATGGCCACGGCCGAGCTCAGGGGCCTTGCGTGAAAACAAAAGAACGCAGCTCCTGTTTCTTTACCAATCTAGGAAGATTGCTACGTGCTACTGTTCGACTTAAACTGCATTTTTCCTTATCAATCCTCGAGTTTTGTTTCTAAGTGCAAAAAACGTGAGAATTTATCTTAATGCTAAAACTGTGCTGTTGGAGCCAAACTAGATTTAATTTTTGGATTAATCTCACTCTCTAAGCTCAATCAGCAGCAGGCATTATATTTAGTCTTTGACTCACAGGGAGCGATCCAGGCGGTGTGTTCCTTTCAACGCTGCCAATATTAGAGGGTGGTCTCTTTCACCTTCAGACTCTAGGTGGAATATTTGATTGTGTGATTTGACGCTCCTTAATAGGGAGTATAGATCTCACCCAGGGACACATCTACATCCACATACATCAATCACCAATGTTTCTGAGGTATCCTTTGAACATTAAATAACCGCAGTGTGAACATCCTAGATTAAAGAAGAAATCCCAACAAGAACTTGATTGATATCCGGCATCCAGGTTCTATCTCAGGGAGCCACGCTGCTGACAGCAAGTGAGAGTCCAGCCTCTGGAGTATGTTGCAGGCATGAAATATTAAATACGAATTCATAAAAGGTGTATTACTCATCTGAAATCAATTCACCATGCTAACAAACGGGTGTTGGATGCAGCTTGTGGTATTTGGTGCTTACACAGGATAAGTAAAATTCTTACTCCGATAAGGCCTTAACCATGAAATATGACCGTATAGTTCGGTGGTCTGGAGCGCCCTCCCCGGGACTGGGCTCCCTGCAAAGGAACCCTGACTCGGCCACGTACTGGCTCTGGAATCTTAGGGTCAAGTTTCTTGTCTTTTCTAAGGCTCAGTTCCTCATCTGCAAGGTGAGGTAAATATATAGAGATTTAAGAGAATTAAATAAGCTAATACGTATAAAACATTTAGCTCACTTTTGTTTCTAAGTGCAAAAAAGTGAGAATTTATCTTAATGCTAAAAATGTGCTGTCTGAGCCAATCTGCAACTACTCATGATGGTGATGAGGATGACTAGTATTATCATTATCTTATCACTATTATATGGGTCTTATTCTTTTTTATTATCATCCACACAGTAATATTTGAACACTTTCTACTTATGACAGGATCCAGTTATTACTAATTTTAACTCTACTTGAAAGACCAGACTAAGCAATGCAATGAGTTAGACTCTAAGTCCATATACAAATAAGACATATCTTTATACCCATATCTATGTATGGCTGTGGTTACACGGACTGATCAGGTAGGCATAGGTGCAGGTGTGTAGACAGAGAGAGGATGCTGTGCTTTAGAAGGCCCAGTGCCCCAACTCTTGAAAGAGTTGCAGCATTTCTGATCTGGATGGTGCCTCAGAGAACATCTCCATCAGACCCATCAGGAAAGAAGAGCGAGGTTCAACTGGGGTGAAGGGGGGACAGTCACACAGCAGAAGAGCGGCTCAGGCGGTACCCAGGATAGGCTCTCCTGCCCCTGCATCTCCTGCCCTAAACTATAGGATTCATTCGTTCATTCTTTCATCATTCATTCATGTATGAGAGAGGATGCGTGTGAACATGAGCAGGGGACGGGCAGAGAGAGGGAGACAGGATCTGAAGCAGGCTCCATGCTGACAGCAGAAAGCCTGATTTGGGCTTGAACTCACAACCCATGAGATCATGACCTGAGCTGATCAGGTCAGTCCAACTGACCGACCACCCAGGCACCCCGACTTTCAGGATTCTATAACACCTCCTTTTGGAGTTGGCTTTTTCCTAAGTGACATAAGCACGTGCATGCACATGTACACACACACACACACACACACACACACACACACACACTGCAGCAGGAGGGTACCTCCCAGAGTTCTAAGTACCTGTTTGGAAGACGACCCACTTGAAAACCTGGATCTCTCCAAATTTGTCTCTTGCCCCCCAAATTGATCTCGTTTCTTCCCATTCAGGTCTCTTCTGTGTTCTTGTCGCCTCAGACAAGCCTGCAGAATAAAAAAAACAAAAGTTCCTTTGGCTTAGGTCTGCGGCAAATATTCATGACTTTTTGCTTAATTCCTATCATGAGAACATGACATACACAACGTCCAGCTTCAAAGGCTCATCAGCACATTTACCAGGTATGAAGACACTCAGCCAGGCGTCAACGACTCTCTTCCCTGGGCCCCAAAATACCGGGTCAAAAATAGTCGTCACTGCTTTAATAAGTTACAGTGACAAACACACTCAGAGTCGTTTTGATGAGTATGTCCCCAGCAATTGTCTCCTTAAGGCAGGAAGTACCTGAAAGGCAACATCCACTTCCCCTCTGCTCTCACTCTCTTCGAAGCTCTGTGCATTCCAGCGGGGCCCTCTGTCCCCTGATCGCTCCCGGTTCCAGGGTCAGGCTCTTCCTACTTTACGCATGCGCCCTTCCTTCTACTTGGAATGCCTTTCACGAGGCGTTCACGGCACCGCAAATCGGCGGATCTCTGAAGATCCAGCTCAAGAGACATCTCTTGCCTTGCTAAGCTCTTCTTCCTCACGCCGAATTAATTGCTCCTTTATACATACACAGCTGGAATCATGCAATTTTCTTTTTCACTGTTGTATTTAGTTGCTTTGTTTTGAGCCCGTGTCTCCTGCTGATCAGTGAGGACTCCTCAGGGTAATGACCACCTATTACATTTTGAATCCGCCCAGCGTCCAGCATTTAATGTTAGCTGAGCTACATTATTGTTTCAGAGCGGAAGATCAGTCCCCGAATGCAAAATAATAAAAATAAAATAACCAACCAAAATAAAATCTCCATTAAAAAAAAATAAAAGAGAAAAATGTAGTACCGAAATATTTCTTCTCCAGTGTCAGGACTGAACAAATCCCAAGGGTATCATGTCTATATGGGGGGAGTTTCAAGTGATATTTTAAATAGTTTAAAATAGGAAAACTTCTTGGCGCATTGCTATACATCCAGTGCCCAGATTCACCTTTGCGCAGTTAGAGCCAAATTATCCCCTGTCATGGTAAAGAAATGCAATGTAAAGACCTGACAATACTGTTTCTAAACAGGGCCTGACATCTCCCCTTCCTAGCTGGGTTGAGAAAGGAAAGATTCCTTCCACACTTTCCCCCTTTGTTAGAAAATGCATCTCCTTCCTTGATGTGGGAGGACATGCCAGAATTCCACACCACTGGGAAAGCCCAACACCATGCTTCAAGGTTAAAAATAGAAATGACCTGATATTAAGAAAACATTTACGCTTGAAACTGGGAACAGCAAGTTGGTTACATTGTGCCTCACAACAATTGCTGGTGAGGCACTGGCCCCCAGGAGCTCATGCACTGTGGCCAGGTAGTTCATGCAGCAAGTGGAATCCTGGATTCCCAGGGATACAGTTCCACCCTGCCTTATTTGGGAGAGAGGGCTCTCCAAAAACGGTTGCTTTTTTTTTTTTCTGTCTCACTGTTAATCTTATTTTTCAAAAACTATGCTATCTAGATAGCAAGCTATTTTAATAAATCTTGCACAGTGTTTGTTTTAATCAATAATTGAATCAAGAACCACCCTCCCCCCCAATACTGGACAACTATAATTAAGTAAGTGAAACAAACACTGAGTAATGAAATAAACCAAGGTAAACCTAAAGAGAGTTGGCCAGAGAGTTCAGTGACGTTCAAGTAAATATGGGCCTCTTCTTTTCCATGCTCCCAGCGTTGTTTCCTGGGCAGCGGATTTCTGTGTTATCCTAACCGACTTGGATTAAAGGCGCAAGAGGCAAATGCTGATAGGCTCAAAGTGCAGGATGGTGTTAGCAAATGCACGCAGGACCAAGGCAGATTTTGTGGGATGAACAGAATTCTTGTGGGTTGAGTGTTTTTTGAAAATTCTCTCCAAGAATGCATGCAACTTAAATATTTCTTTACCAAAAGGGGAGGAGGAGTAGAATGGTTTGCAATGTCGAAAAAAATTTTTCTTCTTTTCTCCCTCTGGTTCCTTATGCCTTCTCTCACAGGGGATCAGGAGAACAAACAAGCATCAGGGTAGGTACTTCCTCATTTTTATCTTGATACAGCCAAGCAAGCTTTCCGTGTAAATCAAGCATTAGTCCTCTCAAAGTTACAGCTTTGCTGAGTTGAAGGGACACACAGACAGAGAGGCAAGTCCAGACTTCCAGTCCTAGCAATAGCAAGAAGCTCGCTGTAACTGCCCTTGTCCCCTGGGGGCTGGTTTTCTTGTTGTTTGGTGGGTTTTTTTTTTCCCCTGTTTTTTAAAATGTTTATTTTTGAGAGACAGAGAGAGAGAGAGGGAGTGTGTGTGTGTGTGTGAGAGAGAGAAAGAGAGAGGGAGAGCGAGCGAGCAGGGGAGAGTCAGAGAGAGACACACACACAGAATGCGAAGCAGGCTTGAGGCTCCGCACTGACAGCGCAGAGCCCGATGGGGGGCTTGAGCCCACGAACCATGAGATCATGACCTGAGTTGAAGTCTGACACTTAACCAACTGAGCCACCCAGGCATCCCTGGTTTTCTTGTTATTTGTAAATGTGAATGATTTTGTTGTTGTTGTTGTTGATGCTGTTGCTGTTTCCTCTTTGGGGGTCCTAGAGTGCCGAGGGCAGAGTGTGGAACCCGGGGGATGGGGAAGTTGGACTGACTTGTAACTCATGATTACCAGGGGCTCCCCTTCCTCTGGAACTTTAAAAAAATTTCCCTTCCAGTTCCACATGTCTGGAGCTAGAGTGCTATAAATAAGTTTCTGCTCATGTGACAGAACTGGCTGAGGGCAGTCTTAAAATGGAAGCTTCAGGTAACTCCCCATTTCCTCCTTGGGTTGGAGTGGTTTCCTCCTCTGCTTTTCCTCTGGAGCAGTAGCCCCCACCCCCAGCCCACCCCTGGGGCTACAGGCACCCAGCAGCCCTCCACCCCCAGAGCCCACCCCTGGGGCTGCAGGCACCCAGCAGCCCTCCACCCCCAGAGCCCACCCCTGGGGCTGCAGGCACCCAGCAGCCCTCCACCCCCAGAGCCCA
>NC_043716.1:43138602-43170979 GCF_006229205.1 Suricata suricatta
ACCCCTGGGGCTGCAGGCACCCAGCCCCCCACTCCCAGCCCACCCCTGGGGCTGCAGGCACACAAGGAGCACAAGCTACCACTGTGGGGGCAGAACGCAGAATGTGCACATGTGCCTGTGGGGCATGACGTGGTTCCTGTGACTCACGGTAACTCAATATGGTAAACACAGGAGACCCAGGCTCTGCCACTTTCTCGCAACGTGACCTTGGGCAGGCTGACTAACTCCATTGATTCTTGCTTCCCTCATCCGTAGTGGGAGATGCCCTGTGCTGCTGCCAGACTGCTGGAGGGCCCGGGGCCCTGTTGGCCGGACGCTCGGCAGAGTGAGTGGCTTGGGGAGTGTTCAGTGAAAGGCACTCATCACCACCGTCATCGCTGTCATCAGCATCGTTGGGCTTATTGTAATTTCTGATCCCATTTCTTGGTTTACTTCTATTTCTAAAGTCAGCCTCTGCCAAATCATGTGACTCTGATTCTGGTCAGGGAAGAAGAAAGGATCTTTCTGTCCGGGCCTGAGGTTCATCCTTGTTTTTGTGCCCTGGGAGCAGAGGTCTGTTTCCTGAGCCCGCAGTTTTCCTGCCAGACAACTGAAGAAATCCTGCTCTCCATCAACCAGGCTGCCTCGGAAACTGCTTTTCCTTCAGTGTTAGAGCTTCCTTCCTCCCTCCCTCCCTTTCTTTGTTTCTTTCTTTCTTTCCTCTCTTCCTTCCTCTCTCTCTCTCTCTCTCTCTCATTTTCTTTCTTTCTTTCTAAGTTTATTTATTTTGAGAGAGAGTGCACGCTGGAGCATGAGCCGGGAAGGAGCAGAGAGAAGGGAAAGAGCAAATCCCAAGCAGGCTCCGCACTGTCAGCACAGAGTGCTACAATGCAGGGCTCGAACTCATGAACCATGAGATCATGACCTGAGCCAAAATCAAGAGTTGCATAGCCTACTGAACCACTCAAGTCCCCCCCGCCCCCCCACCAAATGTTAACAGCTTTCTGAACCCACAGGGGTGCTCAGTTTCTCAGTAGTCCCTCCTAGTCTCCATCCAAGCTCCTGATGCCTTAAGAAGCCACAAACGCCAGGACCGCTTCCCAGACTCACATGGTTCTGGTCTGAACTGTCCCCCCGCCTCGCCCCCTCCCCTGCACCGCAGCGCATCCCTGCCTCTTGAGCACAGTGGTCCCTGTCACGGTTATTGTTGCTTGAAGTCTCCAGGCAATTAGAAAAGTGGGAGTTTGTCACTGTTTCAGTGGGTACGTTTTTCTTGTTCTTATGATCTAATATTTGGAGATTTAATTATCATTGGGGGCACTGTTCAAGCTCATTAGTAATAAGTGGTTAAGAAATCAAAGGTGTAGAAACAATTTGACATGGTAGCCCCCTCAAATGAGTTTTTTTGTTCTGTCTGTGAAGAGTATAGAAACATGTACCCCAGAGGTGCGTTGAGCAGAGAACCCCCCGGGCTCGAATGGGAGAGGAAGCTGAATTATCTCCACTCCCTCAGCCCCTTGAGTGGATGGTCCCCGAGTCCCCGCCACCTGGTCTAGTCACCTAGCATGTCCTGGAACAAGTTTATATCGTCATGTTGTTTGCTCAGTACTTGAAAGATCAGGATGAATAAATGACAGGAAATGAAACGCATCTGAACACATCTGATAGATTACAGAATATCGGTCTGCAACGCCGAGTGCAATCTTTCTCTCCAGCTTTCAGTAGACATTAATGGCTAAAATCTGCCTCAAGTTACATAAACACGTTTGACCAAAAGAAGGACGAAAAACAAAAAGCCTATGGAGCAAGAACACCCTTGAAGAACTAAGAGCCAAATCCTGAGATGGCATATAATTATGTACTAGTTACCAGATTCTGAAATAGCATGTAATATGCCAAATAGATGTTTATTTCCACTTGTTGTTTTCAAAAGGGTCCCACCCAACCACTGAAAGGAGTAGCATCAAAATAACTCAGGGTGGTTTTAACTCACCTCTCCTGTTGCCAGCACACAGACCTGTAAAGGCACTGCTAATTTGGTGCGTACCAATCCTTAGCCTATTTTAGGATGTAGCTTGAAGAGTGCACACGGGAGGTTTCTAAGGGCTCCAATCTGAGCCAGTTCATTAAAGGCGAGGGAAGTGCAGGAAGGAATCTGTGGCAAATGTATATGATTTAGGAGTCATATCTGGTTATTAGGTGTTACACTATTTGTACACCCTGAAACAGGGAATCCTGGGGGTCTAAGCAGGTTGCTCGGTGGTGAGTGAGAGCTGGGATTTCCCAGGCCACAAGTAACTGGCCAAGCTCATGGATGACCCTGGATTTCAATATCGACCTAACGCAAAGTCTACCTTGATATATTAATTAGACACACACAGGTCATATATGGACCAAGTCACTGAGGGGTTATAAAGGTCATATTCGGACTCTTAAACCCCTACTTTAAATCCTTTCTGGAACAAGACAAGGGATAGACTAAATAATACAAACAACTTATTACGGTTCCCTTCAAAGCAGTTTTGGTGGGTGGCTACATCCTTCACTCAACCAGGCTCAGAGCATATTAAAGACAATCATAATTATTTTTTCAGCCCTTGTGGTGAGTGGTTTTGAAAATGCTCAATGGGGGTGGACTTGGCCTTGAGGAATAGTTAAAAGTCAGCTGAATCTAAGTCTGATAAACAGAGTTGGTGGTCAAGTTGGGTAATGCTGACTCACTTCAGTGACAGGGCATTCAGTTCAACACAAAGAGTAAGACTCCATCCCTGCCCTTAAGAAGCTGTGGTCCGAACTGAGAGGAAGTCACACAAAAGGCAATTTCAATACTATTTCATAAGCAGTGTGAAAGTTAGGAAAGGGTGCTTTGGTATTGGGAGTGATGGAAAGGTTCTAAAACTGGATGGTGGTGATGGGTGCAAACTTGGTAAATGTACTCTAAGTGATTAAATTACACACTTAAAACAGGTGAATTGTAGGATATGTAAATCGTACCTCAATAAAGTTGGTTTTTTGTTTTTTTAATGTTTATGTATTTTTTAGAGAGAGAGCGGGAGTGGGGGAGGCGCAGAGAAAGAGGAGACAGAGGATCTGAAGCAGGCTCTGCCCTCTCAGTGCAGAGCCCGATGTGGGGCTTGAACTCACAAACTGTGAGATCCCAACCTGAGCTGAAGTCAGATGCTTAACCGACAGAGCCACCTAGGTACCCCTAAAATTGTTTTTTTAAAGAAGGGTGTGGTGGGAATACACACATTCTGTTTAGTTCTAAATTAAAACTACAGTCTTCACCGTGCTTGTCAAGAGAGTAAAGAAGGGGGAAGAGGAGGAAGTGGTTAAGGTTTCGGCTGGTCTTGCTGTGGTTCTTGGGTCTGGACCTGCCTTTAAGTGACGGGAAATAACTCAAGGGCTTCATGTGTTCCAACTGCATAGTCAAATTCACATTTTAGATCCATTTCAAAAAAGCAATCTGAAAGATGCCAATGTTGGAGGCAAGGAGACTAGTAATAAGGACATTGGAACAATCCTGGAGAGAAATGATGGAGGCTGGAGCCAGAGTGGCAGCAATGGCATGAAAAGGAAGGCACAAGTTCACGAGCATTTGGGTAACGGTGGCAAAACTTGTAACTGGTGGGATGTGGGTGGTGAGGGGGAGAAAGAAGTCGGGGAGGGCTTAGTCTCTGTTATCAGGGAGGGAGTGCAGAGGAGGATGGCGTGGGGTTGGAACAGGCTGGCACGCCTCTGCAACATCCATTTGGAAACGCCCAACAAGCAGGCGTGCATGTGATCTCGCCACTTTGGGGGAGGCCTGGGATTACAAGGCGTTAGTCTACGACTGGTGGCTAAAAACACAGGAGGGACAAGATGGGTCGCAGAGACCTTGTGAAACAGAAGAAAACTGGGCTGATGGAAACCTAGGGAAATTAACATTTGAGGGGCAGAGAGAACATTGTGGGAGAAACAGAAGGAAAATCAGAAGAGTGCGATATCAGAAGGCCAAAGGAGTAATGTTTTAGGAAGAAAAGAGTTCCTAGTGTCAAATGTAGATAAAGCTTGAGAACACAAAGCCTAAAAAAGTGTCTGCTGGATTTGGCTACTGATCTTAGTGAGAGAACAGTGTCAGGGGAGGGGAGGTGACAGCCAGGCCGCATGGGTTAGCAGGGGAAGTGGGGAGAGAGGTGATAGAAATGTAGCTGTTTGGGGACATCTTGGGCTGTGGCCAGAGAAGGACACAGGGTCCATGGGCAGCTTTGTTCTTTTGTTCCGAGGACAGGCGGGACTTGGACACGTTTGTAGGCTAGGCCGATCAGGAGGAAGGAAATGTCTGTGATCCAGATGAGAAGAGCCTGGATGGAGAAGGGCTGGGCACAGGGGATGTGGACCAAGAGCGCGGGCCAGGCACTGGCAGGGAGAGTGTCACTTCACCCCGGGGACCTGACGGGCGGGATGCGTGTACAGCCGGGCATGGAAGGGGAGGAGTGCCGTGGCTTCCCACCTGATGGCCTTGCTTTGCTTCCTGTGTGTGTAAAACAGGAAGGGAAGTTCTTTGTTGAAAGTGTGGGGATTGGAGGTTTGGGGAAAAAAAGTCAAACAGTTTAAAATGGATGATAACAGAGGGAGCTGATGGACAAGTAAACATGTTGATGTGAGTCAACCTTCACTCCCTTCTCTCCCCCACTCCGCCTCTCTATCTGCCGGCAAGATGTCTCTTCAGTTTCTGTTTCCTGTTGGGCCGCTTCTCACCACCTCCACTCCTACCCCCTGCGTCCAAACCACCACCCTTTCTCTCCTAAATTTCTGCCATGGTTTCCTTTCTAAGTTTTTCTGCTGCTTCCCTAGGCCCTTTTGGTCCTTTCCCCACACAGCAGCCAGAGTTTTCTTTAAAAGCTGTAAATCAGGGGCGCCTGGGTGGCTCAGTCAGTTATGCATCTGACTTCAGTGCAGGTCATAATCTCACGGTTCGTGGGTTCAAGCCCAGTGTTGGGCTCTGTGCTGACAGCTAGCTCAGAGCCTGGAGCCTGCTTCGGATTCTATATCTCCCTTTCTCTCTGACCCTCCTCTGCTCATGCTGTCTCTCTCTCTCTCTCTGTTTCTCTCTCTGCCCTTCCCTTGCTTGTGCACTTTATCTCTCTCAAAAAAGAAAAAGCCCCATAAATCAGGTCATACCACTCCCTTGCTTAAAATTATCCAATAATTCTCACGGAGATAAGAATAAACTCCTAATACCAAGCTTTGTCCTGAGAGATTCAGACATGGTCTGGCCCTTTTTACCTCTCCTGCCTTGTCATGTGTCACATTTCTCCCTTGGTCAATGGATTTCAGCTACTCTGGCCTTCTTTTGTTTCTTCCAGGACTCCAAGTTAGTTCCTGCCTCAGGGCCTTTGCACTTGCTTTCTTCTACTCAGGATGCTCTGGCTGGCTCTTTCCCATCTTTTACCTACAGACCAAATGTTATTACCTCAAACCTCTGTTTATTTGCCTCCTTATATTTATCAGTAATTGAAACTATCTTACATATTTATTTACTTGTGTGTAGAGATTGTTTCTCATTCCCAGGAGAATTCTGGGAGAGAGGAGACTTCATTTAGGACATAGTTGGTACTTAAGAAGTATTGTTATCTCTAAGGACAGTGTTCAAAGTACAATTATTAATAAGGACAGTGTTGAAAGCTCAATGAGATTAGAAAAACAAGACACGGTGACTTTAAGCCACACATTTGTGTGATTTTCCTAAGCACAGACCATCAATAATGATAATCATCTTAATCATGATTGATTTTCTTACATGCCTGTTTGGAGACCATTACTAACACGTATTTCCAACGGAGGGTCAGGTGGCAGACACATCGTGGTGAAAAGTAGATGGATTCCCAGGGTGACCCGTTCAGATATTTATGTTCTTATTAATTTTACAGAAATTCCCTCAATTTTACAGTCTTGTACGTGGGTTGGCAAGTTGTGGGAGGAAATCGCCGACTCTGTTTCCAGTCCCAAAGCCAAGCTGTGTTATACAGGTGAAATCAGGTTACTGAGATAGGTCTGGTTTCCTTGGTGACCCAGGAGGTTTGGTTATATTTGAAATTGCTAAGAAGGAGAAAAATCTGATAACGACAGTTCTGTGTTTTCCTTAGGGAAGGAGGACTTTTCAATCCTGAGGCTGAGGACATGCCTACTTGATTGGCAAGGGCTGACCTCTGGCTAGTCGGCTGAGCGACAGCTTCTAACTGCTCCCAGAATCCCACACCCAGTCTGGCAACTTTGTCCTCTGCCAGCTCTGGGTGATCACGTCATGACTCCTCAGGCTCCCGGTCTGGTTTGGTTTTGCATGTAAACACTGTAACTGGGGTGATGAATAGTCAGCTTATTGGAGAATGTGCTCACACCTTTTTTCTGGTGGGATGACAGCGGAAGGGCATATTATTTTATAAATGGTAGGTCAATCCGGTTAACTCTTTAGTGGCTTTTTCTTTCTTGATGGCTGATGTATCAAATGTCATTTGTTTATTGAAGGTTTGTGTGCCAAGCTCTGTGCTATTTTTTAAGTATTATTTCATTTTCATGACAATATTATGAAATAGGTACTATTATTTAAAATTTTTTTTGAGTCTATTTATTTATTTTGAGAGAGACAGAGACAGAATGAGTAGGGGAGGGGCAGAGATAGAGGGAGAGAGAGAATCCCAACCAGGCTCTGCACTGACAATGCAGAGCCTGATGTGGGGCTTGAACTCACGGAACTGTGAGATCATGACCTGAGCTGAAACCGAGAGTCAGGTGCTTAACTGACTTAGTTACCTACGAGCCCCAAAGTAGGTACTATTATTAACCCCATTAAATTTTTGTTTATCGTTTATTTACTTTTGAGAGAGAGAGAGAGAGAGACAGAGTGCAAGTTGGAGGAGGGGCAGAGAGCGAGGGATACACAGAATCTGAAGAGGGCTCCAGGCTCTGAAGCTCTCAGCACAGAGCCCGAGGCAGGGCTTGAACTCACAGATCATGACCTGAGCTGAAGTCGGATGTTTCACTGAGCCACCAGGCGCTCGATTAACCCCGTTTTAAAGATGAGGAAGCACAGAGATGTAAAGTAGCTTTCCACAGTCACATCTAGAAGTGGTGGGTTTTGGATTTTAGGAAATGCTTACTGCTGATCAAACACCGATGCTGCACCTTGAATGCTCTCAGAATACTGTAAACAGAGGGGGAGGGTGATTCTAGTTTCTACGATTACCTGATACTCAGAGTCCACCTTGTGCTGCAGGTCTCGCAGATACTGAATGTCACTCACGAACCTCTGCCTGTCCCTTGCTTCGTGAAACATGATTCTCAATCCCCAACCTGAATATAAAAGATAAATAAATGAGCTGTGGCACAATCCTTTGTTGCTTTGCCGTATTTGGAATTATCTCAGTATAATTGCTCTTATTCTCTTATTAATCCAATTTCCATTGTTTGAAAGGCACAGATGCTCCTTTCAACCTGTAAAGACTCTTTGCATTGGTGTTGTTGATGCCCTTACAGTCCCCTTGTTCCCGGCATAAATAATGCAGCCACGTTCATCAGCTGGCCTGGTTATTCAGAGGGCATTAAGCTGACAGACACCTGCTTCGGGAGTAGTCCTACAGCTTGACGAAAGAATGAGAGAAAGAGAGAGAGAGGGAGAGGGAGGGAGAGGGAGGGAGGGAAGGAGGAAGGAAGGAAGGAAGGAAGGAAGGAAGGAAGGAAAGAAAAGAAAAAAAAAGAAAAGAAAGGAGAGAAAGAAAAGAAAGAAAAAAGAAAACCTAGCTAAATTAGCAATGACTAAAGTTATGAGCCCCTTAAATTCACTCATTCAATGATTGCTAAGGCACTAGGCTGGGTGCTGGCATATAGCAGTTGGCCAAAGGAACCTCTGGGTTCAAATCCAAAGCCTCTGAGCACTGACAAGGGAACCCTAATTGCGATAAGTGCTATGGACTGGAAATGGGGGCTTCTTTGAGAGACGGCTGTTATGGGGAGGGCATCACATGATCTCAGGGGCAAGGGTTCCCTTAGGAGAGGACACTGGGCTTGCTCAGGAGGGAGCCAGGCAAGAAGCAGAACAGAAAGGCCAGCAGGTGCAGGGCTCTCGGGGCAGCGAGGGGCTGGTGCCATTGAGGAGCAGGAGGGCCGTGCAGTTGGAGCAGGGGCGGTGAGGGCAGCACCAGGAGGGCTTGTAGGGTAGGCAGGAAGTGGTTCACTTGGTGTGGGGAAGGTTATGACTGGAAGAGCCACACACCACCCCTGGAAGGTTCCAACCTGGGGAGTAAATGGTTAGATTTGCATTCAAATTTTTTTAATGTTTTTATTTATTTTTGAGAGAGAGTGAGACTGCATGAGCAGGGGAAGGTCAGAGAGAGAGAGGGAGACACAAAATCCAAAGACAGGCTCCAGGCTCTGAACTGTCAGCATGGAGCCTGATGCGGGCCTTGAACTCACAAACCACGAGATCATGACCTGAGCCAAAGCCGACTGAGCCACCCAGGCACTCCTAGATTTGCATTTTAAAAGGCCCCTTCATATCTAGTGTGGAGAATGAATGGGGGGGGGGATTGAAGTAAAAATGGAAGAAGAAAGACCACTGGGAATATATTACAATAATCCAGATAAGATGGGATCACACTTAGGTACCAACAGTGGAGAGGAGGAGGAGGAGGTAGGGGAGGAGAAAGACGCCATAGCTACTATTTACTGCGCCTCCTGAAGTACTAGGCATTGTTCTAAACATTTACACACCTGAACTCATTCCGTCTTCAAGACCATGCTTGAGGCAAGCACTGTATTTCTAGTTTGCTGACAAGGAACCTGCGGCCCAGAGGGAGTAAGTCACTTGCTTCAGGTTACAGAACTAGTAAATGGTGGAGCTGGGATTTGAACCCAGAGGGTTTCACACCAGGGCCCCCACTCTAACCACGATGGGTTTGGGGCTACTCAGGACTGGTGATGATGCAGGAGAGGGAACATGGAGGCAGCCGCCTAGGTTCCTGGCTCCTGCAGCGAGCCGGTCAGGGACAGCATCCCCTCGGACAATTCTGGAGGAGGGACAGCAAAAGCCACATGGAGTTTGCAGCAAATGGATGGAGATGTCAAGCGAGCAGTCAGGCGTGGGGTCTGGCGCTGGCCAGAGAAGCGATCTGGGTACCAGTGGGATCGGGGTGACACCGGAGTCGAAGGCAGAAGGTGGACTGGAGAGAGGAGAACCGAAGCAGAATTCTGAGGCACACTCCAGCCTAAGAACACAGAGCGGGGAGAAACTGCAGAGGAGCCAGAGACGCAGGAGGACGACCAGGTGGGTGCAGTTTCCGCGACGCTGAGAAGAGCAGGTTATTTATAACCTTGGAGAGAGCACTTAGCTAGGAGCTGAGGGGCTGAAGACAGATTGCAGGGAGCCGGCGCAGGCGACGAAGGGAAGGCGAGCCAGCGCTTCCCAGGGCTTGGGCTCCGATCGGTGTGGCCTAAATTTATGGCCAAAATATTTAAGTTCACAAAGTTATTAAGCGGTGTTGTTCATAACGAGCCTGCAGGACCTCAGCAGTATGGTCATCTAAGGTCCCCGCCCCCCCTGCTGATTGGCTTGTGAAGCACTCGTGTAGATTTCCGCAGTAGTTTCTTTTTAAGTTGAGGTATAACATTGGTTTCCTGCGTACAGTTTAGGATTCAGTAAGTCTAGGTAACATCCATCACCCACACAGAGTTAAAATGGTTTTCTTCTCATGATATGAACTTCTAGGATCTATTCTCTTAGCAACTTTCAAATATACAGTATTATTTTCAGTGTTTATTATTTTTGAGAGAGAGAGCGAGAGTGGGGAAGGGACAGAGAGAGAAAAGGGGGCAGAGGATTCGAAGTGGGCTCTGTGTTGACAGCAGCCACCCCGATGTGGGGCTGGAACTTATGAACCGGAGGTCATGACCTGAGCCAAGGTCGGATGCTCAACTGACTGAGCCTCTGAGTAACCCAAATATACAGTATTACTAACTATAGTCCCCATGCTGTATGTTATGTCCTCAGTACTTACTTATTTTATAATGGGGAGTTTGTGCATTTTGACTCCCTTCATCCCTTTTGCCCACCCCCTCCCCACCCCCCGCTTCTGCCAACTGCCATTCTGTTCTTTGAATGTTCTCTGTACCTATGAGTTCTGTTGTTGGTTTTCTTTTTTTAATCCACGTATGAGATTACACAGTATTTGTCATTCTCTGTCCCTCTCTCTATATAGGTAATGTACATATCTCACATTTTATCTATTCATCCATCAACAGATACCTAGTTGGTCTCTATGTCTTAGCTATTGTAAATAATGCTGCAGTTAGTTAGTATTTTGAATAAATACCCAGATGTGGAATTTCTGGGTCATATGGTAGTTCTTATGTTTAATTTTTTTGAGGAACCTCTATACCGTTTTCCATAGTGGCTGTACCGTTTTACATTCCCATCAACAGTGCGCAGGGGCCCCCTTTTCTCCACATCCTCACCAACCATTATTTCTTATCTTTTTTGACACTAGCCATTCTAACAAGGGGGAGCTGATATCCCAAGATGGTTTTATATGTAGTTCCCTCAGCCTGAGTGATGTTGAACACCTTTTCAAGTACCTGTTGGCCACATGTATGTCTTCTTTGGAAAAAAGAAGTCTATTCAAATTTTCTGCCCATTTAAGAATCAGGTTTGGTTTTGGTTTTGTTTTGCCACTGAGTTGTATGCGTTCTTTATGTATTTTGGACATTAATCTTTTATCAGATATGTGATTTGTAAGTATTTTCTCTCATTTAGTAGGTTGCCTTTTCATTTTGATGATGGTCTCCTCTGCTGTGCAGAAGCTTTTTAGTTTGGTGTGATCCCACTTGCTGGTATTTCGTTGCCTTTTTAAAAAAAGTTTATTTATTTGGGGTGCCTGGGTGGCTCAGTTGGTTGAGTGTCTGGCTTCAGCTCAAGTCATGATCTCGCGGTTTGTGGGTTCAAGCCCCGCATCAGGCTCTGTGCTGACAGCTAGCTCAGAGCCTGGAGCCTGTCTTCGGACTCTGTATGTTCCTCTTTTTCTAACCCTCTCCTGCTCACGCTCTCTCTGTTTCTCTCTCAAAAATAAAACATTAAAAAAATTTTTTTAAGAAGTTTCTTTATTTAAGTAATCTCTACACCCAACATGGGGCTCAAATTCATGACCTGGAGATCAAGAGTCACACGCTTTTCTGACTGGGCCTGCCAGGTGCCCCGCTTTTGTTGCCTTTGGTATCAAATCCAAAAGTCTCATTGCCAAGACTGAGGTCAAGAAGCTTGCCACCTATGGAGTATTACAGTTTCAGGTCTTAGGTTCAATGATTTAATCTATTTTGAGTTCATTGTGCATATAGTGTAATATAGCACAGTTTTATTCTTTTCCATGTGCCCATCCAGTTTTCCCCTGTACCATTTACTGAAGAGACTGTTCTGTCCCCATTGTGCTCCTTTGGCATCAATTAATTGACTGTATATACAGGAATTTTCTGAGGCTCTCTATTCTGTTCCACTGATCTATGTGTCTGCTTTTATGCCAATATTATTACTCTAGCTTGGTAATATCATTTGAAATCAGGAAGCACCATGTCTCCAGCTTTCTTCTTCTTTCCTACACACATTTTTAAATAACTACCATTAGTAGTAGGGGAAGCATCAGGATAAGATTGACAACATCCTGACCCTCAGGTGTGTCTGCATTCAGAACCTTTCCTTCCCCTCTCCATTTTTTTTCAGTTGTGGAGATATTGGCAAAATCAGGCTGTCCCTGACTCGTGGTGACTCCGTGTCTGGACTGGGCATTGGGAAATGTCACAGGTTTATCACCCAGCCCGGAGCAGTATCATCTAGCAACTTGCGCTGCTTCCTGGGGAGTTATTGTCTTTCTTGTGTAGAAAGCTGGTCTTTGAGGGTCCGAATCTAAAGCTGTAATCCAAAAGATAGTTCCACAGACTACACACAAAACCTAAAGTTTGCTTCTGAGCAGTTTAGTAGTCATTTATGGAACTGCACTTTAAGAGATCACTTTCAACTTTTCCTATGAATTTGTACCTGCACAGAATGAAGTTATGTTCCCACTCTTTTCAGAAGACAATGGTGTTAAAACAGGCAGAAAGATGAGCCCTTGCTGCTACTGTTGGAAAGAGAAGCCTGTCTGAATATTAATCAGGCAGAGAACATAACAATTCATAATGAAAATATGTTCATGGTCACTAAAGGGGCACATCCCAGAGCCTGCTTGGATGATACATTTTGGCTACATAGAAAAACTAGCTAATAGAGCCTGGCTTTATTTACTTTGTAAAAAATTTTTAATTTTTTTTTTTTTTTTTTGAGAGACAGAGACAGCATGAGCAGGGGAGGGTCAGAGTGAGAGGGAGACACAGAATCCGAAGCAGGCTCCAGGCTCTGAGCTGTCAGCACAGAGCCTGCACAGAGTCCAACCCAGGGCTTGAACCCACAAACCGTGAGATCATGACCTGAGCCGGAGCGGGACACTTAACCAACTGAGCCACCCAGGCGCCCCTAGAGCCTGGCTTTAATGTGGTGTTATGTTAAAGAGGCTCCTAGTTCAAGAGGCATGAAAAAACTTTGTCTAACTAGGTAGGAAATAACACTATTTGAACTACTTGCTAGGTTACCTCTGACTTCACAAACACCTACCAAATAAAGGACTTTAAAATGACCTACAAAAGTCTCTCTGCCCTCCCATAAACTCTCTATTACTGTACTTTACTATGAAATGAATATTTAGAAGGCTCGTGGTGCCACAGGTGCTTTCTTATTTAACTACAGCAATCCTCTGTGAGAGTAAACAAATACCACAGGCACTGGGCAAACGGATTATTAGGAGATCACCATAGTTTAGGTAAACACTTTCCACCTTTCTGAAGTATCACTTGAACTTCATACTGTACTGCAGGTTTGAAAACTGCCCAGGACGAACAGGAAACAGAAATAGCTGTATGGAAATTAGTTCACATGAGATCATGCTTAATTGGCAGATCTCAGTTTAATGGGCCTCTCAACCAGATGGCCATTTGAAGCCCCCAAATTTTCCCTCAGCAAATACAGACAGGGGCGTCTGTATAAAATGTGGGCAAGGCACATGTTTCTAAAATAGCACCCTGTATTCTCTCCCATTTCTCACCTTTGAACTGCTTCTCAGTTTAAAATCCACTCATGGTCATGCACGCTTCTGTTTTAAGTCTCCAGTGACCGTAGACTGGGCCAAACTTGTGCTTTAAAAATCAACATAAGAAGCCATATTAAATTCGGAGAGGGAGAAGGAGAGCAGGGTGTAGGAGGGATGTGGGGAAGGGAGAGGGGCCCTGCTTTGCTGAAAGCAAGAATGAGTGGTTCTTCTTGGCCTCAAAATTCTACATATCTGTGAAATTTCAATGAGGAATATTCTAAGAACTTTGTGACATATGTATTCCTCTCTAGTGTAAGATTGCGATGAATTCAAACCAAGTTTCCCTGACTAAGGAGAACAGACTGATTGCAGAGTATTCTTCAGTTCTCTAAAATATCATACATACTGTCCTGCTCAGTGACCACATTGTCCAAAGAGAATAGAAGGGAGCTCTTTTTACTGACAACTATTTCACTGTTTTCTTATTAGAAGTTTCTAATATGTTCTTTTAGGAGTATTAAAGTGAATATTTTATTGGTTCAGCGATAAAGAAAAATGTAAATTTAAGCCCCTCTTTAGGCTGAAGATTCCTTTGGAGCAAAATCTAAATGGCTGTATTAATACCTGACAATCAGGTTTATAAATTCCCCCTTTTCCACAAGTGGGTGTTTGGAAGAAAGACGTCAGAACTTAGTTCTCCTTTTAATTAATTTGTAATGACAAAGATTATGGGATTCCTTTAAATCTTGGCTTTAAAAAATCTTAAGAGTTTTAAAATCTTATAAAAATGACTTGAATATAAGCAACAAAGATGAGTGATCTGGGGCCAATTTTCCTAACACCCTGGTACTAGAGAATGCTGTGGCTGAAGGGAAAGTGGAGGAATTGTGAGGGGGGCGGGGGTAATCAGACTCTCCCAGCCAATTTGGTTTAAGAAATCAAAGGTTGGGTTGGGGGACGTGTAAGGGGCTCATAAGAGAAGCTCTTTGACGGTGACTCTTCATTTTATTCTGAAACTGTGGCAGAGATGGGCGGCCACACCCTGGGCTTGCAGACCAAGGGAGCCTTTGGGGAAGTTTTGTAGCTGCGGAGAGCCCCCCTCCCCCCGCACCTGTCCCTTTGAGGCTGGAAAGCGCAGGGGACAGCCGGGGGGTACAGGGAGAGGTCAGGCCCCCAGGCTTCCGCCAGATTTTCCTCCAGAATGGCAGAAATCAAAGGCGTGGTTGTCCCCCTCCTCCTCGTCCCCACGCCTCCTCGGAGGATTGGTGGGGCGCAGGGGGCGCAGGGGGCGCAGGAAGCGCGCGCGGCCGGGGCGGGCAGGCCGTTACCTGGCCGGTCAGTCCTTCCCCACCAGCGAGGTCTGAAGGGGCCGAGGGGCGGGGCAGGCGGGCCTGTCCAGGGCGGAGGAGCCGCCCATCAATCGCGCGGGGAGCTTCTCGGTGCTCCTCTTCCTCCCCGTCTCGTCTCCCCTCCCTCTACCCGGCGCCTCTTCCTCCTCCTCCTCCCTGGAGGCAGCTTTCTGCGGTGGCGGCCGTACTTTCTAAGGGGCGGAGGCGGCGGCGGGGGTGGCTACCTGGCGTCCCCCTGTTCCCTTGGCAACGCGACGTCCTTGCCCGCGCTCGGGCTTGGGGGGGCGGGGCGGGAGCCGCGGCCTTGCGGTCCGGAGCCCGGACGCGCGCGCCCCGTGGTTGCCGTGGGAACGGGATGCGGTCGGGAAGGCCTAGCGGTGATGGCGGCGGGCGAAGAAGACACGCAGAAGGAGGCCAATTGGCTTTGTCTTGATGCCCAAGCCCAGGCCCAGATACTGAGGCCGTCACTTCTGTCCTGAATCAGTGCTGGGCTTTATAAAGAACGTGGTTAGAAAATGAGAGGGGAAGATGTTTTTAACTGAATAAAGTAATATTAAAGGCTATGTACAGGTAGAAGAAAGATAGGGCAGCCCTGGAATTTGAGCTGTGGGAGTGGTCTTGGAAATAACCTGCTCCAACATAAGAAGAAGTAAGAAGGGGGGGGGCCCTGCCAGTGGTAGAAGGAAGACCAGACCCCAGTTATCTCCTGGTTACCAGTAATGTTGGCTGCCTTTCCCAAGGAAGGAGGTTCTTAGAGCTTTAGACTAGTGCCCACAGATTTGGAAAGAAGGACCAGAACCTGTGCTAGCCTCACCTTTTCTCTGCCAGGTTTATTTCTGTCTGTGTTTTTTGGTATGCAAAGATGACTCTTCCATTCATTTTGCACATGTAGGCACTCTGACTTGCCAACTGATGTCAGGTCAGGGCATTTTTGATTAGGTGGAGAATAGGGGGAAAGGAGAATAGAAATTCTTGAACTTTTCATCAGTGCCAGCATCCCTAGGTGTCTGTGGTTTGGGTGTCCTCTCAGCAAACTCTCAAATCCAGTCGGCATCCATATCTCCTGCAGCATTGCACCATTCCTTCTTCCTTTTTTTAATTTTTAGTGTTTATTTTTCAGAGAGAGCAAGTGGGAGAGGGGAAGAAAGAGGAAGACACAGAATGAAGAGCAGGCTCCAGGCTCTGGGCAGACAGCACAGAGCCCATACGGGGCTTGAACCCACACATTGCAAGATCATGACCTGAGCCAGAGTTGGCCACTTAACTGAACCACCCAGGCACCCCCTCCCTTTCTATTCTCATCACTACCATCCTAGTTTGGGGCTCCAGGACCTCATAACTGGACTATCGTAAGGGCCTCTTGCTCACGTCTTGAGCCCCTGTCTTCCATACCCTATCCCCACCATTTCCCTTATTCCATAAGCAGCTTAGGTCTCATGGTGTGGTCCCCTTGCTAAGACGCTCCCAAAGATTCCTCACTGACGGTGGAATGAAGTCCAAACTCTTGACTATGACTTTCTCTATACCCTCCCCCAGGGCTTACTGTCTTGGTTCTCCTCTGTCAGAACTTTTTCACTCATACTTCAGCCAGACCAGACTGCATATTATACCCTGAACTTTACTCCCTGCCTTCACGCCAGCTTCTAAGGCATATCCGAGGCGGGCAGTCTAGATAATATGTACTTAGGTAAAACCTTTGTTTGGGGCACTTTGTCATCTAACCTTCATTGGTCCTTCAGCGTTCACTAGTACTTTTCCATCCATGCTAGCTCAATCCATGTTCTCTTGTTCTCAGCTGGCTATCAAGTACTCCTTATCAAAGAATTAACAGATAAAGCATTAACTGATAAGTACTAACTTAAGACCTCTCCCCATGGTTTTTACCTCTCAACCTTTAAAAAATTTTTTAAATTCAAGTATAGTTGACACACAATGTTACATTAGTTTCAGATGTACAACATAGTGATTCGACAAGTTTATACATAACGCTATGCTCACAAGTATAGTTACCATCTGTCACCATGCACCGCTCTTACAATATCATTGACTATATTCCTTATGTCGTGTCTTTTATTCGCATTACTTATTCATTCCGTACCTGAAAGTCTGGATCTCCGCTCCTCTTCACCCATTTTGCTCCTCCCCCTGACCCTTCCCTCTGGCAACCAATTTGTTCTCTGCATATATTAGGTCTGATTCTGCTGTTTGTTTGTTTAGATTCCATGTATGAGTGAAATCATATGGTATTTGTCTCAATCTGACTTATTTTGCTTAGCATAACATCCTCTAGGTCCATCCATGCTGTCCCAAATTTGCCTTTCAATCTTTTTTGTTTGTTTTTAAAAGTTTATTTACTTATTTATTTTGAGAAAGAGAAAGAGAGAGAGAGAGAGGTGGTGAGGGAGAGGCAGAGGGAGAGGAAGAGAGAGAATCCCAAGCAGGCTCTGCACTGTCAGCACTGATCCCTATACAGGGCTCAAACTCATGAACTGTGAGATCATGACCTGAACCAAAATCGAGAGTCGAAAGCTTAACCAACTGAGCCACCCAGGGGCCCCTGCCTTTCAATCTTTCAGACACACTGATCAAAACTGTAAGTGAGGGGTGCCTGGGTGGCTCAGTCGGTTAAGCCTCCGGCTTCGGCTCAGGTCAGATCTCACGTTCATGGGTTCGAGCCCCGCGTCAAGCTCTGTGCTGACCGCTAGCTCAGAGCCTGGAGCCTGCTTCCGGTTCTGTGTCTCCTTCTCTCTCTGCCCCTCCCCCTCTCATGCTTTGTCTCTCTCTGTATCAAAAATAAATAAAACATTAAAAAAAATTAAAAAAAAACTGTAAGTGAAATTATAGATGTAGACCTTGTTCTGTTGAAGCTAAGACCCCCTTCAAATAAAAATAATCATAATGATTAATGATAATCAGTAATTAGTAATGACTAACAGAAGGAGGAAGTGGAAGCCAGGTGAGGTAGTTGGAGAGACATGACGTGCTGGAGGACACATGTAAGTAGCAGACCAGGGGTCAAAAGCTTTGCTTCCCATTCTCAGCTCCTGATTTTGTCTATTAGTAAGAAAAGCACCTTGGTATATATTAGACCCAGATTTTTCTCCTTCCACTTCAACATCCATATAGAATAATACTACCCATCCTAAAACATTGCTGTGACGATTAAGTAAGAGAGGACAAAGCATTTAACATCGTACTTAGTATATAGTAAGCGCTCAATAACCGGCACCTTTACTTTCTGAGGCATATTGTAAAATTTTATTTAATGCACATGAGTGCAAACCATAAATATTTTCAGACTTTTATTGTACATATATATTTAGGTAGGCTTCATGCTGAGCACGGAGCCCAACATGGGGCTTGAACTTACAACCCGGAGATCAAGACCTGAGCTAAGATCAAGTGTCAGACATTTAGCCGACTGAGCCACCCAGATGCCCCGATTTTTTAATTTTTTAAGTAGTCTCTGCACCCAATGTGGGACTTGAACTCAGGACCCTGATATTGAGTTGCATGCTCCACTGATTGCGCCTGCCAGGTGGCCCAGTATTTTCAGTTGTTTAAATAACAGGGTTTGCAGATGATACTTTATATCTCAGTTTTAAACTCTTCTACATTTCAAAGTGTTTCTGAAAATTAATTTCCACGAAAAGAATCTTGGTGTTGTTGAAAGAAGATGACTATGCTAGGGGTCAGCCTGTAAACAGTTACCCAGCGACTCCAACTTTAGTGTTTAATGAGTAAACTTAAGCTTGGCATGTACATAACAAATAAGTCTAGCATTAAAAAGCAAAAGAGAAATATTAGCATGAGGAAGAAACACAATTTCTAATTGGGTAAAGAATCCTACTCTTGCTTTATTCTTTGCAAAATGTCCCTGGTAGATAATGAATAAGTGAAGAAAACAGAGCTTAGACTCAAGCAGATCATAGGTTCTAAAGACAGAGGTAGTTGGTGTTTATAAATAAGTGTCAGGAAGTTCTTTAGCTTAATCTAAACGTTCTGCAAAGGGCAGCTTCAAGTATAAAATTTCAGAAATGTTCTGCGTCTTAGGTTTCAGAAATAACATTTTTGAGGGAAATAATTTAATTCATGCAGAGAGGAAGCTGTCCAGAGGGGGTAGCTATGCATTCGGAGCCTCCCAAGGCCTGGGCTACGCCCTCAGCCCGGGCTCTCCAGAAACCTCATGGAGACCTGGCTCAGCGGCTCACTCGTCTGGAACAATGTGTGCTCTTTGTCCCCCTCACATTGCCTCTTCCTTTGACGACGAGAGGAGTCCAACTAGGCCACTTTGTTACTGTCTAATCAGGAGCTCTCCTGAAAGGTGATACAGCTGTGTGCTGAGTGGCCCCAGAGGCTGACGGGCTCCCTTACACACATTTTTGCCTTGGACCTCACCCTGGCTAGTGGGTTTCTCTTCTCATCAGTGACGGCCAGTGTGGTGGTGTTGCTTTCATGCCATGCACAGAGCATGAGCCAGGCAGTTTGTTTACAGGAAGAATCTCTGGGCGGGGCTTCCCTAAGAAGAGAACTGCGGGCATGGTAGTCCTTTAAAGCTTCCTGGGTTCTCCTCCAGAACCCCTTTATGCAGGGGGATTCATCTGATTATTTTTATTTATTTTTTATTTTAGGTTTTAGTTGAGGGAGAGAGGGAGAGAGAGAAAGAGAGACAAAGCAGGGGAGATTGGCAAAGGGAGAGAGAGAATCTTAAGTAGGCTCTACACTCAGTGCAGAGCCTGATGCTGGGCTCAATCCCATGGCCCTGGGATCATGACCTGAGCTAAAATCAAGAGTCGGATACTCAACCAACTGAGCCACCCAGGTGCCCCTTCATCTGATTAATTTTAAAAACTGGCTAATGGCTTATTGAATTTGCCATGGGCTATTGTGACATTCCACATTCATCCCATAGCTATATTTGGCCAGGCTAAGCATGTAATGTGACAGTCTCTTAATGTCACTTATTAAGAGTGGCCTATATAGATGTCATTAAGATGGCTAGAGAGCTTGGTTAGGCTGGATGTTTTGAGGGAAGTCACTGAAGACCCAGAATTAGGTCCTTGATTTTCTAAGACCAGAGACACCATTGTAGTTAATTAGGAGCTGATCTTTTTAGGAAATGATTCCCACTAATTCTACTCAGTGGAGACTAAATGCTCTCCACTGACCAAGTTATTTTATCTCAGAGAGCATTTCCAGTAGCCTAGCCGACCAGGCCTGGTCACATGCAGAAGGTACTTTCCCCAGGAGCGGGGTGGTGGGAGGGGAGGGCATCCCCAGGAGATCAAATTAAAGATCAGAAGGCTTGGTGAATATTGAATTAGATCAAAGGGACTTGAATATTCTTAAGGGATATCTCTGGAAGGCTGTGGAGGCCTTAAGGAATAGCGTGCCTTCCCTCCAGAGTTGTTTCAGCCTGGATAGTTGCTGTGGATTATTCACCTCAAAGCGTTCAGAGACTTTACCACATCTTTGTTTCAGTAACTGACTTTCTGCCTGACTTCATGGGCCCATGTCTCTTTCACTTATGGCCTTAACAGCGTAGTTCAGGACTGAGAAGAGTGGGGTTGGAGTCCTAGCAATGACACTTGCCGTGTGACAGTGAACGTTCAGCTCCCTCACACTTCAAAATCCTCATAGTTAAAATAGGAATAATCAGAGCCTCCTTGCCATCCTTCTGAGGACTGATGAAATAGCAAAGTTTCTGACGCTGCATCGGCTACGTAATAGGTGCTCAGCAAAGGGTGGCCATCCTTATTATTTACATTATGTAGATTTAATTCTCCTTGTTGAGATCGGAGGACATCACCTACAAATTTACCAAACCACTCCAAAGGCTTGTTATTTCTTTAAAATGTTAATCATATGTTGCTGATGTCATGGTGGTTAATTTCATGTTGATATTTTTTATACTGAATTTCAGAGACTGACATTTTATGACCTCATCCCTAATTATGAGGGTGTATCCAATTTGGGGCTTGCAGCCATCCATGAACTATATGAAATTTAGTAATGCCTTTTGGGCTTTCATAGGTCAAATATCTGAGATCTGATTCTCTTGGGGGAACAAAGCAGACTCTAGTAAAGATTGGCAAACTCCCTACAATTAATAAAAAAAAAAAAGCAATGTCCTTTAGGGGTTCCCTTAGAATTTTCCTCATTTGGAATTGTAGCTGGCCTATTGTGCTGTTCTACAGAGAGAGGGCAAACTCGTTAATGTTTTTGGATCCTACAGTGTTGAGATATTTCTCAAAAGTTCAAGCAGGCTTTGATTACTTTATCCATTTTGGAAGCCTCCGACTTATCGGAACCCTTCATTATGGCAACCGATGCATCTCCTACAAGATTGAATGTGATTATAAGAACTTTGGGGATACAAAACATACTGCTTTTCTAAGTTTCTGAGTAATTGTTACCAAAGGAAAGCATTTGACTTCTTTCCAGGAGGAGTATCTGGTTTGTTTGGACTTTGGATAAACTCAAGCCATACATGTTTTTGGCCAAGAGTTTAATTTGTGGACTGATCACAAAGCTCTGAGCAAGACCTGGGCTTGAGAAAGCTATGACAGCGTCAGGATCACACCACATGTGATCTTTCAACATGTTTCTGGATGGCTAAATACTCCGGCCAAATGAAATCCTTATCAAGAGGGCAGAGGAACAGGAGAACTACCCTGGACCTTCATGAGGTAGATGTGGCCCTGGGATGTTTTGTTTGAAAGTGTTCAGCCAGTGAGGGAGAGAGTGGGGTGATGCCCAAGGTGGTTGGATGGGGGAGCAGAGGCAGCGTGGGATTCGGGGGGCAGGCAGCCCCCTTTCTCATCGCCCATTTCCTGATGGCGGGCTTTGGTTTGAGGAATGCCCTCTATCCTCATGCCAAAGAGTGGGGATCCCCCAGAGGACCGTACCACACAGAGGAACATTCATCTCTGACAGAGAACATTTCTAATCTCTATGCTCTTTGCTCTCCAGGGCTCGCTCTTTTGTGATGCTCTTTCTGTTTTTCTAATTATACAGATGGAGCATCCAATTATTTAACTAATGTCCTTCTTTAACTTCTTGAGGCTTCTGATTGAATCTGCCCCACCCAAGGACAGCTACTTGCCTCCCCTTGAACTAGTGGGTAACCAGGAACAGCTTCACGCAGCAGGGACAGCTTCAAGGCCAAGGTGGGAACTAGGCATGGGCAGCAGAGATGAGGAGGAGACACTTAGCAAAGAGGGGCTGCTGGGGGATTGCTACCAGTGTTTAAAGCTGGGCATCCCTAATCAGTGAATCTGGAACATTCCACCTGTTCACTCAATTCACAAACATTTGAGAGGTAGGTGTCAAGGACAATGTACAGGTAGACAATTCAATACATGTATACTGACAAATGAGAATTAGTGCCAGGACATTAATAGGTGCAGAGATGAAATACTGGCGGTCGTGCTGGGGAGCGTGGGAACCTCTTGAGACAAGGTAGTTGAAGCTGGCCTCTCTGGGTGAGGCGTAGAGGATGCAGTGGAGCCAGCTCTCAGAGGGTGAAGACAGGGCACAGGTGAAGGCAACGACACTGGGAAAGTCCTGAGGTGAGAGGCAGCGGGTGTGGCCACAAGGCCGCTGTGAGAGAAGGCTGTTCTTCACAGCCTTCACTTCAGGAGTTGGGGTGGGGTTTTATTCTAAACACAATGGAAAGCCAGAGAGTGGTTTTAAAGTGTGAGTACGTGCCTGTGTGTGTGTGTGTGTGTGTGTGTGTGTGTGTGTGTTACGTGTGACATATCATGTGGAGACTTGTGAGGAGCTTCTTTACCAGAATTGCTAGTGATGACCTCATGATCCCTACCCCAGCCTTTGAGGAAACTTCAAAATGTCATTCAAGCCCACGCTTGTTTATTGGCATGAGCCAAGCTGAGTAAAGACGAATTGCCAAAGCCACTTCTCCTAGTGCCGGGATGCTGACAGCCAGGGCTGCCATACTGGGTGGTACATCTTGATATTTCACTTCCAGGCTCTCATCACAGTGCATCTCCTCATCGGGTCCCTTACCGACGCATTGGTGTCACGCGCCGAGTCTTGCTGCTTTTACACCCCTGCCTGTCCTCCTTTCTTTTTCTTGCTCTCTTCTGACCTCTCCTTCCTCTTCCCTCCTTTCCTCAGTGCTCCTCACCTCCGTTTCCTCTTCTTTGTCTCTCTGCCTTTCTCATTAAGAGTCAGAGTTATGGGGCGCCTGGTGGTTCAGTCCAGTAAGAGTCTGACTTTGGCTCAGTTCATTATTGCACGGTTCGTGAGTTCGAGCCCCTCATTGAGCTCTCTGCTGTCAGTTTGGAGCCTGCTTCGGATCCTCTGTCTCCCTCTCTCTCTGCCCCTCCCCCATTTACACTCTCTCAAAAATAAACAAATGTTTAAAAAAGTTGAAAAAAAAGAGAGAGAGAGAGTTACTTGCCAAACCACAGCTCTTCGATTTCTATTTTCCCCAAATTTCTTGGCTCATCGTTTTTGTTTTTGCTTTTCTCCTCTCATTCCGTGCTAGTCCCACCCCTGGTTCCACTCACCTCCCTTTAAGGGGCTTCTTCCCACGGTCCCCTCCTTCAACAGGCCTAACCCCCAGGTCATGCAATTTAACAAATGTCATCAGGAAAAAATGCTCTTGCTCTAGCCCTGTCAAAAGATGTGACGGAATGAACCTCGGTGGCATCAGTCTGCGGCCATCAATACAGTGGAAGACAGGTCTTGAAAACCAGACAAAACAGAAGGTATCACTGTGCAACCTCCTTTCTGTGGCTCACTGTGCCCTCTGAGTCAGGATAATGAGAGAACATTCTTAGAACATGACTTAACCACTCGCAGGCCTCAAACAAATTCCTGGATGTGTGTGGAAGACACGCTACCAGCAAGCCTGAGCACAAACGTGCGGGCAGGCTGGGGAGCGTTCTTCCGAGTTGCTACCTGTACAAAGCCACCTTCTGAGTCGGTTTGTTTGTATTACAAAAAAAAGAAAAGCCACAACATGACAGCCAGTGAATCTGTACAGTAGACACCCTCCAGGGCCGCTCACGGCTGTGTTTTCATGGTTTTGTGTTGTGCTGTCTGGGTCTCTGTCTTGGGGTATTTGGGAACCCTTGACGTCATACTTTAGCAGGAAGAAGTTATGGGAAATTCTTGTCCGATCTAGAAAAAAGAAACAGGGTATTGTCCATTTCCAGAATGAAGTAGGGGTAGAAAGTCACAACGCAAGTGCAGTTTGTCTTTTATTTCACCTCCACCTGGAGGTGTAGTGTGTGTGTGTGTGTGTGTGTGTGTGTGTGTGTGTGTGTGTGGTTAACATAGGCGGCTTATCTGAGTGGATTTTAAGAAATTAATTTAACTGAAAAATGATTAAATTACAGAGAGGAAAAAGCATTCAGTTGGCATCACGCGGGGTCAGAGGCCACCGCTAATGCAATGTTTCATCAATTGACTCATTGCTATTCTTCCGTTGATGTGATTTAGTTTCTCAAATAGCTCTTATCGTGGTAGGCTTGCAATGGATACATTGCACAGATGCCTTCTAATCATTTCAGTGTGTTTACTTAAAAAATTTTAAAAGCAATTAAACGATTTAAAATGTATTTGTGTGTGTGTGTGTGTGTGTGTGTGTGTGCGCGCGCGCCCATCCACAGAGAGATTTTGTAAGTGTTTGGACAAGGGTTCTTTTTTTTTTTGGACAAGGGTTCTGAGTGAACACTGGGGCAAGTGTTAAATTTATACGCTGTAGTGCCCTTCATGCATTTCAAAGAGCCTCATGCAGACTCATGTTAAGCTTTCTTCATACCCATTGAATATACCACTATCTCTTTTAATCCACTGAAGAAACCAGAAGACAAAGACTCTCCCTGTATTCCTTGTCTAAGGCGACACAACTGTTGCTGGAACCTTGAGCTTTCCGAATGCCAACCACTTATTTGCAGCATAACATCGTAAGTGCTGGAAAACGGTGGTGGGTCTGTTTGTTAGAAAGTATAGTAATCAGCTGTTGTGGGGGTAGGGCTTTGATATACTCTGCTTTTCATTTATTTTGATACAAAATAGAGCAAAACAAGTCATCCTAATGGCTTTTCTCATAGAAATGTACCGAGATCAGGAGTAAAAGAGTAGCACATGGGTGGCGGTATCTTCATGCTCTGACCTGTCCTGTGCCTCTTCCCCTTTATCTGTGTTGCACAACGTTGTGTCCAGAATTGAGAAAGGCAGGCATGGTTTGATGCAGAGGAGCTGAGTGTCGTCGGCAGGATGACAGACTGTCCTGCTGCCCCCAAAGAGGCAGGGAGGGGCAGTGACATATTCATTCATCAAACGCTTATTAAGCACTTAGGTGCCAAGTGCTGTGCTGGGTTCCGGGGACTCACAGAGGAATGAGGCCTGGCCTTTGTGCCTGTGGGGGAGGAAGGAAAGTAAACAAGACCATGAGTAAGTTCAACAGAGGAGGTAGGTGTGGGCCTGGGAGAGGGAGAGGGGGAGATGAAAGAAGGAAAAGAAAGGTTCTCACGGTGCCTCCATCGCTTGAGGCCCTACTCAGTGCTGCCTGCTGGGGCCAGCTCCCTGCGGACGGAAGCATTTCTCACAGCGCCAGGCGCTGGCTGGCCCATGAGCTGGATGATGCCTGACGTCAGCTCTCCCAGCCTTTCCAACTCTGCCCTCTTCCTCCCTCCCTGCCCTATCTTTCCCTCCCTGTCTGGAAGTGGGCGGTGGGGGGGGGGGTCCTCACAGTCTTCTAGGAATCTGCTTAGGGCAGCCACACGCAGTCAATCAGGGCTCCCTGAATCGAATTGATCTGAAAGGTATTCACATTAAGCCATAAATGACTAATGTGGGGTGCGCCTGGGAGCATGTGCATTTCTGAGGCCTCAAAGCCTTAAGCAGAGAGGGCTTCAGCTTGCTGAGGAGAAAAGCGTTTGCTTAGTGGGCTGGAGTGTTCCTGGCACTTCTGAAATCACATATTCTGGACACTTGCCTACTCTTTCTGCACGTAGAGCTGGCCCTGTTTCCAAACACCCAGCCTTACGTGTTTCCCCTCCCGGCCCTCTATTGTGGCTGTGCGACAAGGCAGGGGCGGGGGCTGACAACTGCTAATCTGAGACCTTCTGGCTGGAGAGCCTGGTACGACTGCAGACACGGCCGCGGTGAAGCGCTTGAGACACAAGTGACGAAAACCAAAGGTGGGTGAGCAGGACACTGAGATGTTGTCTCTGCTACAGGCCCTCATTCTGCTAGTTCATCCTGGACCGTGTGCATGCTTCATGCACAGAGCGGGGAGTGCGTGAGCAGGCAGTGGAAAGAAGAGGGGAAATGACCAGTAACTTCCACTCCATTCTCCCCGCTGCGTTCCACCAGGGTTCTCCCAAGGGCCAGATGTGGGTGCACAAAAGTGGCCTGCTGGTGTAAAGGGCAGCTTTTGATTTGTCTGTCCCTGTCCAGCTGAGGCTGGGTAGTTCCAGTAAGTTCTGTAAAGAATAGTCCTCTCGTAGGGGCTTGTGGGTGGCTCAGTCAGTTAAGCATCTGATTCTTGATTTTGGCTCAGGTCATGATCTTCCGGTTCATGAGTTTGAGCCCCATGTCGGGGTCTGTGCTGACAGTGGGGAGCCTGTGTGGGATTCTCTCTCTCCCTCTGTCTCTACCCCTCCCCTACCTGCATGCTCTTTCTCTCTCAACATGAATAAACTAAAAAAAAAAAAAAAAAAAATTGCCCCCTGTAGGAGCCTGTGCAGTCAAGACAAGTAAATGTTTTTTAAACCCCAACTGAGTTCATTTGGGGGAGCTGTCTTTTTTAGAACACTACCAACTTCAATTAAAGTTTCAGAAAGTGGACATCTCTTAGCACTGTCTAATAAAAATACAACAGGAGCCACCTAACTGAAAGTTTTCTCGTAATCATATTTTGAAAAGTAGAAAGAGGCAAAATTAAATTTCATAATACGTCTTATGAACCCACTCTATTAAAACATTACTATTTCCACATGTGATTGATAAAAGAATTATTAAGGGGGTATTTTACTTCTTTTTGTACTAACTATGCAAAGCTGGGTGTGTATTTTTCTTTAAAAACATTTTTTTATATCTTTATTTTATTTTGAGAGACAGAGAGTGAGTGGGAGAGGGGCAGCGAACGAGAAGACACAGAATCAGAAGGAGGTTCCAGGCTCGGAGCTGTCAGCACAGAGCCCAATGCGGGGTTCAAACCCACTGACTGTGAGTGAGATCATGACCTGGGCCGAAGTTGGATGCTTAACTGACTGAGCCACCCAGGCACCCTAAGGGTGTGTATTTTTCACTTCCAGTGCATCTACAGGGACTAGTGATATTTGGGGTGTTCAGGGCAATGTGTGGCTGGTGGTTACCTCATTATACTGGGACGGTCTTGGTATCTTTCAAATGGCAACTGTTTAAATACCTTCTCCAGATAAATAGATTTAAATAGAAGGAATCAGTGTGGTTTGGACAAGCGACACCTGACTATGGTTGTAGAGAGTGAATTTAAGGGAGTGGGTGTTTGAGTTTGGGTTTTGTGGCTGTATGAGAATGAAAAGCTATGACCACACTTTCTTTTTCTTCCTCCTTCCTTCCTTTCTTTCTCTCTTTCTTTCTTTCTCTTCCTTCCTCTCTCTTTTTCTCTTTCTCTCTCTCCCTTTCTTACTCTCTCCTCCTTTCTTCCTTTCTGTCTCTCCTCTTTCTCTCTCTCTTCCTTCATTCCATTGTTCATTCCTTCCTTCCTTTGTTCCTCCCTTCCTTCCCTTCCTTCTTTCCTTTCTGTGAAAGAAAAGTCTTGGCTAGCAATCGGATATAAACAAGACATTACCATAGCAAATAGCTGTTTTCCTGGCACCTGCTACCAAGCTGTGAGCCCACGGAATTGAAGAATGGGAAGGAACCTTGGAGATCATGTGGGACTTTGTGCCTCCTTGGAGATCATGTTGAATTGTGTCCGTGCCTCGGAATCACAGAGAGGAACATCAGGAAAATACTGATTCTTGGGTCCCCCTCAGTTGCTCTGGGATGGGGCCTAGGCATGAGTATTTTTAAAGAGCCCCCAGGTGATTCTAATGAATGGTCTGGGCTCTGAATGCAGAAACATCCCCTTCCTTTTACAGGTGAAGAAACAGGTGGGGTTAAGTGACTCACCTACGGTCCCACAGCTGGTTAGAGGCTGGAAGCGGGCAGAATCCCGGTATTCTCTACCCCATCTCGTGTACAGAAAGACATTTCAATAATACCTCTGTAGTGGGTCTTTCTCCTGTGTGACCTCAGAATTATTCTCATTCTAAATTGAGATACATTACCCAGCTCAACTTAGATTTGACATAACCTTCAAGAAAAAACCCTGAAGCCTTATTTCCCAGAAAATCTCCAGATCAATGATAACTTTGAAGCGATTCTCTTCTGGGACCATGGCCCTAAATGCCTCTTATTTTAGGTCCACTTGGGTTCTGCAACTGTATACTTTAAATATAGAGTTTTATTGGAAGAGTAGGAACGAGTCCCAAAGGAGCAGACACCTGATCCTGATCAGTCTTATCTTCATTGACTCACAGCTAATTGGCCTTCCAGGTAAATATATCCACGCACCAAGCACGCAACCTGCGTGAGTACGGTGGTCTGGGGAGACTGTGGTGGGGGGGGAGCCTTCATTGCCCAGCCTTCGCCCCTTGATGCTTGGAGACAATGACACAGGGGCTCTGTTGCCAGACCTTCCAATTATTCCAGAAGATAGAGGTGGAGGTTTGTGTTTGTGTTTGTTTTGTTTGTTTATTTATTTTGGTGAAATATCCTGATTTGCAATGTTGATAATGAATTCAGTTTTTAGAAAGACCCCCTAAGGGTCAAATAAAGCCCACTCTTTCATAAGCTCTATCCTACCTGCAAGCCATCTGAGTGCAACCTTCTAGATAAGCCTAAGACTTCTTCGTATGCAATATTGAGTTGTATTGGTTTGCAAAATGTTGATCTGATATCGTCATGTTTACTTTTGCCCTAGACCCTGTGAAACTGACGAGCATCCATACCAGATGGAAAAACAGTAGAAAAGTAAGTACCTCAGTTCCCTTTTAAATTTAATTCATTTTCTCACAGACAACATCATTCCTTTTGGGTTTGGCACCTGTGGCATGTCATAAATTTTCACAATGAAATTGAACGTAAAGATCATTACAGTTCCTAAGATCTAGTATCATTTATTTTTAAATTCTTTGGGAACATAAAACAAGTCAGCAGTCACTAGCGCTTGCCGTGGGGGAGACCGTTTCCTCCATGCACGTCTGTAGAAAGAAAATGTTTTCCTGCACCGTAAACCGCAGCGGAAGTTTCCATTGTAGCACTCCAGCAAACTCTTAGCCAATGAAATGGTAATCCAAATAAAAATCAGAATTACTTGTAGCCACGGTTTTTATTTCAAGAAAGAAACGCCCTGGATAAGTACACAGCGTTTATATCGAGGGCCCTTCATTTCGAGTAACCTAAAGTGTTAATCACAGGTGCAGGCTTTTCAGTGAACAATTTAAGAGTTGATGCGAAATTACCCTTGGATCCAAAGTATTCAGACAGCAAAAATCAATGTAAGTTATTTGTGGAGCATGTTAGAGATTAACGTAAAATATGTATGTCATTTGTATCTTGGTTCTTCTCTCTACACATAACCTTGAATTTTTCTCTGTTCTTTTTTTTCAATGTAAAAACCTTAGAATACGTACTTGTAAGAATCTGTTTCAGGTATGTTTCTGTGAAGAGCTCCACTGTCCCCAAATAACCAGAGATGGGTTACAGTTTCTGACAAAAGCTGAAGGGAACAGGATTAAACCAGAATTAGAGAGATTATATTTTCTTTATCGAAAACCTTCACGTCTTTGGAAAGCTGCTTGGTTTCTATTTTGAGCCACGCTGCCCACATATCTTAACGACAGAATTGTTGCATAATTTTGCTTTTCCTCTTTTTGTCTCTGTTTGGGTGTATTTATTATTTCATACGTGATGATGCAAAGCTCATGAAAAGGCCCATTTATATTCTTGTTATCTGTATGGGGATCTAGCCTTTTTTTTCTTACTGTTTATAGAACCCCACTGTAATATTCAGATTTGCTGGCAATGAGCCCTGCTAACACAGTATACATTCCATTCCCCCCTGTGACTCTATTTATGGGAGGCTATGTGATTTACTCAAGGCTAATAAAGACCGTGTAAAAGGATGGGTCATGGATTTATCCATCCATAGAATTTTAGCACTTGCGGAGGGAGGTTTATCTTCTGTTCTTTTTTTTTCTTTTCTCCAATTTAATTAAAACAACAGCAAAAAAGCGTTAGTTCAAATGAGTGACAGTTGGCAGATCTGCATTATTCCACTGGAGGGACTCCAGAGTTTCTGATGCTTGGAGATGGACAAGTAATTACCTCCTGTCTGTGACTATTTTCTACCAGGCTAAGCCCAATGTTTATTGTAAACTGTCTGCCATTAAAAGCTGTAATCGCAAGCCTTCTGTTCCCACACCATAAATTTGACTTGCACTGTTTTTTTATTTACCTTCATGTTTTATTATATTCTTTGAAATGTTTCATTTTAAAGGAAGATAACAGAAGAATGAAAATTGAACAAATTCCAAATTCACGCTTGAAAAAAGATAAGCTTAGCATACATATTTTCTGCACACACCCGGACAGCCTGATGGCTACTTTCTGGATATTGGCAGCTTCTGTGTAGTTAACTATTAGATGTGGTTGCTATTAGTATATCACTTGTTCAATGGTCTAGAAAATAGCCTACAAATTCAAGTTGAACCAAGCCACAGAGGGCCCAGCACAGCGGTTCTCAAAGTTTTTGGTTTCAGGACCCCTTAATACTCTTTTTTTTTTTTTTTTTTTTAATCGCTTTATATTCTTGAAAGAGTTTTGTTTGCGAGGATTTTATCAGTCAATATTTCCTGTGTAAGAAATGAGAACTGAGACTGTAAAAAAACTCATTATTTACTTAAAAATAATGTTAAAAACCCATTATGTGTTAACATACCTAGCATTTCAAAAGAAAAAATTTACTTTCTAAAGAAAAAATTTTTCGAGGAAAGGATTGTTTTAGATCGTGACTTGATAGGAGAAAAGCGGGCTCTCCTATCCATTTTTCTATTCAATCTGTTGTGATCTGTTGCTTTAGTTGAAGTAGAAGAAGAAAACCTGGCCCCGCACAGCTATGTAGCTGGAAAAGTGTGCATTTTAACAGCTTTTACAAATAATTATGGGTATTATTCTTGGATTGCAAACCTAAATTTGACAAGTGGTAGTTTTTTAAAGGTTAGTTACAATGAGGAATCTGAAATCCCATCAGGGGCTTTTTTTTTTTTTAATTAAAGGACTTTATTTTTTAGATTTTATTTTTTTATTTTTTTAATGTTTTTATTTATTTTTGAGAGAGAGAGAGAGAGAGAGAGAGAGAGAGAGAGAGAGAGAGAGACAGTGTGAGCAGGGGAGGGTCAGAGAGAGAGGGAGACACAGAATCTGAAGCAGGCTCCAGGCTCTGAGCTAGCTGTCAGCACAGAGCCTGACACGGGGCTCGAACCCATGAACCGTGAGATCATGACCTGAGCCGAAGTCGAATGCTCAACCGACTGAGCCAGCCAGGCGCCCCAACAGACTTTGTTTGTTTATTTAATTTTTAATGTTAATTTTTTTTCTTTCTTTTTTTTGTTCATTTCTTTCTGAGAGAGTGAGAGAGCATGCGTGCATGTGTGAATGGGGGAGGGGCAGAGAGAGAGGGAGACCCAGAGTCCAAAGCAGACTCTGGGCTCCCAGCTGTCAGGACAGGCCTGACGCCGGGCTTGAACTCGTGATCTGTGAGATCATGACCTGAGCCAAGATTGGAGGCTTTACTGACTGAGCCACGAAGGTGCCCCAAGAGTTTTTTTTTTGTTTTTTTTTTTTTAGAGCAGTTTTAGGTTTACTGAAAATTGAGCAGATAGTGTAAGAGTTCCCATATTACCCCTCATCATAGAGTTGCCTCTATGATGAATGTATTGCATTAGTGTACTCTAACATGTTACAGTTGATGAGCCAATATTACTGTATTATTAACCAAAGCACACAGTTCAGAGTAGGGCTCGCTCGTTCTGATGTGGAGTTCTGTGGGTTTTGACAAATGCGTGTTATGTATCCACCATTACAGTATCACACAGAATAGTTTCACTGCCCTATAAATCCTTGGGTTCCATCTCTTCACCCCCTCCCCCCTTCCCCTGAACCTCTGGTCACCAATGATCTTTTTATTATCTCTGCAGTGTTTCCTTTTCCAGGCTGTCTTAGAGCTGGAATCACATAGTGCATACCAGACTGGTTTCTTTAAGCAGTATGCATTTAGTGTTCCTTTATGTCTTTGCCTGACTCGATAGCCCATTTCTTTTTATAGCTGAATAATATTCCACTGATGAGTATATGGCACTTTATTTGCCTTTTGAAGCCCTCTTGGTTGCTTTCAGCTTTTGGAAATTATGAATAAAGCTGCTATAAATACTTGTGTGCAGCTTTGTGTGTGGATATAAGTTTTCAACTCATTTGGGTGAATACCGAAGGCTGTGATTGTAGGGTCCTCTGGTAAGACTGTTCATCTTTGTGAGAAAATGCCAGACTATTTCCCAAAGTCGATTTACCATTTTACATTCCACTGGCAATGAATTAAGGGTTCCTATTGTTGGGGTGCCTGGGTGGCTCAGTCCACTGAGTAGCTGACGCCTGCTTTTGCCTCCGATCATGATCCCAAGGTTGCGGGATCCAGCCCTGTGTCAGGCTCTGGGCTGAGTGTGGAGCCTGCTTGGGATTCTCCCGCACCCCTGCTCCCCCCTGCACCCCCACTTACCCTGCTTCTCCTCCCCTTCCCTCTCCCCCTGCTTCTCTCCCCGACTTGTGCTCTCTCTCTCAAGT
>NC_043716.1:43171079-43217040 GCF_006229205.1 Suricata suricatta
TTCAAGATACATGATATAATTTATTACTTGCCCATAAGCTAAAACACAGCCTGCTTAATACCCTTCCTTAACTTCCACCTCTATACTACAGTATACTTGAGGTCCATGCAAAAAAGTAGCTACTTTTTATATAGAAAATGGATGATTAAGCCTTTGGTGCTGTAAAAGCAACTTCAATTAAACATAACCACCCCCACCACCATAAAAAGAAGAGGAAAAAAAAATAAAATAATAAGGGAAAAACCCAAGACACACTCCCTAGGGGGGGAATGTTTTAATTTGCAATTCCCTAATGACACATATGTTGAGCATCTTTCCAGTGCTTATTTTTTAAAAATGTTTGTTATTTTGAGAGACAGAGGAAGGGTGTATGTGCACACCTGCACACAAGTGAACAAGTGGGGGAGGAGCAGAGAGAGTCGGGGGAAGAGAGAGAGAGAGAGAGAATGAGAATCTCCAGCAGGCTCCTGCTGTCAGAGCAGAGCCCAAGGCAAGGCTGGGTCTCGTGGTTCATGAGATCATGACCTGAGCTGAAATCAAGGGTCGGATGCTTTACTGACTGAGCACCCAGGGGCCCCTCCTGTGCTTATTTTCTGTGTATCTTCTCTGGGGAGGTGTCTGCTGAGAGCTTTTGTCTGTTTTTGAGTTGTGTTTATTATTGCTGAGTTTTTAAATTTATTTGTATATTTTAGATACTAGTCCTTTGTCAACACATGTTATGGAAATATTTTCTCCTAGTCTGTGCCTGTCTTTCCATTCTCTCCAGTCCACGGGCCGTCCGTACTAGGACAGGGCGGCGCCGTCGCGCTGATTTATGCCGCAGCAACAGTGGTTTTCCCCAGCGTTGTCGTGGGACATCGGTGCAAATTTCAACACAGAGAAAAGACAAATAACGTTTCAGTAGGATCGTAAAGACAGTTTTGTGGACACCCCCAGGAAGGCCTCCCAGTTCCCGGGGGCCCACAGACCACACTGCAAAAACCATTGCCTTAGAGCAAACAAGTACAACTCCTACGATTTCGTTCGAGCTTCAGAAAGACCAAATAGAATTGGAAATCATGCGCTTTCCAAATGCAAAATGTTAACTTCATTTTCTGCAAAAAGGATTTAGAAGGCAGAGAAGAAATATCATGCACTGAAGTTAGTGTTCTAATTCATTGGGTAGAGTCAAAACCAATTTTGTTTAGGCATTTTTTCCCAATGATTCTTGGCAAAATATTTTCCAAGAAATACATTGTGTGTGTGTGTGTGTGTGTGTGTGTGTGTGTGTGTGTGTGTGTGTAAAAATAGCAACTAAAGTTTGTGAGCCAATGTCTCCCAATAGCCAAAAAATTGCTAGCTGATGCCCAGTGATGGGCTTATAGCATATTTGTATATAGAGATAATATATGGAGCCTTCAACTTTTTCACTTTTATTCCTTTAATAGTGTCCAACCAGCATAGAAACGGGGAAGGAACTCTAGCTTGGCAAGTCAGACAGACCTGGATTTGAATCTTGGCTATGTAATCTTATTTAACTTCTCTGAGCCTTCTGTTCCCCATCTGTAGAAGGGAATGGATATTATGGCTAAGACTGTGAAGATTATATATATAATATAAGACACATATATGACAATATGTAAAGGAAGGGTCTGAAACTTCATGGATATCACTCAAATAATATTATCACCGAAACCCATCCCCTCCACTTTTAATGGTTTCATAATCTTTTCTTAATTTCTGGCCCAGGTAATCATGCCTTCTTGGGAGTTTACTGGGGAAAATACTGATAAGTCTTAGTGTACCTCTCTAGGAATACTAAGTTTTCAAAGGGACCAAAACCAGAGTGAAAAATCTCTAGCATCATCCATCCTTGGCAGTGGGACTACAGATGTAAATGACCATGAGAAACAACTAGAACAGAACCTAAGGCTAGGACCACAGGAGGTGTGATGTACAACGGATGAAATGGCCAGGACCCATTGTAAAGGCAAAGGTCTAGTGATGGTCAAAAGTTCACCATGAAGGGTGCCTGGCTGGCTCAGTTGGTAGAGCATGCGACTTGTGATCTTGGGGTTGTGAGTTCAAGCTGCATGTTGGGTGTAGAGATTCCTTAAAAATAACACCTTAAAAAAATTCAAGATGAGACCAAATCGTGGAGTGTGTCCCAGAAGTAGCAGGAGTGAAAAACCAGTAGCCACCCACCAGGAAAATGTCACAGTGATGTACTTGCCCCCACAGAATTCCCATGAGTGAGATTAGTTGCATCTTCTCTTCATCCGGAACCACCTTAATGCTGCTTTTGGCAAGGATGACATACCAAGAAACAGCTGGGAGATTTTTAGGGCAGAGGAGGATGTCTTGACACCCTTGAAATGAAAAGTTTGAGTTCTGGAGCCACGCTTACTAAGTGTTAAGTCCTGGCTCCCTCCTTGGTACTGTGTGACTGAGGGCAATCGCATAAGGCTCTTCCGCCTCTGTCTTACCCTCTATAAGATGGGACACGTGTTGTGAGGGCAGCGCTCCGTGTAAAGCATGCAGAACTGTACCTTATGGGGAGCATGGGCTCCGTGGCAGCTCTTATTATCAGTCTGCCACCTGGGCAGCTCCCCGCTCAGACCAACGCCAAATGCAGCTATGTGAAACTTCTGTGTGGCTTACCGCACGCCTTTCCCCCTTGGACACCATGATGTTTTTATGAAGTGACACATCCCACTTACGCTTTCACTTCTACTTCCAAATTAATGCAGGGCCAGGATTGCCAGTTAATTGACAGGCAGCATGGTGTTCTTTAAATTCTTTTTTTAAACACTTACTTATTAAAAAAATTTTTTGAGTCTATTTTTATTTTTGAGAGAGAAAGAGAGCATGAGTGGGTGAGGGACAGAGAGAGAGGGAGACATAGAATCTGATACAGACACTCTGAGCTGTCAACACAGAGCCTGATGTGGGACTCGAACTTCACAAACCCCACAAGATCATGACCTAGACCAGAGTCGAATGCTTAACCAATTGAGTCACCTAGGCACCCCAACGTTTACTTATTTATTTTGAGAGAGGCTGAGAGAGAGCATGTGAATAAAGGGCACAGAGCATGAGTGTGTGTGTGACAGAGGGAGAGGGAGAGGGAGAGGGAGGATCCCAAACTGGCTCTGCGCTGTGTATGCAAAGTCCGATGCAGGACTTGATCTTGCAAACTAGAAGACAGTGACCTGAGTCAATATCAAGAGTTGGACGCTTAACCAACTGAGCCACCCATGTACCCCAAGCATGATGTTTCTTAATGGAACCTCTAGACCCTCCACCAATGACCACAGCTTTAGGTCCCTGAGTTTTAAAAACTCTTCCATCTCCCCTTAGAATGATTTTTGTTTTGCTCTTTTCAGATACAGCATATGATCTTTGCAGAAAATTTAGGACACTAAGAAATTTACAAACACACATCATCTGAGTTAACCCTGGGATTTTGATAAATTTCTTCTAATCCCTATTTCCATCCATACCCGGAAAACTAAGTTCTTTCCACCATAAAATGCAAATACTGATGGAAAAGGCATATCTCAAGTGTTATCAGTTAATAAGTTAATTTCCAGCCAATATCGGTTCTAATTGTTGAAGTTTTAAGTCTGTTCTTGATGTAAGAGTCTTTGAAGCAACGAAGCATACATGAGGTAAAGAAGGAAGTAGCATGTTAGTCATGCTGCATTTATTCATTCAATAAACATTTATTAGCTTGGCATTACTGAGCCCTGGTGATACAGAAATGAAAAACAAGCAAATACTCAAACAATTGACTCCCTTGTTTATTGCAGTGTTGTTTTTAGTAGGAAAAAAATTATATTTATTAGCAACCTAAATGTTCATCAGTCATTTATGGCACAGCCCTCCACAGAGTCCTTACAAAATAAGTAGCAGGATGGTAGAGTTGATTCACATTTCTGTATTCTTTCCATTAAGTACAGCTAAAACCCTAGACATTATATATGAAATGGTTCTGGGTAGTTTCACTGCAAACATTTTCACTGCCTAACTAATTTGCCGTAAGGCAATCTTGCCATAAGAGATAAAATTATGAAAAATAAGAGGGGCATTCATTAAAAAGGACATAATGAAACCTGAAAAATGAAGAACAAGATTAAAAAGACTTTCCTGCGAAATACAGAATAGTTGAATACATTTAAAGGGTATGTAGCTCTATGGCAATACTAGGCAAATAACTGACTTAATTTTGTGGATTGTACCTAAGCACCTGTCTTTGAAGTCTTTCATTTAAGGTGTTAAACTGTTCCCCCACCCCTCTTGTTGATTTATGTCCTCATTCAGCATGGCATGTTTTCTTTTTTTGCTACAATTTCTTCATTAAGAGAGGTATCTGTTTCCACATACTAAGATGCACATTTCTTTTAACATTTAGGTTTTTTTCAATGTTTATTTATTTTTGAGAGACAGAGACAGAGCACGAGTGGGGAAGGGGTAGAGAGAGAGGGAGACACAGAATCTAAAGCAGGCTCTAGGTTCCCAGCTGTTAGCACAGAGCCAGATGTGGGGCTCGTACCCATGAACTGTGAGATCATGACCTGAGCAGAAGTTGGAAGCTTAACCGAGCCACCCAGGTGCCCCCTAGGATGAACTGAGCTTTGTGTTGCATTACGAAAGCCTTCTACATGGTTGTCTGTTCTTGGCATGTTGTCACATGTCTGTTGATAGATGTACTGAAGTTCTATGGGAAATATGGGTTCAAAACTCTGTACCACTGTATAGATCATGGTAAGGGCTAAAATTTATATAATATAAAAATGAGAGTACTGCATCAATGGGGGAAATGAAACCAAACTCAAACAGTTGATGAAACTAAACTGCCAAACTGTCAACTGATTATTTTTTCTTCTTCATGACAACATTGCCTCACAGTCAATTAGTTACATGGCAAAAATGCTTGTAGCAAAAATGCTTACAGTGAAAATGCTGGATGTGATTTAAAACATTAGACTCCAAAAGGTGGAGAAAAGGCAGAATGGCTAGGGATTTCAGAACCCAAGAAACAATATGGCAGTAAGTTCCTTGAGTTTTCTTGTTGCCTTCTCCATCCCAGACTTGGAGCTGAAGAAGCTAGCAACCTAGAAATGTCAACAGAAGTAGATGAGAAAACCCTAACAAAAACATGCTGTCTCTAGCCAAAGAACTGGGAAAGGGACCCACCTAGCAAGACAGGAAACTTCTAGATAATGTTATGGACTGAATTGTGTGTCCCAAAATTCATATATTGAAACCCTAACCATTAGTGTGATACTATTTGGAGATAAGGCCTTTGGGAGGAAATTTGGGTTAGATGAGGTCATGAAAGTGAGGCTCTCATGATTGGGATTAGTGGCTTGAAGAAGAGAAAGTGAGAGATTGCTCACTCTTTCTCTCTCTGCCTTGGTGAGGACCCAGCAAGAAGTCGCCATTGGCAACCCAAGAAACTGTTCTTACCCAGGCATATATCCTATTGCACATTGACCTTGGACTTTCAATCTCAGGAATGGTGAGAAAAACTTTGGTTAAGTTACCTAATCTATGCTGTGTATTTTGTTATAGCAGCCCAAGGAGACTAAGACAGATTTTGGTACAGAGAGGTGGGGTGCTGTTGTAATAAATACACCTGTAGAAGTGACTTTGGAAATGGATAATGAGTAGAGGCTGGAAGAGCTTTGAGGTGCATGCTAGAAATACAGATGTTAAGGGATTCTAGTGAGATCTCAGAAATGAGGAACAGGTATCTGGATGCTGAAGGAAAGATGATCCTTCCTATAACATAGCAAACAACTTGGCTGAATGAGGTCCTGGTGTTTTGTGTAAGGTAGAACTTGTGAATGATAGACTTGGACATTTAGCTGAGGACATTTAGCTGAGGACATTCTATACGAAAAGTGTCAAGAAACTTGGTCCCTCTTGAATACTCATAGGAAAAGGTGAAAGAGGAAAAATAAACTGAAGATGGAATTATTAAGCAAAAAGAAACCACACTTGAAAATCTGGAGGATTATCAGTGTATCCATATTGCAAAAAAATAAGAAAGGTTTTCCCAATGAGAACACTAAGAGTGTGGCTGAACAATATTTGATAAAGAGATCATGGGTGTGATTCATGGAATTAAGCTGGCATTTCAACAGAAGGCAGGACAAGAGATGGGATTATATCAGTAAAGATCCTGCCAATTTGAATGGAACAGGACATTTAAAAATGAGATGAAACTAGGAAGGCTGTCAGATTGCTCAGTTCCTACAGGGCTGGACCATAGAGCTATTCAGTTGCAAACAGGTGCTATTCAAAAAAAGGAAGAAGAACCCTGAAGGCAATTTAGAGATGAAGGCTACCATCTGGGGTTCAGCAGGCTTCAGGGCCAGACTGAAGCCCGGAGGAGAGCGTCCCTGAGTCCTTGGGGACATGATTCCGGCCTGGTGGAGCCAGAGAGGTGGGACTCCTGTTCCAGTGAGCTCAGAAGGCAGAGCATCCAACTAAAGAGAATTATTCTCAGCCCTTCAGATCTAGTGGAATTTGCCTTGGTATGTTTGGGATTTGCTTGAGATCCATAGCCTCTTCCTCCTTTCCTATTTCTTCCTTTAGGAATGGGAATGTCTATCTTGTGCCTTTTAGGGATCTAGAAAAATCTACAACAGGTAGTATTTCTAGTTAATGGTGAAAGACTGATGCTTCCCCTTAAGTTGAGAACAAGGCAAGGATGTCCACTCTCACCATTCTTCATAAACATAGTGCTGGAAGGTCTAGCCAGCGCAATAAGGAAAGAAAAGGTTTGTAAATTGGGAAGGAAGGAATAAAAATTCCTATCTGCAGATGACAGATTGTCCACATAGAAAATCTCAAATTTGCAAAAGGAAAAAAAAATCCCAAAATCCATGTGAGACTAATAAATGAATTCAACAGGGTGTGTGATAGAACTGATTTTGTATGTGATCTTATTTCTATATATTAGCAATGAACACATAGATACCAAACTTAAAAATATGATACTATTAATGCTCAGTCAAGTAACTAGGTATAAATCTAATAAAATAAGTACAGGACTTATATGTTGTAAACTTTACAACATGATGAAAGATATCAAAGAAGATCTAAATAAATGGAGAGATACTCCATGTTTGTGGAATGAAGTCTCAGCATAGTAAAGATTCTACTGATACACACAATGACCAGAAGATTCTGCGGAGTGAATAAGGCCAATCCCCAAGGGTTACATATGATTGCATTTACATGACATTCTTGCAGTGACAAAGTTACGGAAATGGATTAGTGGTTGCCAGAGGTTAAGGAGGGCAGGGGACAGTAAAAGAAGTAGATATAGTAATAAATGGCTAACATGGGGAATCCCTGTCGTAAAGGAAATGTTCTGCATCTTGACTGTATCCTGGTTGTGATACTATGCTATCATTTTATAGGAAGTTCCCAGTGGGGGAAACTGAATATGGATATGTGAAATTTTTCTGTATTACTTCTTATAACTCATGTGAATCTACAAAAATCCCAAGATAAACATTTAATTAACAGAGTCAGGTAATGTTTTTACTGCTTGGAATACGGCCAATATCTTAAAGGGTCCTCCAGCTTTGTCCCTATTCCAAGCCCACCTCAGAATGACTGTTCCACTGCTCACTGTCAGTGGTTCCCTGTTGACTTTATCTAGAACATTCCATTTAGTGCTTACTGCAACCCTATGAAGTGCCATTATTCCTAGTTCTCTGATGAGGAACCTGAGGTCAGTAAGGTCCATTGATGTGCCCCAGAACACAGGTGCAAAGCCCAGTGTTTTCAGACTCTGAAGACCATATTCTAAACCACTCTTAGGATACAGAAGATCACTGTTAAAGTAGATAAGAAGTGGAGAAGAGAATAAAAACACTTGAGGTGTTCAGAGAACTCAAATTAGGCAGTTGCAAGCCCAATTATAGGTCTCCACCCATCCCGTCCTGCCTTAAAATTTTTTTTAACTTTATTTATTTTGAGAGAAACAGAGAGAGAGAGAGAGAGAGAGAGAGAGAGAGAGAATCCCAAGCAGGCTCTGCACTGCCAGCCCAGAGCCAGACATGAGGCTCAAACTCACAAACCATGAGATCACAACCTAAGCCAAAACCAAGAGTCAATTTCAACCAACTGAGCTACCAGGTGCCCTGCATCCCATCCTGCTTTGATGATCCTGCCCAAAGGACACTCCCACCAGGATGCTTTTCTCTACCCAGTGACATCTCGCCCCTTTCTCCCAGACTTTAGAGTCTCTGATTCAGCGCAGTCCACACTGCTTGTCGGTCAACCTCAAGGAGATATCTCTTGAAGATGATAGACGTGTATCCATGGAAAACCCCCATCCTGTGTGGCAATGCCGGAGCACTCCAGGAGTCCAGAGGGACCAGGTGCTGGCCGAGGGGAGAGAGTTGAACAGGACAGGACCTCCAGGGGAAGCAGGTCAAGACTATGGGTCCCCAGAACTGTAGTTTGTTGTCACACAGAACTCAAGGGCAGAGGATGGGGGAAAAGAATGAAGAGGTTGGCAAAAGCTAACTGCACATTTTAATCACTTGATGGAGGGTTAAAGATAGCACCACCTTCAGAGATCCAGAACACAGCTCCTCTGCAGCAAGTGCAGCCTGGAGGTTCCTATAGATTTCCTATAGTTTCCTATAGCTTCCACATCCAGTCCGGTATGAGATTATGGCTATGCTAACAACAAAAAAAAGTCATGGTTTAGAAATACATACAGAAGTATTTATTAAATGAGATAGCTTATGAGGAGCATTAAATTCCAAGATGAGGAAATTGGTTTGTATTTTGAAGGCAAAAGGTGTCTTTTGAAGAATTAAGGAGAAATGGTTATAAATCAAATTTGTAATTTTCAAAGATCATTGGCATTTGTTCCAGTAATGTCCTTTATAGCAGCAAATCCCAAATTGTGTTCTGTTGTCACATCTCTTCAGTTACCTTTAATCAGAAATGCCTCCTTAATGCTTCTGTTGTCTTTCATGAGGCTGACATTTTTTTCAGTGGTCTGGCCAGTTTTTTTTGCAAGTTTGTGTCTTGATTTGGGTTTGTCAGATGTTTCCTCATGATTATATTCAGGTTATGCATTTTTAAAAACGCTTATTTATTTTGAGGAGAGAAAGAGAGAGCATGCAGAGGAGGGGCTGAGAGAGAGAGGGAGAGAGAGAATACCAAGCAGGCTCCATGCCCACCATAGAGCCTGATGTAGGGCTCAATGCCATGAACTGAGAGATCATGATCTGCGCTGAAATTGAGAGTTGAATGCTTAACCAATCGAGTCACCCAGGCGCCCCTCAGGTTATGTGTTTTGATAGGAATCCTCCAGAAGTAATACTGTGTCCTCCTTAGTCCATCACCTCAGATAATGTCAATAGGTCTCGTTAATTGTGTTAGTTTAGCTCACTTGGTTAAAGTGGTGCCTGCCTAGTATTTTCATTGGAAAGTTAGTTTTCCCTTTGTAACTTAGAAGATCATTCTCCTTTGGGGAAATTGATTTGGAGACAATTGTAAATATGCTCTTACTCTTCAAATTTTTACCCTTTAGTTTTAGTAAAAAATGGATGATTTTTACTTGGATCTATTATTGGGATGTTGGTTGCCAAATGGCAATTTTCTACTTTCATCATTCCTTCCATATTTATCAGTTGGCTTTGTTCTGTAAAGCAGAAATGTCCCTTGACTTCCATTTCTTTCTTTACACATGCACAGACTCATATTCCTTTCTTATTCAATGAATTTCTTGATTTTTAATCTCTCTGCATCATGTCTTAGGTATTTCTCTTATAATCAACATATAGCTAGGCCTTCCCCTCACCCCTGCCACTAGGCTGTCTCTCTAACCTTTAAATGGTAAGTTTTATTCCTTTAGGGAAACAGTGAAAATAGTATCATGGATTTATTTCTACAGAAAAAAAGAGATGATATCTACATGTAGGGATGTAGAAAAATGACTAAGATGTAGTCAAGGGAAAAAACAAATTGCAGGAAAGTATATATAATATGAGCCCATGTGTTGGGGGAAGAGTACACGTACATGTATTTCCGTAGTCCTAAAAGTCTGGAAGTTAACCCGCACAAGAAGTGGGTTAACATTGATTACTTCTAAGGAGCTGAGGTGGAGCTACTCATACTTTTATACATTATTTGAATTTTAATATCGGTAAAAAGTTTGGTTTGTTTTTGTTTAATAATTAAAAGGTCCAACATCTGCCTCCTAGAAGCTCACAGCACAGGACAGAGACTAATGAACACTTGCACTGCACATTACCTGAGGCCAGTAGAGGGAAGACTGGCCAGGGTGGTGTAAGGACAAGCAACATGATGAGTCAGGGGAGGCCCCCAGAGAAGACAGCTGAGTGTAGTTTTAAAGGGAGGTATCTTGGCATCATGAAAAGTGTAGGCACTGGAACCAGGCAATCCTGGATTGAAATTTACCCATCAGCTGCATGATCTTCAGCAAATTCTGCAAGTTCCATAGGGTTGGTGGGAGGATTAGAAATTAGAATACATGTGTACAGCACCCAACCAGTGCCAGCATCAATAGTCCATGTATTTTTGAAGAATGAGTAGGAATTTAGCAAGGGAAGAAGGATGGCCAAGAGAGGAAGACCATCGTTCAAAGGAATAGCAGGTAGTTCACTGAGTGCCAGCCTGGAGGAGGTGGGGTCCCTGAATTCCAGGCTAAGGAGTTTGGTTTGCATTCTGAAGGCAAGGGACGTCTATTGAATAATTTTAAGTAGAAATGGTTACAAAATCAGATTTTTAATTGGGAAGGTCATTGGCAAGCGATTGAAAGGAGAAGGGCTAAAAGTGGACTTAGGAAGGCCAGTTCGATTGTTGCAGTAACCCAGAAAGCAGCTGAAGAAGGCCTGGACTAAAGCACTTAGCTACGAAGGAGGCAGAATCAAGACCTTAACATCTGTTGGCTCTGAGAGGCAAGAAGAAGGTAGGAGTCTAGATATCTTGGTCTTAAGTATTGTGTATATGGTGATGGTGAAGACAGAGGAGTAAATTTGGAGGAAAGAAGAGTCCAGTTTTGGCATGTTGAAATGAAGGTGTCTTTGGGACATCTAAGTGATGATTTAGCAAGCCCCTGGGCATATGAGGCTGGGACGCAGAAGGAAGTCCGTGCAGGAGTTAAACTCTACTTCATTTAGTGCAAGAGAGGATAGATGGTGAGAAAGGCATTGATAATCTTGGGTGATGATCAAGCATGACAGAGTACAGACTTGGTAGATTACTTGGTGTTAAGGTTCTAAATAAAAGGCTCATTAAAAGTTTTAGTATCAATAACAATGAAGACCTAAGGGAGTATGAGAGGTTTAAGGATGACACCGGGAGGCCATTGCTGTTAAAATAACCAAATAATTTTGCAATGTCTCCATACCAACTTGAACGGTTCGTGGTTCCAAGGGGAGCTATTAACGTGACAACTGTTGAACACATTTGGCAAGTGGCAGACTTCACCTGAAACTGACAATTACACTATTCCTTCCAATTAGAGATCTAAAGATATGGTTTGGAGAGTCTCTGATAAAGGCTATTAAATCAGATGAGAATCCTGACTGAAATACCCAAAAGCCCATGCTCCAGATTTTAGGTGTGGTTCATAGTCACATCTACATGAGAATTAGATAAATGATCAGAGCAGCACTAAAGAAACGTTAAGAATCCAGATTTTGGATTCTTTGGATTCTAATGGGATAACCCAAGGTCATTGTATGGGCTGATGATGCCTTCCCATGGAGGTTTTCAACCTGGGTCCCTAGGTGATTTGCAAAATATTACGTGAATATGTATATGTGTGCATTGCTGGGGAGAAAGTCTGCCCCTCAAAACTACTATGGAAGCCATTGGTTTTTTTTCTTTCTCTGACTTCCCTCTTTTTCCTTTTACCTATTTCCCTTTTTGTTTGTTCTTTCTTGATTATCCCTTGGTCTTAACAGGCCATGGAAGGAATTTGCATATCCCATCATCTAGCCCTCTTCACCCCACCTATGGTTAAAATGACTGCCGACCCTTGGTCTAGAAAAGTGATTTCAAGTATTCTCACCTCTTTTTTGAAAATAATTATATAATAGAACCTCCTCCAGTCTTTTCATTTTATCGAACAAAATCTTGCATGGGGATCAGTTTAGCAAACAGATTTAAAATACAAAGAACAGCCAAATGTGTGCCAAAGTGGGGAAGCCTGGTCCCGCCCACTAGGCCATCCCTTAGATGTGTATTTGAGGTACATTTTCAAGCAGGGCGTTGAGCTGGAGATCAAGAGGACAACTCCATGATCATCCCTACAGGGGAGCTTCCTTACCCGAGGTGCCAAGCAGAGCAAGATAAGTGTATTTCTGACCTACTAGGTGTAAAAGCTTATCCAGATAGGGTGGCCCTTGAGGAAGGAAAGGAGGCAAACTCTGGCTCTCCTGTTGGTTGAGTTGTAGAGTATAATGTGAGCAAAACGGAGGGTTTGTGCCTGATTTCTTCCTCAGTTTGGGCAGCTCCAGGTTGCAGCTGGGCTATTTGTGAGCCAGACAAAGTAGGAGAGCTACATGCAAATCCACCTTTAATGCCAGGGAAGGGAAAAACCAACATTGCAAAACTGTGCATATGGTTTGTCAATTATGAAAAAAGGATCCTTTTGTACATGTGTATCTTCTGATGGGTACAGGATATTTAAGAAATCATTAGAAAATCATGTCAAAGTCCTTAGTCCCTGTTCCATCTTAACCCTTTATTGACTGACTATAACGAGCACACCATTATCTGTATGCTCCTTCATATTCTTCTTGGGACAAAGGAGGGGCCAACTGGGTGGTCTCGAAGGGTTTAAAGTGGCTGTGACTGCTCCTGCAGTATAAGTGCCAGACACTTCCAGGGCACCAGTCATGTTGCCTGGCCACTTCTTGTCCAGCCCTAGGTGAGGCCAGATCATCTGTTTAGCCTCTAGTGGCCAGGCTGTCTTGGGTATCTTGGAAATTTCTACTCTCCTGGGCTTTGAAGAGATTCCAGTTTTAGGTGGATTCTCTTCCATATTTAGCCGATTCTCTCAATCACCAGGGTTCAGCTCTCTGAAGCCGGCCTTATTTAATGCTTTTCTGCCTCATGATCCATTCCTTCCCCTCTCCAGGGATTTTATCACCTGCCTGGACTCACTCCACCTAGTTTCATGCCACATCCTCTCCCCTGCCTCTTCCCTGCCACCTTGCTGCTGTCCCCGGGTAGATGTCCCTTTATTCCCTTGTAGGAGCATAAACTACAGAGGGACTTGGAGAGGGCAAGCCTTTATTCCAGCGATGATGGCCCTACCCAATAATTTATTTGTACAGCTCTTCTCTTAAAGCCCATATCACATTACTTTGAATATCTTCAGTGACTCTACTTTAGGAATTGACTTTTTTCAAATGGCCAGACATTATTCAGGGTCATGCACAGTAATGAAGACTGTGATCAGACACAACACCATTATTTGTGTCACTAAAGTAATCAGGTTGATTTTCTTTTGCAGTTTGTAACCTGGGCTCCTAAACAAATCCCACTAGATTGTAGGTGTGACGGCAGAGGCTGTGTGTGCTCTGCTCACCAATTTCTGCTCAGCTTGGAAAATCGTAGGTGCTTAATAAATAACGTTGAGTGAATGAGTAGGAGGACTTCCAAGAATGTCTGGAGCAGAAGCCTCAGCATTGGAATAAGCTCATGACCTCTCAAAGTATCGGCCATTAGAGAACCCCACTGGCTTAGCGCAGAAATCCTGATATGCCTGGTTCTTTTATGCTCGTGTGGAAATATACTGCCGACAAGTTGCAAGCCCAGAGAGTTAGTAACAATTAAATTAGGAATGTAAACCTTGGGATCATCTACATGTTGAAGCCATGTGTGCAGACATTGTTTCCAAGTGAACTGCTGTTGAGGCTGATGGTCAGTACCATGTGCCTTGAGTCTTTCCATTGTAAATCATTATTCCCAGAAATTTTTTAAAACATGTTTTCAAGTACAGCTCAGTGCTTTAGATAGATTTGTTTTTCACTTCATGTGGTAGACTCACATCTGGACATTAGTTAGATATATTTCATCTAAAAATAGCATCTATCCAATTTACTGTCACTTGAGGAGAGAAATCTTTCTGCGAGGCAGACTCCACTTCTTATTCTCTGCAGGCTTTCATGGCTCACTGCCATTTAATATGAAAAAAAAAAGTATCAGGTCGTGTGTGTGTGTGTGAGAATGTGTATGTGTGGAAGTACAATGAAATAATTCCTTTATAGCCTGCAAAAATATGACCGCTGCCTTTTCATTCTTGTTTAAAGTTGTCGCTGATCTTGGTGGTTATGTTGTTAAGCCCTAAACTCAGCACTGGTGTGACCCCCATCAGACTTTCCTTAGTCATTATTTCAGAGCCACCGCACGTGAATTTGGGGATTCTTATCCGTTTTCTTTCAGACTGTCTTCTTGTAACTCTGCTTGATTGTGTCTTCTCATCAATCTGTGGTTTGGGGTTTAGAAAGAAAAGAGAAGAGAAATGAGAAAGGAGTCAAGAATAAGAGATGAAATGCTGGTGTTCAAGTGCCAGGCCCGTGGGACCCTTTGGGGCAGTCTGCACACATTTAAGCCAGAAACTAGAATTACATCTGACTAGAGAAAAATCAGTATGCTGCTGCCGCTTCCCAAGGCACTGACATTAAGTAAGTCAGAGTTGGCTTCTGGAAGGGACTGGTTGTAAATAAGGAGGCACTTACTGGCCAATCGCAATTTCACATTTGTCAATGTCCTTCGTAGTTCTGGAAAGATTTCTCTTTGGGTACAGGGCTCAAATACTTGCCCTGTCTCCCTAAAGAGAACTCTGGCTTTTGGCCTTTTTCTCTGAAGGCACATCTCTCTCCTCAACCCTCCACTTGCCGATGAGATCATTATTGTCACCATTGTGATGGCAATGGTTTCTTTTTTTTTTTTCTTCACACCTTCCGATCAGAATTAATGGGTCTGACCTGTTATCGTTAAAATGTGTTGTCCCTGTGTACTAAAGTGGCTTCCCTGGCTCTTGGTACAGCTGTGCCTGGCATTCCTGTACGTGCTGTGGGTAAGGGATTCCATAGTCCGTCCACATCCTCTGCCCCTCTCATTTGTGACCAACCCTAGGGGTGCCTGAAATGTACAATGGCAGAGGAGCGAGGGCTGTGGCTTGGCCTACGGAATCAAGCCTCACAGCTGAGCCGTATGGTCATTCAGTCCAGGCCCTTGGTCTCATCAGTATCCTGTTTAAGCAAGTGTGCTAATAACCCACATGTCCATCCAGGTGAGTTTAAACACATCTGCTCAGAGGATTTTCTTCCCATCCATCAACATGGGGGCCTTCCAATCCCTAAGCATGTTCAGTCGGTACAAACTTTTGCAACTTCAACCCTGAAATTGGACCTGCTGAACCATTTTCATCTCACGAAGTATTTTTATAGATTTTTCTCTGGATATGTCTTGGCATAAATGAAACAACAGACACTTAAGAGGAGATTTTCATTTCAGTGCAGTTATTTGCAACCTCCATTTCTCAACTATAAAAATCGAACAGATATGTAAGTATCATGGGTGGAATGAAATTAATTTTTACCACCCACAACAGTTCATTAGTGAAATAAGGAAAGTACTTAATGGATCTGTGCTTGGTGCGCCTAAAATTATTTCACCGTAACAAAAGGTCTTGAAAGACTAAGAAAAGGTCTGATGACAATTAAGTTGCCTATCTGAACAGTATTACTGTATAAAAGAAAAACAGTCTTAAAAATAGCTCATTGTGGAGCTGAAAGAGATGGAGAAATTCATAAAGGAAGCACAAAGATGTTGCAAATGGAATGAAAATCTCTTTAAAAATACAGGGTTCTTGTTCCTTGCACAGAGTTCCTGTTTTGCACAATTTTTCATGCTTCCAGTTCATTTTTGTGGAGGTGTAACTTGTTTCAGTGAGACGCCTGAGCAAGCTCTGTTTCTCTAGAGGGTAAACCAGAATGCCTGGGTGGCTCTCGAGACACCGACCCTTGATTTGGGCTCAGGTCATGGTCCTGTGGTTCCGTGGTTTCCAGCCCCACCTCGGGACTGACAGCAGGCTGACAGCAATTCCTGCCTATAATTCCCCCTCTCACTGCCCTTCCCCCGCTCATGCCCATGCGCACACTCGCTCTCCAAATAAACTAAAGGAAAAAAAAAAAAGGTAAATCTTCATTCCTCCCAAATGTACAGTAAAGCTTTGTATTCTTCATCTTTGAGACCTACTAATTAAGAATTTGACATTATCAGGATGCTTGAGTGGCTCATTTAGCTGAGCTTTGGACTCTTGATTTTGGCTGAGGTCATGATCTCCCAGTTACTTACGGGATCCAGCCCTGTGTCTGGCTCCATGTTGAGCATGGAACCTGCTTGAGATTCTCTCTCTCTCTCTCTCTCTCTCTCTCTCTCTCTCTCTCTCTCTGCCCCTCCCCTAAAAAAAAATAAAATAAAAACCCAAACAAACAGAATTTTTGACACTACAAAAAAAGGCAGGAGAGAATATTAACAAACTTTTCCCTATCCTTTCAGAGTGCCCCCTTTATAACTTGGGAGGGAGAGGGCATTTTAGCAGCCTCTGATCCAGATGGGCCTCTATAGACAAAGACAGTGAAACAGGGAGAGGGAAAGTGGTTTGCTCAAGGGCCCGGAGCTGGTGGGCGGCCAAAGAAGAGAACGCAGCCTGGTGCCTTCCCTCACTGCAGCTCCTAGACCCCCAGGAGCACTTGCTTACTTGATAGAGGCTCTTAGGACTTCAGCACGAATACGTTTTTAGAGTGATCCATCTTTATTAATGCATCTAATTGGAAGAAAGAAAATCCCTTCAAAATGTCCTCTAACGCAGCCTTGCAAGATAACACTTGAACCCTATGCCCTTTGCTCTGTCCCCGAGCCCAGGGTTCCTCTGGTTTGAGGATGTTTTCCTTCAGACGCTGTTGCAAGCCAAAGGGCAACCGGCAGCCTTGGGTTTCTTGGGTCAAAGAATGGTGACCCTCCTCAGAATGAGGAGGTTCTGGGATCCTCTTGGTCCCATGAGACCTTTTTTTTTTTTTTTTTGGTCTAATTCTGCCTTTCCTCTGGTCCTCTTGACTCTGAAAGGAAAAAGCGAAGGATAAAGCCCAAATTTCTTTTTTCATTATCGGTAATGGTGTGCTAACACAACTGTTTTACTTTTCTGGCTGTCCAGCTGCTTGTGTTTTTATTGTATGAACTTAAAAAAGAAAATTTTTAAAAAGTTTTTTTTTTTTTAACATTTATTCATTTTTGACAGAGACAGAGCACAAATGGGGAGGGGCAGAGAGAGTGAGAGAGAGAGGGAGAGAGAGAGAGGGAGACAGAATCTGAAGCAGGCTCCAGGCTCCGAGCTCTCAGCACAGAGCCCAACATGGGGCTTGAACTCATGGACCGCTAGATCCTGACCTGAGCTGAGGTCAGACGCTTAACTGACTGAGCCACCCAGGCGCCCCTAAAAAAGAAAATGTTTTAATAATAAAGAGTTGTGTTGTGAAAGGTCAAGAGAAAGCTGGCTATGAAATTTGGAGTCAGTGTGGGTCCTGCTGAATCATTCAGTGCTCAACTCTGTGCTTGGCATTTGGTGTGGGGAGGGAGGGATAAAAAGCAAAATAAACAACAAAAACAGACCAGAGGCTCAAAGAATTTTTAGGCTGAAGGAAACAAAACAAACAGCAGAAAAACTAGAAGGTGTGGGTGGCTTACCGATCATAACAATAACCGTGTGGCTGTCACCGGGGAACTTTGTACAGTGGGCCGCGTTTCGTCCCTTCTGCCCTGCAGCAGCCCACCCAAGAGTAAAGGCCTGGAACCGGGGGGAGACAAGCAGGGCACTTACCCTGGGTGTGTAGTTTCAGGGGGCAACACAAATTAAATATTAATTAATTGAAATGTCAATTAAAATATTAATCAAGAATAATATTTTAAAAATCCAAATTAGTACAAAAAGAATCCATGATGAACAAGATAGCAACATTTTAAATAGAAGACCAGTATTAATGATTTTTCTTTCCTCTGTTGCTTTAGGCTCTAAAGTGACTCAGCATGGCATTTGAGTTAATATCCAGAAATAAAGCAGAGCGCCTGGCGACAGAGACAGACCTATGAATGGCAAAACCAGAAACAATCTTAATCCCAAAAGGTTAATCCAGTCGACTTCACAGGTGAGGAAACTGAGAAGTTTAATGATTTACCTCAAACCAGTCATACGTATCTTCAAAGACACCAAAGCCCAGGGCTCTTGACCACCAGTCCCGTGGAAACGCGCACAGTGGTGGCTTCCAAGGCAGGGGAGACTGCCCTCCCCGCAAAGGAGGCAAGCTTGATGAGCTGGTCAAATTAGGGCATTTTAGTGGGCCACAGACATAGAGATGGGGTTTTTATTAATTTATTTGTTTATTATTTTTAGAGAGCGCGCACAAGCTGGGGAGAGGGTCAGGAGGGAAAGGGAGGGAGGGAGGGAGAGAGAGAGAGAGAGAGAGAGAGAGAGAGAGAGAGACTGACTGACTGACTCTCAAGTAGGCTCCATGCTCAACGTGGAGCCTGATGCAACGCTTGGTCCCATGACCCTGGGATCATGACCAGGGCCAAATTCCAGAGTCAGACTCTCAAGTGATTGAGCCACCCAGGCACCCCAGAGATGGAGCTTTTATTTTTTTTTTATTTTATAACACAAGTTTTTTTTTAATTTTTTTTAATGTTTTTTTTTAAATTTATTTTTGATACAGAGAGAGACAGAGCATGAGACGGGGAGGGGCAGAGAGAGAAGGAGACACAGAACCGGAAGCAGGCTCCAGGCTCTGAGCTAGCTGTCAGCACAGAGCCTGATGCGGGGCTCGAACCCACAAACGTGAGATCTGACCTGAGCTGAAGTCGGAGGCTTAACCGACTGAGCCACCTAGGCGCCCTGAGATGGAGCTTTTAAAAGAGGTTCAGGGGCACCTGGGTGGTTCAGTCAGTTCATCTTCCAACTGGCTCAGGTCATGATCTGAAGGCTCGAGTCAGGCTTTGTGCTGACAGCTCAGAACTGGGAGTTGGCTTTGGATTCTGTGTCTCCCCATCTCTCTGCACCTCCCTTGCTCATTCTCTCTCTCTCTCTCTCTCTCAAAAATAAGTAAACATTAAACATTTTTTAAAAAATAAAATAGAGGTTCAGAACACATGCATAGTCTGGATGCTGTACCTGTAAGGATTCCTAAAAAATATAAAGCGTGGCCTGGAGAGCCAGCCGCTACCTCTTTTCGGATGCCAGTGCTTCCAGAGAGTTGAGGAGTTATTGGGGAGCTCGGGGGAGAGGTGTCTGGCCCAGCTGACACTCCTAATGCCCTGGCTGGGAGACCTGCCTGGCTGTGACCACCGATGCAAATACTTTCTTGCTTTCAACTTCTACCTTGCTCTTTGGCTCAGCTCACCGGTGACTCTCCTGTACCGCTTTGCCTCCCATTGTAGTGGTTTGAGCTAAGGTTTGGATTTTGTGCTTTGGTTCTGATTCAGCCAGAGGGAACCTTTTCAGTGACCCAGGTTGGAGTTTGAGAATAGGGATTGGGGCCAAAGCATCAACAAAAGTAAGTGTCCCTTTGCCCTCAGTGAGTCTAGGCTCTCTTGTGACCTTGCAGAAAGGAGTGTAGGTGGGGGAAGGACGGTTTGTGTGTTTCAGGCTCCTGGTCCACTTCTGAACAGTCTTATATTTCTCAATCTACAAATATCTATCAACACCCCATGTTGACAAGACGTAGAAGTGTACTCCAGGTATGTGGTGACCGTGAAAAGCTCTAGTTCTCCTTGCTCCTTCCCCGGCCAAATCTAGGGGGACAAAGCCTATCTTGTGTACACACGAGGGTTCTGAACACAGCAAGAGTTCTGAATAAGGCAAAGGGCAGCCACAGCCTGTAGTTTCAGATCTCATTTTTTGTCCACCATGGATTTGGCTAAGTTGTAGGGCCCATGGATCCTGGGGAGCTGGTCTGGGAGGATCAGTTATAGTTAAGTTGATCAACCTGTATCAGGTTGCTTGGAACTTTCCCGGTTTTAGCAGTGAATGTCCCAAGTCCCAGGAAGCTGGTACAACTGGCCAACCTCGAGCTAGTGACCCGCAGCCAGTGGTCATTAGGCCACACAGTGATCTCTAGTCATTATTGGAGGTGGAGCATTGACTTTTTCTTAAGAATAGGAAGGAAGCCCAAGTGTGTAGAGTAAAGGGGTAGATGAACTTGCTTTTCAAGTTTGGGCATAGGAACTCTGGTAAAACCTGTCCTTCAGCTTCTGATAAGAATCAGATACTTTTGGCCAGGGTCTGTGCTGAAGGCTGCCCTTCCAAAGCAGTAGTTTACTACTACCCCCCACGCCACTTGGGCTGTAGGCCAGAGGTGTCTAGAAAATCCTGGGCATTGGATTCCTAAAACCATTGGATTCAGGGCAGAAGGAATGAAGGCCCAACGTCCAGGGACAGGCTGGCCAAGATGATACTTTGTGTTTGGCCTTACAAGACATTTTGTCTTCACCGTCACGACACCAAACTTGTCCTCAGTGCTCAGGCTGTCTCCAAGGACAGGCTGATCAAGATACGTGAGTGAGTCAGCTGACTAGTATGGAGCAGCTTCCCACCTGGATTTTGAGAGGCAGCTGTGGACAGGAAGATCAGGAGAGAGAACAAGGGTTGGCAAACGCTTCAGAGTTCTCTTCTCTGGTCTGTGCGTGTGTGCATGCGTGCACACAGTCCAGTCTGATCAGAGAATAAAGACTCCTTAGGAGAGACATCAGAAATTTAAAGTCCCAAATGAAGCCAGAAATGAGAGCCCAGCAAGTGAGTAGCAAAAGAGATCCAGTTACCCTATCGCTCAAATGTTCAGTGTTCAGGGTCTCCCTGAGTCAGGTGCACTGTGCCAGTTGACTCAGGGTATCGTAAAGGCCCCACTTAGTCTCCAGTGATAATTCCCATCAGACTGAAACGAACAAACACTGTAGAGGATCCAGAGAGACCACATGCTACGGGAGGTCTGCCAAGACTGGTTATGTAACAAGCAGGATGAAAAGAGGGGTAGGTTTTATGTATGTATCTATGTATGTATGTATTCATTTATTTTAATGTTTATTTTTGAGACAGAGAGAGACAGAACACGAGTGGGGGGAGGGGCAGAGAGAGAGGGAGACACAGAATCTAAAGCAGGCTCTAGGCTCCCAGCTGTTAGCACAGAGCCTGACGCAGGGCTTGAACCCATGAACTGTGAGATCATGACCTGAGCCGAAGTCAGATGCTTAACTGACTGAGCCCCCCAGGTGCCAAGAGGGGTAGGTTTTACATAGAGACTGGGGGGACGTATGAGAGACTGAGGGGTAGTCAGAGGCTCCAGTTTCAGACCTGCTTAAAGGATGAGCTTGTATTGAAGCTGACAGTGGTCTTTATTGCCTTACAGTTACTGGTATATACATCTAATTGTGTCTAATTCTCCTCTTACTCCCCCTCTCCACTTTCAAATTATAAGATTTATAAGATAATATTATAAGATGTATAAGATCCCTAATATTACAAGGTTTAGATCCCTAAAGATAGGGCTGTGCTTTGCTCATCTCTGTACCATATTAATGTTTAGCACAGCGCCTTTAACATGATAGATATCCAGGGGTGCCTGGGTGGCTCAGTTGATTGAGGACAACTCTTGATTTTGGCTCAGATCATGATCCCAGTGTCATTAGATGGAGCCTCACATTGGTCTCTGTGCTGAGCGTAGAGCCTGCTTGGGGTTGTGTGTGCTTCTCTCTCCCTCTCACTTCCCCCTCTCCCTCTCCCTCTGCCCTTCCTCCCTGCACATTTGTACTCTCTCTAAAAAAAAAAAAAAAGAAAGAAAGAAAAAACACCACAAAAATACCCTGTCATAGATACCTAGGAAACATTTCAGATCAAAGTTAAAGTAGAATTTAATTTATTAAAGTTTAGGGCATATATTTTGGGACAAAGAACAGCCATCATATATGTGGAAATAAACTTAGTGAAACAAACTGAAGTCAGTAACAAACATCAGAGTAGCCTGAACTACAAGTACAAATTATTTCTATCACAAATGTGAGCCCAGTTATTAAAGCTTTAAATCTAAATTATACAAAGTACATGGTGGTGAAGGGGATCGCGCTTGGCTGGCTCAGAAGAGGGTGTGACTTTTGATCTGGGGGGTCATGAGTTCAGCCCCACATTGAGTGTAGAGATTAAGTACTTTAAAAAAAATACATGGACTTTGTCCAGATCATGCGCATCATTTCCATTAATACAATTTTAACTTGGGGCGCCTGGGTGGCTCAGTCAGTTAAGCTTCTGACTTCAGCTCAGGTCACGATCTCGTGGTTCATGAGTTCAAGCCCTGCATCAGGCTCTGTGCTGACAGCTCGGAGCCTGGAGCCTGCTTCCGATTCTGTGTGTGTGTCTCTCTCTCTCTCTCTCTGCTTCTCCTCTGCTCATACTCTGTCTCTCAAATTAAAAAAAAAACAAAACATTAAAAGTTAAAAAAAATACAATTTTAACTTTAAAAATAGCTTATAAAATCAGAATATAAATTAGAATGACCAGTTCCATATAGATCAAAAAAGACCAAAAGTATCAATGTGGGAAGCTTTGTGTCTGCAGGCTGCTGCTGCTTTAGGGACAGCGCCTCTGCAGCGCCAGTGAGCTGCTGACCACGGGCTGTAGCATTCGTTGACAATGTTTCTTCCCTGCTCAGCTTGTGCAGTCTTTTTCTCTTTGGTGCCCTACCTTCTTTTCTTTTTTGCCTTTCCTACCTTAAAGAGACTGCCTGTGTGCCCACTCCCTTCTAGGAGCATCTGCCTCCCCTTTGTTCACCATCTCACTCTCGGGCAATGACTGCTGCTTGTTCCCACTCTTCCTGAAGCCTGATCGCTCAGATTTCCTTGGGGGTGCATGAGATCTTACCGCCATCGTCCTCTCACGTGAGCTTGTCTAAGTAGGGTTCTGTTCTTGCACCCACGAGCACCTCAGACCACCCACCCCTCCTTCCTCCATTGTAGGTAGACCTGACAGTCACATCCTGAGGAATTGCTCAGTCTCTGTGGTGTCACCCAGGACATGAAAGGGATGGCACTCAACCTGTATGCTCTGAAGCATCAGAATATTTGGAAATGGGTAAGTGGTTGAGTTTTCTCTTTATTGAAGTGCTTTAGAATCTTGTGGACAAGGCTCTTGGGCTACATTTAAGGACCTTACTAAGACGGTCAGATGAAATCTTGCCGTGCAAAACAAGGGGGATTCGTGTTGGTGTTGCCTCTAAGCCCTGTCTAATGTGCTCCATGTAGGTGGTCAGGGATTTCTGTTTTTGTTTTTGTTAAGAATGACAAACATTTAAAATTGGGAAATAAAGTGAACTCTGTCTCTGGAAAAGGATGGCTGTAGAAGAGAAAACCTTTTTCTATCTCCAGCAGGGACCGTGGCAAGGGGGCAGAAGCTGTATAGGGACTCACTGGTCTTATCAAAGGCTTTTCAAAATAGACTTGAAATGAATAGTTGTGTGCTGGTTTTATTACTACTTTGTGAGTTTACATTTTGGTTTTGTATGGTATTTTTCTCCCCACTATGAGACTGTTGCTAGGGCAGGAGCACAAATAACCTTTATTGTGTTAAATCCGGGACTGAATACAATTATAATTTGGGTTCATAGTGCCATTCCTGACAAGTTATATTATGAGCTTTTAGAGGAAAATTGAGCCCACATGCTGTACACTGCTTCCTAATCAGTTGCCTTTCCAGTTAGGGTGTCTCTGCTCTGCCCTCACCCATTCCTCGGCACTGGGGCAGCCTCAGGACCAGATGCTGCTGGAGGCAAACCAGATGATCTCCGGCGCAAGCCCCGCCGAGCCCCAGCACTGTGTCTTCTGAAAAGACCCTTGTCCCCAGTCAGCATGTTTGTCTGGATGATTCCGTGGACATAAGTCTCAAGGGTGCTGCACTTGGCTATCACTACGGGCATGCTGCATTTCTCCAGAGGAAAGTCGTGAGTAAACAAATTTTGTGATCAAGTCAATGTTCCTGGGAACCTCCAGGACCATTTCAGCGATGCTTCAGATCTCCATTTCTGACTGGTCTGCAGCACTTATTACCATAGCATTTCTGGAAAGGTAGGTAAGGAGCTATAAATAAGCTCTTAAATGTAGCACGGGAGGATACACTTACAGACGTCCTTTTTCATTTTTAATGTTTGTTCATTTTTGAGAGATAGAGACAAAGCACAAATGGGGGAGGGGCAGAGAGAATTGGAGACACAGAATGGAAAGCAGCTCCAGGCCTTGAGCTGTCACCACAGAGTCAGATGCGGGGCTCAAACCCACGAACCGTGAGATCATGACCTGAGCTGAGGTCGGACGCTTAACCCACTGAGACACCCGGGTGCCTCCAGAAATCCTTCTTTTGAAGGATTTTTCTGTGTTCCTGCTTATGGGCCTGGAAGAAGTTGGGGCTCCCCTAGCAGCAGACCTGGAGATAAGGGTTTATGTGCAGATGGTTTACTAGGGAGGAAATGCCAGGAAATACCAGCAGGCGCTGGGAAGTAATCAAAGGAAGGAAGTCAGTTCAAGATAGGACATGGAGGGCACTATGGTGGTGGGAAAGTGGTGCTCAGTGCTGCTGGGGGCCTCTGGGTAGAAGGCACACATCAGGTTTACACCACCTGGGGGTGAGGCAGCCCAGGGGTATTCACACATTGGCTCCCAGTGTCATTGTTTGGAGGCTGCATTCAGGGAAAGGGGTGTTAACTTCCCAGCCCTTCTATCTATGTGGCGAGGGCTATGGAATCCACAAAAGCTCTTGGATCGTAGGTGCTGGAGTTGGAAGCCAAGTCCTGTGTAAATGGCTGAAATGTAAATGGCTGCGGGCAGGACACCAGCACATCGGCTACACTAGCTTCTCAGAGCACATGTGACAAGGTTGGTCTCTCATTGCTCCAGAAAGTCCCTAAAACCACTTCTCCTTACTGGTGTCTTCTAGGTGAATTTTCTGCAAATCAAAAAAGGTTTCCGGGTGCCTGGATGGCTCAGTTGGTGGAGCATGGGACTCTGGATCTTGGTGTCGTGAGTTCAAGCCCCATGTTGGGTGTAGAGCTTTGTTTTTAGGGACTCATTATTAGGAAATTAAAGTATACCCTTCAAAATATCTTTGTTAGGCAGAAATGCTAGGAAATGTAACCAGTGCCCACAACCAATAGATTAATATCAAACCCTTTTAACATGTTCCCATCCATCATTTTCAGTGGGTGGAAGATATAGAAACAAATAGAGCCTTTACTCTCAAGATGAGCTTTGACCCACCATCAGCGGGTCTCCAGGATTAGCATATGCTTACCGCTTAGATGCTTTTCAAGAGTGCTATCCTGTCCCTGGGTACCTTGGGAACCCTGGTGTGGAGGCAAACCATAACTTGCCCAGACAGGCAGGGTCCAAATGGAGGTATGTGACACTGTCCTTTATTTCGGGACCAGCTCCAAACACTGACAACTGAAAAGTGTGATTAAACCCCATGCATCCTGATTCCTAGGACATGGTCTTCATGACCCTGGCACCTCAAGTCCTCTTGCTCTCTTTATTCCTAATGTCACTGTGGCAGGTGCCCTGGTTGGTCTCTTGAGAGTCTAAGTTACTCACATGGCATCAGAGAGGGGCCTTGGCGGTGAGAATTGGGCTCTTGGAGTCTTTATTACACACACATGCCACACACAAGTGGAGCTGAACTTCCCTTGAGGAGCATATCAATGGATTGGCATCATGGCAAAATGGAAGCTGGAATCCATTGACTGGAATCTAGAATCTGCCTAAGTGGCAGCCTGTATCAGATCCATTGATCATTTCTACTTGGACTTCTAATTCTAGTCCCTCATATGTGATCTGTGAGGTTTGAGGTTGGAAGGACTTTAAAGATTATCTAGCCAACCTGTCTATTTAACTGATAAGGATACTGGATTCCTGTCTAGGTAACTAATTTGCCCAGAGCCAAACAGCTAGTGAAGAGCTAGGCCTAAGAGACAGAGGCAGTCTTGTCCCTCTTTGCTGTGAAGCTAATAAGGCAAAATTTCTCAGTGGATTCAGTAGAAGTGAATGTTTGGTGCCGCACATTTTCTTGAATGCTCACTCAAGACAACTCAAGGTGCAGTGGGAGATTGGAAGAATGAGACATGGTGTCCTCATGGCTCTTAATAATGCAGGTGTAGAGAAATATACAGTATAGCCAAACAGGTTTTTTAATGTTTATTTTTATTTTAGAGACGACAACAGAGGATCCCAAGCAGGCTCTGCACTTTCAGCACAGAGCCTGATGTGAGGCTTGAACTCATGAACCGTGAGATCATGACCTAAAGAGTCAGATGCTTAACCAACTGAGCCACCCCAGGACCCTGAAGCAGAACAGTTTTCATAGGTGAGTCTACGTCATAAACTGAGGCGCTCACCTTGCACCTCATGTTTGTTGAGGCTACAGTTACTGGCAGGGAATCCAGCCTTCCAAATCCGTGCTGGGACATGGGGCTCCCAGAGCACGGCAGAAGAGACAGGAGAGGACATCCCCATACAGGTAAGGGAGTTAACTTCCCAATCCTCAGCCTCCCATGACCAAGATGACTAAGTCTGAGGTCTGCTGCCTGCAAAGAAGGTACCCAGCCACGATGCACCAGCAGCCACTTCCCAATTATACAGTCTTGGGCAGGTACTTCAGCTTAAAATTGCATTTCTCCATTTCTGAAATGCTGTAAATAACAGCATCCACAGTGTGGCTGGCATGAAGACTGAGGTAATGCCTGTCACAGTGTTAGCACTCAGTACATATCATCAACATTATTTGCCCCCACTGCTACCTCTGCCGGGGTCCCATAATACTTCCCCCATCTCTCAATATAGTTTTTCCACCTCCACTTTCTCCCCCTGCTCTCCCGCATGTCTGCTGACGCCCTGGGCTTCCCAGGTCTCTTTCTCTCTCTCTACTCCCCTCTCTCCTCTCTATTCCTTTCGACTCTTCCAATTCACTCACCATCCTGCTTCCTTATACTTTATGTCCTTCATTGCAGCTCCCCTCTCCCATCACGTGGCTGTCCCTAAACCACCAGCTTCTCTTTCCCTTCTCTGCTGGTGGTCTCTCATCCCACTCTACTCCCTCTAGCATCCCCCTCGCTGCCCCTTCTAGCCACCCTTGCTCTGCCCTGTCCCGAGTTCCATGCCTAACTGGGAGACCCCTCTGCACCCCTAGTCGCTCCCACTCCCAGTGTGGGTCCAGGAAGCATACTTGATTATTGTGGTAGTCTCGGAGATGGCCACTAATGGTCCCCTCTTCCTGGCATCCATGCTGTCATGGAACCCTCTCCCTTTCAGTATGTGCTGGACCTTGTAACTTGATTCTAATGAATGTAATGAGAATGATGGGATGGTACTTCTGAGCTCAGGTAAACTGGTTGGCTCAGTCAGTTGAGTGTCTGACTTCAGCTCTGGTCATGATCTCATGGTTCATGAGTTTGAGCCCCACATTGGGCTTGTTGCTTGGAGCCTGTCAGTGAAGAGCCCGTTTCAGATCTTCTGTCCCCCAGCTCCCTGCCCCCCTCCACCCCCCCCCCCAAAAGACTGCCATCATAGGTGTCTTAGGTGTTGGCTTGGAGGAAGCTGGCAGCCATGCTGTAGACTGCTCTCATGGAGAAGTCCACATACCAAGGAACTGAAGTCTCCAGCCGGTGAGAAGTCTCTGCCAACAACCAGGTGAGTGATCTATCCACTTTGAGCCTCAAGATGACTGCACGCTCTCTACCATCTTGATGTAGTCTGTGAAGGATCTCTGAACTCCGAGGCATCCAGCTGAGATGCGCTGGATTCCAACCCACGGAAACTGTAAGATAATAAGTGTTTGCCATTTTAAGCCGCAAAATTTGAGTAATTTGTTAGGCAGCAAAATTAAAAATGCAAAGTTGTGCTTCACAGATTGCCCTTCAGCAATGTTTCTTTTCTATGACCTTGAGCAAACCACGCCTGTTCTTTGGGTCCATCTCCTCCTCTACAAGATGGGGGTCAGAGTCCAGCGCCCCATGGCTCTCATCCATGAAGACGTGGTCAAGGATGTTTACGAGGCCTGTCTGTTCTGTTCAGTGTAGGAAAAAGCCCCGCTTAAACCTGCACATCTTTGTATTTTAAGCTCCACATCTTTATATGTGCCTCACATTTTTCACTATTATCTGAAGTCTGTTTCTAATTTCTGACAGAATTGCAATGGCCTATTGTGTGCAGCGCTCTGCATGACATGCCAATTTCATTTTGGAGTCATGGCTATTGTCTTTTTCCCTGCTAATCTCTCTTGTTTTGCAAAATTCCAATAGAAAGTGTGAACATAGAGAGTTGCCCTTGCGCCTGATCTTGGCGCTGTGTGGCCCCCAGACCGGGGTGGATGATAGACAGACAGACAGCCTGTCTGCCACCCGAGGCATCTTTTCTTGCTTAAAAATTTGCTTTCCAGATTGCAGACTCCCTTCCAACGTGAGCAAAGACTGGAACATATTAAATAAAAGCAGAGCTGAAATTGGATGGAATGTCTCAGCCACTTAGATTCAGACCTCTCTTTCAGAGGAACACGTGGGTAAGGAGCAGGGATGGGACGTGCCTACATGGAAAACGTAGGGGAAGGCAGCTTCCATACCTTTCTCCTACCGTTCAAGCAACATTTTTCCTTAAGCAGGGCCTGTACCCAGGATCCATCACTTATGTATGGTGTCCATGGCAACCAGGCAATGGTATGGGATCCCTTCTCACTGGGGAATTCCTTTTATGGCTCATTTCCGAAACCAGCATGGCCAGTACAGGAGTCTGCAGTTTCCCAGTTGCTTAGCAACCAGCTCCAATGCTCTAGTCACTAGGAAAAGCAGAGTTTTTTTTTTTAAGTGTCGTCAGAATCATATGTTACATTCTCTCTACTTTGTCTCTTTAGAATAAAATAATTAGTGTGTGATAAGGATGCAGGAAAGGGCAACCGCTCCCTGTTGTTAATGCCTCCTCGGCTCCTGGCGGGCTGTTGCAGGCAGGGAGAAGGAGGAAAATGTTAGCATGCTTTTGGCTGGTAATTAAGCAGCGCGAGCCATCTGCACATTGAAAGCTCTACATTTTTCACATCTCGTGGGGGCATCAAGTAAGTACAGGGCCAGCAATCTGTGCTGCTTTCCCTCCCCCAAACCAGAAAGGCCCAACCCAACACACAGGTGTCACTGGGCCATCTCTCCCTGGCTTACACTGGGGAGAGGGCAAGGTGGGAGACCGAGGTTTGTTGGGTTTTGGGTAGGAAGGTTAAGGATGCCCTACAGCTCCCCTGACTTAACAGTAGTGGTTTTCAACCAGGGATGATCCCAAGCAACATTTGGTAAGGTCTGCAGACATTTTTGTTTGTCACACCTGGTGGGGGCTGATAGTGCTGTATGGTGGTCCAGAGACCAGGGATGTTGCTAAAACTCCTACAATGCAATGGCCATCCCCCAACAACAAAGAAGTATCCTGCCCACATATCAATATGCTGAGGTTGAGAAACCCTGAGTTAGAGCAATCAGAATATCCGTCTTGTGAAAAACCAGCACTACATCTGACTGGGGAAAATGTTGACAAGGTAAAGGGTGGAACTGATCACAGTCCAATTCTGTATGAGTTTCTGTATGGTACAGAACTCCCCCACCCCTGCCAGCAGTGGACTTAGCGAAGGTGCAGAGCAGAGAGCCCTCTGTGGTTTGTGGTAATGGAGGCAACCTCTGAGGTTATAAGGAAACAGCACAGAGATGGAATGGTTTCTCCTTCCAAGGAGGCAAACTTTGGTCCAAACAGATGAAGTTTCACATACTGGGTCTCTAGCCTATGCACACCATGGGCTCTTAGGCAGGTGACATAATGAGACCCAGTCTCCTCAACTCCAAAATGGACACTCACATGAGGTGCTATGAGAATTACACATTAATAAAACACTCAAAATGCCTGATCTCCTGCAAGGCTCGTCCATTTGCCATCTTGTCTCAGCCCCAGGACCCTAATGTCCCCCTCTCTCCAGCTAGGCACTTTGGACTGTGGAGGTATGAACAAATGTGCAAGTCCTATGATGGCTGAGGTCATTTTTTTTCAGCCACGAGCAAAGGACAAAACCACCAGTTCTGGAATTTGAGGTGGTAAAGTCTTAGACTAAATTTAATCATGAAGGTCAGAAAAGAAATGTGCAAGAGGAGAGGCAGTAGAGCCATTAAGAGTATGTCTGGGCCTCAAGGCGCAGCTCTTCTAGTTACTGGGTGTGTGACCTTAAGTAGTTATTCAACTGGAGTGGTTTCTCACCTATGAAATGGGGGTAATTATTATCTCTTGCAGTGTTATTAGGATTAAAGATCATGTATATAAAAGTGCTGCCCTGATGCCTAATATTAGGTAGGCACCTGATAAAGAGGACAACACTTTAAAGGGGTGGTCCAACCCTGATCTTTTCCACTGATGCTGAGGGTGAGGATGAGGGCTGTATTTAGGAAGACACACTTGGCCTCCCTATTATCTACAACAATCACATTTCCCTCAATAACCCAGGATAGTTCTGGCGGCTACAATGTTATGTAAGCAGCTTTGAAGCTATTTCTATTTTCAGCCTATGCCACCTCTTGGGGGGTTAGGAGTTCCATACATTTAGTAACCTTTTTTTCCTTCCTTGACCCTGTCTCAGAATACTTCTCATTCTAATAAGTGGGTTTTGGTCTATGTTCACGTTATCTGTGCCTTTCAGAATTTTCTAGACTGGAGTATATCCCCCCGTCAGCCTCCAGCCTGGCTTCAAACTGAAGCCCCCTGACTTAAAATGCCTTGTGAAGTCCATTACTTCCTTCTTGAAATGCATCAACCAGAACTGCACATTCTTTATAAACGTAAGATAACATCTGTGTTAGGAAAAATCATGAACAAAAATAGTTTCCAAAAATTGGAAACTTGTCTTTGCGGCACACTCTTACAACGAATCCCAAGTCCTTTTCTGTCGGTTCCTAGTGGCGGCGTCTCCTCTTCTATAGTTTTACTTGCCTGGACGGTCATGTTCTTATTCCCAGCAAAGTTTTGGGCACTCACGCAGCCAGGTGTAATCTCAGCACAGTGGGCTTCTGGTTGAATACATAATAGAACACTGTGGATCTCTAAACACTTAGCGATTCCACACCTCTTCTGGGTTGTGTGATCCCACCTAATCTTGCCCAGTCAGCAGAGGCTTCATGGGAGTGCAGCTTTAAACACGTCCCTGATAAGATTGTCCCCCTCTACCTGAGATAACTAAATGGTGTTAAATTTAGAGGTTTCTTGTTCATCCCTCCCAAGCAAAATTATGGAATCTCACCTGGAAGCCCCTGTAGTGGAAGAGGTAGCAGAAGGGTGTTTCCTGGGCATGCATGAGCCCAGCCCCCCAGAACGTAGCACAAGTGTCTCATCTCTGACCAGGCAGCCGGAGCCACAGGCATCCCAGAGCAGTGAGCAGCTGGATCTGGGACATCTTGAGGTTTACCAGGAGGACAGAAGCACTCAAAGTATGTAGAGGTCAGGGCAGCAGTAAAGAAAGAGTGCAGGCAGGCTGGGGAAGGATCGGGGGCATTGGGCAGCACATCTGGGATCCAGGATGACTGACAAGGAGATTCAAACATGGAACCATTAGAGCCCTGAAACAAGGCAAAATGTTATCAGGGCAGGAACAGGGAGCTCCAGGAATGAGAGCAACTGGGTCTGGCTGAAAGGAGGGCAAAGGGTCAGCTGCCAAACCAGATCCTTGTAATAGTTAAGCGGCAGGAGAACTGGGGAGGGAGGGGACTGATGCTGCTTTGGGGACAAATAACTGTCTTCCTATTCATGCAATGAAAATATAGGTTCCTAGAAGATCAGTCAGTTGGTTGATTGGCAGGTAATGTTGAATTACATTCATAGAGTTCCTGCAGATGCTAATCTCATGGGTGCTCCAAGAAAGACAAACCTACAATCACTAAGTTTGGGATTTTTGCAAACTACAAGTCTGTCTTGGAAATTCACAGTGTACATTAGCCTTTTAAAAGCTCTAAAAATTCCTGCATAGAAATTTGTTTTAATTCAATGTTTCTCCCACATAATTCACAGCAGGATCCTTTTGTTATGTAAAAAGTAGGAATATCCTGTGGACACACCTTGAGACCTTGTTCTAGAACATTCCTAATCTGGTGTTCCCAGGCCCTTTACAACCTGGGCCTGCCCTTGTTTCCCAACTGGACCTTCCTTTATTTTCCTACATTCCAGCCCCACTGAACTCTTCTTCCTATGTGCAGGTCACTGTTTCACATTTCCTTCTTCATTACAGCAAGTGATTCATCACCTGCCCAGAAATGGGAAAAGAAAAAAAAAAAAAAAAAAAAAAAAAGGCTGAGCATTCCTCATTTCACCCCTGCACCCCATTTCTATGTATTATGGCCTACCCCAGAAGGCAAACTTGATCCATCTCCGCCCCAGCCCTCCTGTTACTGTAAACAATCCATTCTCTTCTCTGATGCCTAATATCACACTATTACTTTTAGAGCGCTTAGCACTTTTCATTTATGTAGGGCCATTTATGCTTTTTAGAACACAGAATCCATATCTGATTCCTTTTCATCTCTCCACCTCAGAATACAGCACAGTTGTAGGATTATTAGGGGGTGCAGTTGAAATATATTTCTCAACAGGCCAGAAATGGCAAAAATCTGGCCCATCTGCTGCCAACCTACACTCACCTGTGGCAAAATGACCCCTCAATCACCATGTGATTTCCCTTGGGGCCCACGGAATCTCCCAGAATGCTTCTCAACAGTCATAATCACTGGGTTAGGGCTGGCATGATGGAGAAAATCTAATTGTCATCCCTGATTTGGACTTTTCCGTGAAGTGAAGAGAGAATTTAGCAAGCCAAATATGGGAGCCATTTAATACTTCAGATCAGGAACTGTCCATAACAGAAAAGAGCAATTAGCAAAACTATTCATTATACTTTCATGTTCATGTCTAGTCTCACGGCTAGTTATTTGTATAATTAACATGTTACCAAGTGCAAATAATTGATGAGCCTTGATTTCTTGGAATGAAACGAGTCTTGTGAAGTGTAAATAGCTGTGAATTATCAACAGCTTTCCTTTATTAGGCTTTCTAATAGGGCAATGCCTGTAAATTAAACAATGTAAGTGTAATTCTCATTTATGTTAAAAAACTGACAAAGACCATATACAATGTGTTTAAATGCATAGGAAAAAGACAAGCTGTAAGTCTCTACCACTTTCCAGCTGGGTGACCTGGGCGAGTTACTTCGTCTCCAATTACTCATGTTGCTGGTAAGTCTTAGTTTCTGCAGTTAGTGAATGGGTATCCTATGCAGCCCCTAGTGCGCAGGGTGGTTGTGAGAATTAGGAGAGTTCACTCATTTGTAAAAAGCACATGGTAAATGTGAACCATTGTTTTTATTAGTGCACTTACCTTGCTTAGATTTTTTACAGTAAGTGCCTAAGAAACACTGGAGGGAAAGGGATACAGAGGTCTGTGCTGTCATACCATCTGTTTCTGCAAAAGCTCCCATCGTCTACAATGTGGGCTGGTGTGGACAAAATTGGATTGGGGCAGACCGCTCAAAACCTATGCAACTTTGTAACCAGAGCACTAGCACAACCTGTCAAAACTAAAAATGTGAGCTCCGATAAAACCTCAACTTGCATAGACATCTGTACACTGTGTCCTGGCCTTGAACTGGGGGCTCCTGCTGGTGCTTTTGACATAAAAGTCCTGGAGGATGGGGCACCTGTGTGGCTCAGTCAGTTAAGCATCCTACTCTTGATCTCAGAGTTGTGGGTTCAAGCCACACACTGGGCACGAAACCTACTCTAAACACTCACATACACCTCCTGGAGAACATGAATTCCTAATAGGGACCAGCTGAATTACAATTAAGCATCAGAGTTAAGGAGTAGTGTTCACTAGTCTATCCTGGTTGAAAATTAAGAAATACCTTCCCAGCTTCATCTGCGTCCTCATTTTTCTACAGAAAGCTCGCCAGGAGGATAACATGGGGATTCTAACCATCACTCAATCAGTCCTTTTCTGCAGGTAAAGAGGGCAGCTCTATGTTTTTTCAGCTTTTCCTAAAGGCCTTCATAGAATGCTAAGTTTCCTCTTATTAAAGAAGTCGTTCCTGTGCAAAGGCTTACCCTCTGGTTGCTTCAAACATTAAGAGGCTAGAAAAAAGTTACATAGGAACTAACATGACTTCATGTTATACCAGCTCCACATTTGCTGAGGGCATGTGATTCACTTAAGGGACATATACTATAGCAAAATAGCATGTATTGAATATCTCCTATCATTTGCTATGGTAGGAGCTAAATATAAACCATTTGGTTTAATCTGCACAATTAACCTCATGTGGTAGGTGTCCTTGTCCCTGAGGACATTAAATAACTTGCCTGATATCACAAGTTGTTTTTTTTTTTTTTTAGCAGAATACTGTTTAGTTTTTTTTTTTTAATATTTTATTTATTTTTGATATAGAGAGAGACAGGGCATGAGAGGGGGAGGGGCAGAGAGAGAAGGAGACACAGAACCAGAAGCAGGCTCCAGGGTCCGAGCTGTCAGCACAGAGCCTGACACGGGTCTTGAACCCACGAACATGAGATCTGACCTGAGCTGAAGTCAGAGGCTTAACTGACTGAGCCACCCAGGTGCCCCTGTTTAGTTTTTTTAATGTTTATTTTTGAGAGAGAGAAAAACGGGGGAGGGGCAGAGAGAGAGGTAGACACAGAATCTGAAGTAGGCTCTAGGCTCCAAGCTGTCAGCACAGAGCCCAATGTGGGGCTTGAATTCACAGACTGTGAGATCATGACCTGAGCTGAAGTCAGACGCTTAACTGACTGAGCCACCCATGTGCCCGGAGATCACAATTTTTTTAAGTAGCAAAGCCAGGATTCTTAGCTACAGTTCAAAAGACACCAAAACTCATGCTGTTTGAGACCACAATACCCCCCCTAAAAGTGAATGGAGGCTGGAAAGAAAAGATCCCCTCCCCCCCCCAAACCCCACACTGCTGACTGGCAATGAGGGCAGGCCTGATTCCTAACCACAAGTCACTAACATTTCATCTCATTTTTTTAAAAGCTTATTTTTAAGTAATCTCTCCATCCAACATGGGGCTCAAATTTACAATCTTGAGATCAAGAGTCACATGCTTCACCAACAGAGCCAGCCAGTTGGCCACATTTGATCTCATTTAATCCTCACAACAATCTTGTTACTTCAGGATGCATTCCACTATTTTATAAAGGAGAGAAATGAAGCTCCGAGGAGTTAGAAATGGCTGGTAAGGAGGCCAGGATTCAGACCTAGACCAGATCTTTCCTAAACTGGGGTCTTTCTCCCTGCTTCTTATGTATGTTTATGCCTTCACGTTTAAAGACACCATTTATTGAACATCTTGGTGAATCTGCTAGTTTTCAAAATGCTATGAGTGAGACATCCCCAGGACCCGTTTTCTCATATGGCGCATTTCACTATATGAACACGTACACTCATGCCACTGGCCATTCTCACGGGCGCAGCTTATCAAGAATGTTTCATGGTACGGCCATAAAGCAATTGCCTCCCATTTTGTCAGTGTTTTTAAATATCTTCTTCTTGCTATTTAAGTTTGCTTTTAAACATCCCAAAGAAGAATTCGTAACTAGAGAAATATCTACTTAGGATCCAAAAGAAGGAATTTATTAGGTGTAATATCACCTATTGATTCTGTTAAAAATGAAATTAAAAATATATTAAGGTGACAGTGCATTTGATCTTTACCAAATTATAAAATTTTGTTGCCATAATGCTGATCCTCATGTAGGAATGTGTTATCTACTGATCAGACAACTAAATGAAATTTAAAAAATGATGCGTGAACAAAGAGTTCAAAGAAATAAAAAACTCTAGAGCTGAAAAAAAATGAAAAAAAAAAACAAAAAAACCCAAAAACCAATGACTATACTGAAGAATTCAATAAAGAGCTTTAAAGCCAGACTCAACCATGCAGAAGAAAGAATCAGTAACCTAGACAACAGAAAATGTGTATCCAGTCAGAGAAAAAAGTGAAAAAGAATGAAGAAAGCTACAGGACTTCGGAGACACAAAACAAACAAAACCGCATTATGGGAATGCCAGGAAAAGAAGAGAAAGGGACAGAAAGTGGCATATTTAAAGGAATAATGGCTGAAAACTTCCCAAACCTGGAGAGAGAAAATGACCTCAAGATTCTTGAGGCCCAAAGGACACCAAATAGGCTGAGCCTGAGTAGGGCCACAAGAAGATACATTAAATTGTCAAAAGTCAAAGACAGAATTTTGAAAGCAGCAAGAGAAAAGAGAAGTTACATGCAAGGGGACCCTCATAAGTCTCTTGGCAGATTTCTTGACAGAAACGTTTTAGGCCAGGTGAGAATGGGATGATATGTTCAAAATATTGAAAGAAAAAAAAAACCTGTCAACCAAGAATTCTATGTGCAGCAACATTATCCTTTGGAAGGGAAAGAGAAAGACTCCCCAAACAAAAGCTGAGGGAGTTAGTCACTAGAACAGCCTTAGAAGAAGTGTTAAAGGGAGTTCTTTGAGAGCAAGTAAAAGGATGCTAATTAACATTTTAAAAACATAAGAAGGCATTTAAACTCACTGGTAATGGTAAATATATATAGAGTCAGATTCTGTATTATAACAGTGGTCTGTAATTAGTTTGTAGCTCTGGTTTAAAAGTTAAAAAACAGGTGGGGTACCTGGATGGCTCAGTTAGTTTAAGCATCCAACTTCTGCTCAGGTCATGATCTCAGTTTGTGAGTTTGAGCCCAGCATCAGGTTCTGTGCTGACAGCTCGGAGCCTGAAGCCTGCTTTGGATTCTCTTTCTCTCAGCCCCTACCCAACTTGTGCTGTCTCTCTCTCTCTCTAAAATGAACATTTAGACAAAACAAAACAAAACTTACTTAGGGCCCCTGGTTGTTTTAAGTGTCTGACTTTCGATTTTTGCTCAGGTCATGATTTCATGGTTTGTGAGTGGGAGCCCCGAGTCATGCTCTGTGCTGCCTCTCCCCCTGCTCACACGTGCACTTTTTTTCAAAAGCAAACATTTAAAAAATAAAAGTTAAAAAACAAATGTAAAAATAACCATAACTACAATAATCTGTTATACAGTATAAAAAATATGTAAACTGTAACATCAACAAACTAAAATTTGATGGGGAGAAGTAAAAGTATAAAGTTTAGGCTTGCTATTGAAGTAAGTTATCACTTTAAAACAGGGTGTTATAATTTTAAGATATTTTATGTAAGCCTCATGGTAATAAAAAACGCCTACAGTAATTATACTAAAGAACATACTAAACGAGGTCAAAACTTATACCAAAAGGCATCAAAACAAACAAACAAACAAAGACAACTGAATGTGAAACAAGAAACAACAGAGCTATAAAAGCCAGAAAACAACAAATTGGTAACAGTAAATCCTGACCTATCAATAATTACTTTAAAGGTAAATAGATTAAATTCTCCAATCAAAAAGCATAGAATGGCTGAATGGATTAAAAAAATAAGATCCAATGAAAGCTGCCTACAAGACTCCCTTTAGACCTAAAGATACAGACTGAGAGTGAAGGAATGGAAAAAGATATTTCAAACAAATGGTAACCCAGAAAAAGTCAGGGGTAGCTATACTTAGACAAAATATACTTTTAAAATGCTAAAAAGAGACAAGGTCATTATACAATGATAAAAGGATGAATCCAACAAAAAGATGTAACAATTATAAATCTTTATGCAGTCAACAGTAGAGTACCTAAATATACAAAGCAAAAATGATCAGAGCTAAAAGGAGAAATAAATAGCAATATAAGAATAGTTGGGGACCATAATATTTCACTCGCAGCAATGGGTAGATCATTCACACAGAGAATAAGGAAACAGATTTGAACAACACTATAGGCCAAATGGACCTAACAAAGATATGCAGATCGTTATATTTGTGTATTAGCAGAATACACCTTCTTCTCAAGTACATATGAAACATTTCCTATGGTGGACCATATATTATACCACAAAATAGTTTTAGCACATTCAGGAAGACTGAAAATATCAAGTATCTTCTCTGGCCACATGGTATGAAACTAGAAATCACAAGAGGAAAACTGGAAAACACAAATACATGGAAGTTAACACTCTCCTCTGCAACCAATGGATCAAAGAAATTAAAGGGAAAATGAAAGAGACAAATGAAAATGGAAACATCATACCAAAACTTATGGGATACAACAAAAGCAGTCCTAAGACGGAATTCTGTAGCAAAAAACACCTAGATAAAGAAACAAGAAAGATCTCAGTTTATGCCTTTAGGAACTAGAAAAAGAAGAACTGAACCCAAAATTAGCAGAAGGAAGGAAATAATAAAGATTAGAGCATAAATAAAAAAACAGGAGGACAATAGAAAAAAATAACAAAACTAATAAGAGTTGTTTCTCTAAAAAGACAAAATTGACAAACGTTTAGCTAGACTAATCAAGGAAAAGAGAACTCAAATCAACAAAATAATTGAAAAAGGAGACATTCCAACTAATCCTATAGAAATGAAAAGGACCAGAAGAGGCCACTATTAATGACTATACTTAAATAAACTAAACAACCTAGGAGAAATGCAACACTTTTTAGTAATGTACAACCTACCAAGACCAACTCAGAAATAAATAGAAATTATGAATGGACCAATTACTAGTAAGGAGACTGAATCAGTAATAAAAAATCTCCCAATGAAGAAAAGCCCAGGATCAGATGGTTTTACTAGTGCATTTTACCAAGGATTTAAAGAAGAAACACCAATTCTTCCCAAACTCTTCCAAAAAATCAAAGAGGAGGGAACACTCCCAAACTCATTTTATGAGGTATTACCATGATACGAAAGCCAGAAAAGGACACTACAAGAAAATTACTGGTCAATATTCCTAATGAACATGGATGCAAAAATTCTCAGTAAAATAATTGCAAACCAAATTTAGCTGCATATTCAAGGGATCATTCACCATCGACAAGTGGGATTCATCCCTGAGATGCAAGGCTGGTTCAACATAGGCAAAGTCAATATGATACATCACATTAATAGAATGAACGAGAAAAATATTATGACTACCCAATAGATACAGAAAAAACATTTGACAAAATTAAATATTCATTCATGATTTAAAAAAAACTCAAATTAGGCATAGAAAGATTGTACCTCAATCTTGAGGTACATAGTAAGGCCATTTCTAACTAACATTAATGGTGAATGTTTGAAAGCTTTTTCTCTATGGTCAGGAACAAGACAAGGGTACCCAATCTCACCACTCCTATTCAACATAGTGCTGGAAGTCCTAGCCAGAGTGATTAGCTAGGAAAAAAAAAAAATAAAGAGCACCTGAATCAGAAGTAAAATTGTCAAAAAAAAAAAAAAAAAAAAAAGTAAAATTGTCTCTATTTGCAGATGACGTGATTTTATATAGAGAAAATCCTAAAACCCTAAAACCACTACCCCCCACCAAAAAACCCCCACAGAGAACCTCTTAGACCTAATCAATGAATTGAATAAAGTTGTAGGATACAAAACATACAAAAATCAGTAGCATTTTTATACACTAACAAATCATCTGAAAAAGGAATATCCCATTTACAATAGCATCAAAAATAAAATACATAGGGATAGATTTAATCAATGAGAAACATCTCTACATTGAAGATGTCTATAAAACACTAATGAAAGAAATCAAAGATGACAAATAAATGGAAAGGTACCCCATGTCCGTAGGTTGGAAGACAATATTGTTAAAATGTCCATCCCACCCAAAGTCATTTATAGGCACAGTACAATCCCTATTGAGATTCCAAGAGCATTTTTTACAGAAGTACACAGAAACCAATCCTCAAATTTATATAGAAAAACCCTGAAAGCCACAGCAAGAAGAACCAACTGAGAGGTATCACCTTTCCTGATTTAACCTACATTATAAAGTTATAGAAATAAACAGTATGGTATTGGCATAAAAACAGACACATAGACCAATGAAACAGAATTAAGAGCCCAGTAATAAACCCATATGTATCTATCCATCTACCTAAATATATGGGGTCAATATTGACAAGAGAGACTAGGATACTCTATATTATTTCTCAATAGAGAAAAGACAGTCTCTTCAATAAAGGAAAGAAAATTGTACATTCATATGTAAATGAATGAAACTAGAACCAGAAAATAGATTAGTGGCTGCCTAGGGCTAGGGGAGATAGAGGGATTGGGGGGAGGGGGGTACATGATTTGGGAGTAAGATTTTTTTTTTTTTGTTTGTTTTTTTTTTTTGGAGTGATGAAAATGTTCTAAAGTTGTGCTGAATGCACAACTCTGAATATCCTAAAAGCCACTGAATTATATACTTTAAATAGATGCAGTGTATGGTATGTGAACCGTATCTCAATAAAGCCACTTTTAAAAAAAAGATTTAAATGACCGTAAAGACTCACCAAAAAACTAGGAGAGTAAATGATTCAGTGAAGTTGCAGCATACACAATTTTTAATGTTTATTTGTATTTTGCGAGATGGCGAGACGGCGAGAGCCAGACAGCGAGAGCCAGACGAGGGACGGGCAAAGAGAGAGGGAGACAGAGCATCCCAAGTGGGCTCTGCACTGTCAGTGCAGTGCCTGATGCAGGGGTTGAACTCACAAACCACGAGGTCATGACCTGAGCCGGAATCAAGAATCCAACACTTAACGGACTGAGCCACCAGGTGCCCCAGGATACAAAATTAATGTACAGAAATCTGTTGCATTTCTATATACTAATAATGAAGTAGCAGAAAAAGAAAACATTCCATTTACTACATGAAAAAAAGAATGAAACATCTAGGAGTAAACTTAACCAAGGTGATAGACCTTTATTCTGAAAACTATAACACATTGATGAAAAAACTGAAGACCATGCAAACGGAGAGACATACCATGCTCGTACATTGGAAGAAGTAATATTGTTAAAATATCCATAGTACCCAAAGTAATCTACAGATTAAGTACAATCCCTACCAAAATGCCAATAGTATTTTTCACGGAACTAGAACAAATAATCCTAAAACTTGAACCACAAAAAACCCTATAATAGTCAACACAACCTTGAGAAAGAAGAACAAAGCTGGAGGTATTCTAAACCCAGATTTCAAGATATATTACACAGCTATAGTAAGGATGGTACTGGTACAAAAATAGAAACAGATCAAAGGAACAGAATAGACAACCCAGGAATAAACCCATGTTTTATGGTCAAACTATGACAAAAGAGGCAAAACTATACAGTGGGGAAAAGATAGTCTTTTCAATAAATGGTGCTAGCAAAACTTTACAGCTACCTGCATAAGAAATAAACTAGACACTTACACTACACACAAAAAGAAACTCAAATGGATTAAAGACCTAAACGTAAGAACTTGAAACCATAAATCTCCTAGAAGAAAACATAGGCAGTAATTTATTCGACATCAGCTTTAGCAACATTTTTCTAGATATGTCTCCTGAAGCAAAAATAAACTATTGGGACTGTATCAAAATAAAAAGCTTTTGTACAGTGAGGGAAACCCATCAACAAAACAAAAAGGCAACCTACTGTATGGTAGAAGATATTTGCAAATAATGTATCTGATATGGGGTTAATATCCAAACTACCGAACTCCTACAACACCAAGAAAACCCAAATAATCCAATTAAGAGTGGGCAGAGGACCAGAATAGACATTTTTCTAAAGACAACACACAGAATGCCAGACACATGAAAAGATGCTCAACATCACCAACCATCTGGGAAATGCAAATCAAAACCACAAGGAGAATACACCCTACACCTGTCAAAATGGCTAGTATCAAAGACAAGAAATAACAAGTGTTGGGGAGGACACAGAGAAAAAGGAATCCTTGGATACTGTTAGTGGGAATGTAATTTGGTATCACTGTGGAAAGTCATACAGATGTTTCTCAAAAAATTTAAAATAGAAATATATGATCCATTAATTCCACTACTATATACCCCCAAAACAAAAACAGTAATTTGAAAAGATATATGTACCCTATGTTTATTTGCAGCATTATTTACAATAGCCACAAAATGGAGGCAATCCAAATGTCCATCAATAAGTGAATGGGGTATTACTCAGTCATGTAAAAGAATGAGATCTCGTCATTTGCCAACACCATGGATGGAGCTGGAGGGTATTATGCTAAGTGAAAATAAGAGAAAGACAAATACCATTGTGCTTATATACAGAATATGGGGGGAAAGACCAAACAAAAGCAGAAACAGACCCATAAATACAAAGAATAAACTGGTGGTTGCTAAAAAGGAGGGGATGGGGGCATGTGCAAAATGGGTGAAGAGGTATGAGAGATATAGGCTTCCAGTTATGGAAGGAATACATCGCCAGGATGAAAGGTAGCATAGGAAATATAGTCCATGGTATTGTAACAGCATTGTATGGTGACAGACGGTAGCTACACTTGTGGTGAGCAGAGCATAATGTATAGAGTCGTCAAGTCACTATGTTGTGCACCTGAAACTATTTAACACTGTGTGTCAACTATACTTCAATTTTAAAAAGTCATTGATAGAAGATTTGAATGGACACTTTGCAAAGGAAGACATCCAGATGGCCAATAAACATAAATGTTATTATTCCCATCTATTTTTCAGGGAAACACAAATAAAAGTCACAGTGAGATAGCTCTCTACGCCTACTCTGATGGCTAAAATTATGAATACCGATGACACGAAACTTTGGCAAGGATTTGGAGAAAATGGAATGCTCATACATTGTTGATAAAAGCATTAAGTTGTAAAGCCATCCTGGAAAACAGTGTGTAGTTTCTTACAAATTTGAAGTTGTATCTATCCTAGGATTTTGAGCATTCCACATCTAGGTATTTACCCAAGAGAAAGGAAACTACGGGTCCAAAAAAGCAGCTTTATTCATAATAGAAAACTGTAACCAGTACAAATATCCATCAGTTGGAGAATGGATTTTTAGAATTTTGGCATATTCATGCAATAGAATACTCAGCAATAAAATGGAACTACCAATAATATACAAAAAACGTGGATGAATCTTTTAGACACTATGCTGGGTATAATAATCCTGACACAAAAGAGTACATACTGTATGGTTCTATTTATATGAAACTCTAGAGTAGGCACAAGTAATCAACAGCAAAAAAATCAGATAGTAGTAGCTTGAAAGGGTGTAGGATGGATTGAGAAGAAACATAACAGCAAGGGGATGGAAATATTCTAGATCTTATCAATGCATGTATTTGTCAAATTCACCAAATCATATACTTAAAATATGTGCATTTTATATAATTTTGACCTTATAGGAGAAACAAATAATCTTGAACTCTAGTAGGTTTGCTTTTCACAGTGGTACAAGTTAGCAATTCTGAAGCTTTTTCCTGTTTATTGCAAATGAGTAAAAATATTCAGGATAATGAGATCTGGGCTTCTCACAATAGAGAATAGAGTTAATATGAAAAGGATATAAAAAAGGAAAAAAACAAAAACCTTTTAGGTACAGAGAACAGATTGGTGGTTGCAGAGGGAGCAGAGGATGAGGGGTAAAAGAGAGGCCAAAAGGCTGTAAGATACAAGTTTCGAGTTATCCAGTTATAAGTAAGTCCTGTGGATGTAATGTACAGCCTGGTGACTATAGTTAAAACTATATTCTACATTTGAAAATTGCTAAGAGTAATTTTAAAAGTTCTCATGAGAAAAAAACCTTGCAACTATGTGGTTATGGATATTAACTACACTAATTTTGGTAATAATTTCTCAAAATATAATCAAATAATTATACTGTACATAAAATGAATACAGTGTTACACATCAATTATATCTCAAAGGAAAACAAAGGATGTATCCTGCAGTGTTGGTTTGCAATTTGGAATTGGATATCAATATGAAGTCATGATTGTGTGTGTGCATGTGTCTGCTTCCTCTCAGAGCCTAGAAATAATATCACACCAGTAGAAATGAACACATTAAGAGTAAAGATCTTAGTTTCAAAGTATTTCCCATTTAAAGGAACCACTGGGGAAAAGATTATTCCAGGGTTGAAACAGGGAAAGTACAAGGTGATCCTAGGTCTTGCTGCACCAGAGTGCCTGAAGGAGCTCCTACTGCCCAAATCGGAGACAACTGAGGCGTCATAGAAAATGATGATAGTAGTGGATTATAACCTGTTCAGGAAGATAGAATTCTGAGTTCATAGTTGATGTAAATAAATGAAAAAAAAAAAAAAAAAAGAACAGAAAGCCCTTTAGCCAAGCAACGGTGGACATAGAAGATATGATGGTGTTAGGTAGTCATCAGTGGATGCTAAAACCAGCAGGCAAATTTTTTATGGGAAACAGCATATTTACATAATCTCAAAGTATTTCCCCCCAAAACTATTGATCATAAAGGGAAAGGTAGTAACTGGACAGTGGAGAAACTAAGCAGACACCATCTAACCAAGTGATCATATTTAATATCAACACTGGGACACACCTCTATCATGTAACATGTTTCCAACTTATTCTCAAGTTGCTCTGAAAATTGGATACACACAGGAAAGAAAGGAATGGGTAAAAAAAAAAAGAAGAAAGAGGCAAAATGTAATCAGCAAACACAGGGGTATAAGGGAGTTCCGTGCACTATTAGAAAGTTTTAAATTTTATCAAAATAAAGTGTTACCCAAAATGTTGGAAAAGATGCTGGAGACAATTCTCCATAGTCTCCCATGTTTCTCCTGGTCATATGGCAGACATACTGATAGCTTCTTGTCCCTGGCTAGTTTTTGCAGGTATTTAGTGAAAGAGCCTTAGAAGATAAAGATTGTATCCCTTTTGTAGAGCAAAGGGCAGGTTTGTTTACTGTCAAATATAATAATATATCTCCCATCAGGGCAAAGGTTGGGCAGGTTCTCTTGTAGCCTATTATAAAAGATTCAGATTCCCTAAACTCGGGGTCCTCAGCTTTGAAGCAAATCTGTGTGCATAGCATCTACCTGGGCCCCTGTGTGTTACTCTTTATGACTTTGGGGGCAAGAGGAACAGGTGAAATTATGAAGCTCACACTGGTTGATGTGCCAAGAGTAATGAATAATGTTTTCTGTCTCTGACCCAGTAGTCTCATGCCTTCTGTCAGCATTCATGAAACAGTGATAGGCTAACTTCTTAATTTGCAAGTAGGGGAGAATCTCAGACCCTTCACTATTCTTGGTGAAAGGAAATGTAAAAACAAGCACTGTCAACCGATTTGATAAATGTGGACATGTGTCATTTTACAGTAACAGGCACCCAATGAAGTCATGGGGAGCTATATATATATTTGGGGAAAGTGTGGCCAGAGAGGAGTCTGGAGAGAATGGATATCAAACAACAAGGAAAGGAGGAGGTCACAAAGAACAGTGATGGGGGAGCAGGGATTAAGATCAGATTTCTGAGGTATGCAACACAGAAGCAAGTGTTCTGCAGGAGTAACGGCGGTGAAAAATCGACTTTGGGGGAATTCTGGGGAATTGTCTATTTAGTTCTCGTCACTCATGTGCACACAAAATAGAGACTCAGGAGCAAATCTTCATTTGGGTTTTTAAGCTAATTGAGGCCAGAGAAAGTGACTTACATTCCTTCATTTTTCCCCTACTAGCATATAACTCAGTGGTTAGCCCAATAAATGCCTTTTTAAAAAAAGTTATTTAAATTCCAGTTAACATAGAGTATAATATTAATTTTAGGTATAAAATATAGTGATTCACCACTTACATATATCACCTGGTGCTCAGCACAAGTGTACTCTTTAATCCCCACCACCTATTTCACACCCCCCC
>NC_043716.1:43217140-43231428 GCF_006229205.1 Suricata suricatta
CAAATTTTCATGAATTCCCTTCACACTATTTCACTTAAAATATGCTTTTTAAATCCTCCTTAAAAAGTAATGTTTATTATAATAAACAGAAAATTAAAATAAAATTAGATCCCCCTCACTCCACTCTTCAGAGAAAAATCGTTGTTAATATTTTAGTTTATTTTCATTTTGTACAAAATTAAAATCCTATTGTATAATTTTGTGTCTTGCTTTTTAACCCAATGTTCTATTAAAATAATGTTTACATTATGAAAATTTTTTAAAAGCATGACTTTAATGGCTATATAATATTATATACCTAATGAATCTACCATAATATATTCTTCTTGTCTGGGTCATTTTTATATTGTTTCCAATTTTTTCCTTCTGCATGATAAACTGATTTGTTTAGGGTTTATTTCCATGGGTAGGATTACAGGATAAAGTCATTGTCAGGTAGTTCCCTAGAAAGTTCTACATCTTTGCCATTCCATACAGAAACATGCTGGCATGCATGTATTGTCTGGCAAAATCTTAATAAAATATGATAATCAAATTTAAAAGATTTGTTTTATTTTGTGATTAAAATTTTTAAAAAAATATTTTTGAGAGAGAAACAGAGTGCAAGTTGGGGAGGGGCAGAGAGAGAGAGAGAGAGAGAGAGAAAGACACAGAATCTAAAGCAGGCTGTCAGCACAGAGCCCTATGTGGGGCTCAAACTCACAAACCATGAGATCATGACCTGAACTGAAGTCAGACACTTATGTGTATGAGCCACCCAGGCTCTCCTTCTTGTGATAATTATTAATGAAGTTTGTATTTTAAATTTATTATTAATAAAACACTGTGGTATTGGCATAAAAACAGACATATAGATCAGTGGAACACAAATAGAGAGCCTAGGAGTAAACCCATGCATATGATCAATTAATTTATGACAAAGGAGTCAAGAATATACAGTGGGGAAAGTCTCTTCAACAAATAGAGCAGGGAAAACTGGACAGCCACAGTAGTCCCAATTAGACCACTGTCTTATACCACACACACAAATTAACTCAAAATGGATTAAAGACTTGAATGTAAAACCTGAAAACCATAAAACTCCTAGAAGAAAACATAGGCAGTTAGCTACTTGACGTTGGTCTTGGCAATGAAAATTTTTTTGGATTTAATACCAAAAGCAGAAGCAACAAAAGCAAAAATCAAATGGGACTACATCCAACTCAAAAGCTTCGGCATAGCAAAGGAAACCACCAACAAAATGAAATCTTAAAAAAAAAAAAACTTGAAAGGGAGAAAATTTTTGCAAATCATATCTTTTAAGAAGTAAATATTCAAAATATATAAAGAACTCATAGAGCTCAATAGCAAAAACACAATCCGATTTTTAAAATGGGGAGGCGATCTTACAGACACTTTTCCAAAGAAGACAAACAGATGGCCAACAGACACATGAAAGGATCCTCAACATACTCATCATCAGGGAAATGCAAATCAGAACTACAGTGAGAGATCCTCTCACTTGTGAGGATGGCTTTTACCAAAAAGAAATAAGTATGAGGAGAATGTGGATACAGGGAACCCTTTGCATCGGCGGGAGTGAGATCAGGATAGCCCCGATGGAAAACAGTCCAGGGCTTCCTCAGAAAGATTAAAAATAGAATTACTGCATGATCCAACAATCTACTTCCAGGTATTTATCCAAAGAAAATGAAAACTCTGAGTACACTATGGAGTATAGAAAACTCTAAGAAGGTATATGTTCATAATAGCACTATTTGCAATAGCTAAGACATAGAAGCAACTTAAGCGTCCATTGACAAATCAATGAAGAAAACGTGGTGTATAATATACACAATGGCATATTATTCAGCTACAAAAAGGGAAACCTTGCCATTTGTGACAACCTGGATGGACCCTGAGGGCATTATGCTAAGTGGAATAAGTCAGATAAAGAAAGATAAATACTATATGATCTTAAAGATATGTGGAATCTAAAAAAACAAATAACAAAAAAAAAAAACACAAAGCAAAACCCAAACTCAAAAATACAGAGAACAAATTGGTAGCTGCCAGAGGTCGGGGTAAGAAATAAATGAAACAGTTAAGTGAAGGGGGTCAAAAGGTACAGACTTCCAGTTCTAAAAGATATTTTATTTATTGTTTAGAGAGAAAGACAGGGAGAGGCTGAAGGAATCTTAAGCAGGCTCCATGCTTAGTACGGAGCCTGACACAGGGCTAGATCCCTCAACCCTGGGATCATGACTTGAGCCACCCAGGCACTACCTCCATTTATAAAATCAATAAATCATGGGAATATAATGTACGGCATGGGGACTCTAGTTATTATCCTATTTCCCATTTGAAAGTTGCTAAGAGAATAGACCTTAAAAAGTTATCACAAGAAAAAAAAGTTTTTAGTGACTGTGTATGGCGGCAGATATGAACTAGACGCTGTGTGCTATAATGGAATAGGAAGGGAGGAGCTCACGCGTGGGAGCCTGAAACCCTGGTGTTTAATATTGTTCAGTGTTTTGAAAATTAAATTTGATCACATTTATGAAATACTGTGTAGAAAGTGTACCTAAAATAATGTCTGACACTCAGAAAATGTTGATTTTCTTCTCCTATCTGGTTTTCTGAGACCGCAAAAAGGATATTCTTTGACAACAAACACGAATAGGAACATTTTATTTATTATTTTTTTAACTTCGGACAGGCAAAGGAATGAAAGCAATGTGCCTTTCTGTTGATTGACTGATTGCCCAGGCCCCAACTGAACTAGAATTTCCAAATGGTAAACCCAATCTTGGAATATTTTTAATCCAATTTTCTATGTACTTCATGAGAACTGTTTTCTCATTGCCTATACCTTTATTGTCAAACTGTCAAAATAGCCACTTCCTGCTTAAGTTATATTTATACAAGCACGTAAAGTGCTTTCTATTAAATTTAATTTTGGTTGAATTAGATGGGATCTTTTAGAGGAAATAAATCATTCTTACAGCAGTAAGGAAGTTGACCTTACGGGCACCTTCCTGAGAATGATGTTTCATTACTGCTGGATCAGCTTTTAGTAGCTCCAAGACAATCTGAGGTCTGGGGACTTGGGGCAGTACATCTCACATTCATAGTTTGTTAGGCTTTCTGCCTAGGTCCTAATCCACCTTGACAGTGGCTTACTTTGTTTTCATTCTCTTTCCCTGTGACATAGACCGATGCATTTGAGACAAAACCAGTAAGAAGGCAAGAAGCAGGCTTTAAGCATTCCACGTAAAGTTAGGCCTTTAGTGATAGAAATGACAAAGTTGTTTACTATGGTCCATTGTGAGCCAGATCATTTGGCACACATCTCACAAATGGAGAATAAAAAAATGGCAGCGTAGGTGGGAGAGGGCGACGTTCATATATAGAAATTACCAGAGTTAAGGCCATTGGGCTTCTCAACCTGCAAATCCTGGATATGATCAGATTTGGGTACACAAACTTTCCAGAGACTGCTGGAGAAGAAATCACCTGCTGGCTGTGTTCTGCTGGTTGGATTGGGAAGGAATAGGCTTACCCAAGAACTCAATTTTTACTGCAGTTACACGAGCCAGCGCCAGGGGAAATAGATGATAACCAATTGTCTGTATGCTTTTGTTAGTGCCTCTTTTCTGTGGGGCTGGGCTGCACAATTACCAGAGCCCTTGAGAATGTTTATCATCAATGGGAGTAATTTCACATCCTATCCATTTAGTGAAAGGCTGTGAAAATTGATCTCGTTTCTGCAGTAAGATTGGAACCAGAGTGCAGGCTACAAATGCCTTGGAAATAAATATGTGCCCATCATTGTTTTCATTAGGTGTTGCAGTAGACCAGCCTCCAGGAGAATGAACTCTCGTTGGGCTCTTTCCGTAGGAGTTCAGATGTGTTCCCAATCTGGTGAAGTAGCCCGTCAGTTTCATCTATTGTTAAATTTTTTGTAGTGGTTGTCAAGTAAGGTGCTGGTAGCCCTGAAGAGCCCAGTTCTGTTTTATCCACACACAGTAGACAATGTAATTTGACACTTCCTGCTGAGGAACCTGTCCTTCCAATTTAGCTTAGTGGGTGTTTTTATTTTTCCCCCTTACAGACTCTGTAGGATTTCAAAGTTCTCTTCAAAGAACAGCAAAATTAGCTTTAAATCGTATTTCTTGGATTGCTTTTTAACAATTGCAGTAAGGCCAAAGCTTCTAGTCTTGACCGAAGTGGTTCCTTTTCACTGGTTTCTATCTTGCCAGGATAAGCAAAAAGCAGTATTTTAAAATGTGTTTTCATTGAAACAAAAGACCTTTTTGAGCTGATATCTCCTGCAAGGAGAGAACAATCTACAAATGTGTATCTAACATCTCACTTTAGGGGCACCTGGGTGGCTCAGTTGGTGAAGCATCCAACTTTGGCTCAGGTCATGATCTCACAGTTTGTGGGTTCGAGCCCCGTGTCGGGCTCATGCTGACAGCTAGCTCAGAGCCTGGAGCCCATCTTCAGATTCTGGGTTTCCCTCTCTCTGACCCTCCCCTCATGTGTCTCCCTCTCTCTCAAAAATAAAATAAATTTTTACATCTCGCTTTAGCTTTCTGCTCCTAAGGCAAAAAGTAGGCAGGTTTTGTTTGTGTTATAGTGAGGACTGGTCTTCACTTAGCACAATTAACATAGCAACAAAAATTTGCGTTGCCTAAGTTCCGCATTTCACTGTAAAGAATCAAATTTTTAAAGTAACATTCATAAAAACCTTTTTTTTTTTTTTTAAAAAGGAGCTCCAGGTAGCTCAGTCAGTTAAGCAGTTAAACGTCCGACTTTGGCTCAAGTCATGATCTCACAGCTCCTGAGTTCGAGCCCTGTGTTGGCCTCTGTGCTGACAGCTCAGAGCCTGGGACCTGCAGCCTGCTTAGGATTCCAGGTCTCCCTTCCCCTCTCCCCCTCCCCCGCTCACAGTCTCTCTTGCTTTCTCTCAAAAATAAACATTGAAAAAAAATTTTTTTTAAATGACATTCATTTACCAAGAACTGGAATCAAGACAAAAATCTTTTCTTTAAAAACTAAACTTGGAAACAGAAGGCTAAATAATATAAAACAATTTTGTTAAGTTTTCTTCCCTTGCAGGTGACATTAGCCCAAACTTTGATCTACAGACATGATATCATCTACAAGGTACGCCCAGTGCCACATGACTGCATTCTTCTGACCAAAAGAGTGGTTTTGTGAGGCCCTACAGATACAGCCTAAAGAGCTTCAGAGTTGGCCTGCATCTTCACAAACAGGTCAGAGCAGATTTGAGTTACACAACTTCTGCAGACAGAGCCTCTTCCCCCATGGCCAGCTGGAGAGTTTACATTTGTCAATTACTTCCTTCAGGGCCTGGCTCAAGATTCATTTCCTCCAAGACTCCCTCTTTTACAAACTCACTTCACTCAGCCATTCCCTTCTACCACATCTGCTTATTACTCATCTAATACTCTTTGTTCTGCTCTGCCATGCGCTGTTATGTTTTACCTCGTGATCATTCTCTAAATTTTTACTTTATCCTTTAGCTAAATTAAAATTGCCTTGAAAATAGGGCCTGTCTGCTCCTTCTTTTGTGTTCTCCTGTAGCATTTAAGTATAGTGCTACACGTATAGTTGTTTCTTCATAAAAGAGGAATGTTTGTGGTTGTTGGGTTGGGGTTGGGATCCTGCCTTTGCCTTCTGTTCCTGAAAACCAAGTTCACTGCTTCAACATCATGGGTTTTCCCTGTCTGCTCTGGCAAGAGCCTGTCACCCCAGCATATTCCTCTCTGCTCTGACCCCAGAAATTTCTCTCCTAACATCTCATGGATTTGATCTTTCAAGGTCAGGCTGTCCACAATTGGGAAGGTAGGGGTGAGGAGGCAGGGAAAAACCATGTCTGTGCAGAGTGATATTAAGTGGATAGCTCAGGATCCAAGAAGGGATGGCAATAAACCTGTAAGTGGTAGAGGGAACAGTGGGGAGAATAGGTAGTTGGGATAGGACACAGCAAAGACCTTGAGCTCTTAGCAGGAGGCTCAGGTTGGGGAGGAGCTGGAAAAATTTAGAGCAAAAGTATTCAGAATCAATGCCCATTTGAAGAACAGGTTCAGGTCCATTATAGCATCTCTGAAAAAAGAAGGTCTCACACATCTCTAGGAGAAACACAGCAGTGTGCTAAGGGAAATATGAAACCATGGGATAAACAAGGAACTTTTTCTGGAAGGTCTATTTTACTAAACAGTTTAGGAATCCTTCAGTTGCAAATTGTTTAGCCCAAGCAAACCTACCCTGCCCTTTTATGGAGGGGTTCACTTGACTGGAAAACCTGTGAGGCTTCAGGTATGGTTGGATATAGTGTTCCAATTGTATTCCCAGAGCTTTAGCTCTCTTTCTGCTTTGCTTGGCTTTATTTAGTGAGCAGGCTTTTTCAAGTTACATTTGATTGCTGATAACTCCAGATCCTTATTTACCTTGCTTAGCCACTCACAAGAAGAAAAAAGGACTTCTCTTGGGGGTGCCTGGCTGGCTCAGAGCATGCAACTCTTGATCTTGGGGTTGTAAATTTGAACCCCATGTTGGGTACAGAGATTACTTAAAAATAAAATCTAGGGGCACCTGGGTGGCTCGGTTGGTTAAGCATCAGACTTCGGCTCAGGTCATGATCTTACGGTTCTTGGGTTTGAGCCCCACGTCAGGCTCTGTGCTGACAGCTAGCTCAGAGCCTGGAGCCTGTCTTCGGATTCTGTATCTCCCTCTCTCTCTCTGACCTTCCCCTGCTTGCTCTCTCTCAAAAATAAATAAAAAACATTAAAAAAATTTTTTAATCTTAAAAAAAAACTTCTCCCTATATCCATACACCTATTGAAAAAAGATGCTGGTAGGCCTTACTTGAGATATGTGCCAGTAGGTACTGTGGTCAGTCTTGCCCATGTCAGTAGCCCAGCCCTGTGACCAGGGATCAGTGCCATCAAGAATGATAGCTCAATAGCAATGATGCAGCAAGGGACTATGATTTCCTCCAAGGAAAGGATGCTAGCAGACAAAAACATCATGTCCATAACACTCAGTGTTCAGTAATCTAAAACATTTTTATATTCAAATAAAGCCACTGGGCCACCAGCAGAGGTGGGGTACATGGTTTACTGTTTTCTGCTGATAACAGAACTTTGCTGAAAAGATTTGAGGAGCAGTGATCAATATACAAGCATTTAAAAACCCACAGATACTGTGTGGGAAGTAGGTGTGACTGTACTTATCACACTGGATGGCTGTGCCTTCCAGTGGGAAGCCTGACACTGTTTATGGATGCTGTAAAATTAAAGGGTGTGTTTCCAATTTCCTGGACAGCATTAATCTCCTTGTTCCGTGGATCACACAGACTTGAATTGTTGGCCTGTGGGCTGTACTAAGGGCCATTCACAGGTGCTGCCACCCATCTTCACCCCAGGGGAATGGATACCCTAGAAAGTGATAGGAGGCTAAGAGATAGGACTGAAGAAGTAACAGGAAAAGATGCAGAAGTATGAAAGAGAATCGGCATGGAGGAACACATTGCTGTGGTCAGCACACAAGATCTCCCACTGCTGACCTGTGCGTGCTTGACCTGCTTAGCACCCAACCCACCATGGTTTCATGCTCTCCGCATAAAGGGAGGTGCCCCACCTTCAGCCCTTGGCCTCACCACTTCTAACCTGGGACTAACAGACTTCCAGTCTCCAGCATCGACACTTCCTTGTCTTAATGGCATTCCTTGGCCACTGCTCACGTGTCTGGCTCGTAGTGCCTGGGTATCCTCTCTCCTGTGGCAGCCCTTAGCCAGTGATGGACTGGCAAGAGCTGAAGAAATACCCAGCTCCTCATCTCTAGGATGGGATTCCTCTGAGGTGCCTTCCACACTGGCTCTCAGATTTACCCAGTGGGATTAAGTTGTAGTTGTTGTTCACAGGAGTAGCTGGCTTGGTAACACATCTTTTATTGTCTGCTATTCCTTCCTTGCATCATGCACTCCCACACTTCTATCACTTAAATAAACTACTTGCACTGCATCTTTATCTCAGCGTCAACTTGTAGAGGAACCCAGACCAAGATGGAGCTTCCTGGTAAAGTCTTGGGGTCTTTCCTTAGACGGGGGGAGGCTTTCTGTCAGTTTGGATGGGAATAGTGGGCCTGTTATGCAAATATCCACTAATGCCACTGTAGATTCATCTGGCTATTAACCCTTATGATATTGGGCCGATTCTGAGGTTATGGAACCACTGGAGAGCCAATATGACCCCGTAACACCTCTGCTGGTTAATTATTATTGCACAATAGTAAGCCACCATAATAATAATAATCCCTTGTTATTATAGTTCACTCACCTAGGAGTTAGTTTGGGTTGCCTGATCTAGACTGGGCTTGCTCATGCAGGCACAGTCAGTTGGGGTGCTCATATAGGCTGAGCTTAGCAGGGCAACTCTGCTTCATGTGACTTTCCTCGCCCCCTGGGACTGGTCAGCCAGCTTGAGCACATTCTTTTTTTTTTTTTTTAATGTTTTATTTATTTTTTATACAGAGAGAGACAGAGCATGAGAGGGGGAGGGGCAGAGAGAGAAGGAGACACAGAACTGGAAGCAGGCTCCAGGCTCTGAGCTGTCAGCACGGAGCCTGACACGAGGCTTGAACCCACGAACGTGAGATCTGACCTGAGCCGAAGTCGGAGGCTTAACCGACTGAGCCACCCAGGGGCCCCAGAGGACATTCTTTTCTTGGCAGTGGCAGAGCAGAAGAGTAACATGCCCAATTGAGCAAGTGTTGTTTTTTTTAAATCTTTATTTACTTTTGAGAGAAAGAGCGTGAGAGAGGAGGGACAGAGAAAAAGGAAGGCACAGAATCTGAAGCAGGCTCTAGGCTCCAAGCTGACAGCACAGAGCCCAATATGGGGCTTGAACTCATGGACAGTGAGATAATGACCTGAGCCAAAGTCAGAGGCTTAACCGACTGAGCCACCCAGGCACCCAAGCAAGTGCTTTTCTAAGCCTCTATTTACATCACATATATGAATGTTCCTTTGACAAATGTAAATCAAATGGCCAAATCCAGAGTCAAAGAATAGGAAAATCTATTCTTCCCCTTTTGGGGGGGGGGGGGGAGTGGAATCTGCAAAATCACATGGCAAAGGGTATGAGAAAGGGAAGAATGAGGAATTGAGACCAAATCTACTCGGCACCTAAACATTTGTCTCCATAAGTCCACTTTTCTACTGGTCTGTCCCCGGGAAGGTTGTGCAGGAAATACTTGGCTGTCATCAACTTTAGTAACATGTAAATTATGTTCTGACTTGCCTCTTTTTCTTAAACATTTTATATATATATTTCTCTTATGCAATAAACCTGTTTTTATAATTTAAAATGAATCAAATAAAGGTGCTCATCTGAACTCGCCTAAGTACTGAACTAATGAATTTGAAGTGGTGTATTTTAATAGCTGAAGCATGAAAGGAACAACCAATTAGCAACGAGGAGCACGGCTTTGAGACAAGGCACAAATTTCCAGTAGTGTTTAATTGGCGGATTCCTTTTCCTGAGGATTCAGACAGCCGTACTGCTTAAACTTGACACAGACTATCTTCAGGCCTTCCCCAGGCCTGCTGAAATGGCAGTGGACAGAAACACCTATCATCAGTATTCCTGCTAGCCCTCTTTTGTATTCTGTCCATCAGAGGAAGGAAAAAAAAAGTTCTATGACTCATTGTTTTTCAAGGATGCTGCTTCCTCTGCAGTTTTTCAAGTTGTTTTAAGATTTTCACCTTGTTTATATACTGCCCACTGAAGTTCTTTTTATATCCCAGGTTTGTATGTTTAAAGGTCCATCAGCAAACTTCATAATACTATTTTCTGCCCCTCAATAGTCTCTGATGCGTTGAGACGGACTTGATAGACAAAAGAGAAGGAAAAGGTAGCTAGATTCAGCCAGTGCCATTAAAAACAATCATTGTTTGACCCATTCCTTTGATGATAACCTTTTAGGATAGTTCTGTTTCCTTAGATCTACCTTTTGGAATGGCCTTTGGCCATTTCTGAAGTGGTAGGTTTCTGGGGTTCTCTGGGGAATTGTCCCATAATATGTGGGAGCCCAAGAAGGAATTTTACAGTAATTCTGCTACAGTGAAACATTTGCCTTGAGGCCAGAATCAAAAATAGCAGCTGGAAGGACATTTGGAAAGGGGGGCGCGGTGTGGGAGTGCAAGAGAGGTGGAGAGGGAGAGCTTTTCACATTTGGATAAAAACACTAGCAAAAATACGAGGCAAAACTGAGACAGGGCTGGCATCTTCTACCCTTGAAACCATCCCATTTCCTCGGGCTTGGCTCTCCAAGCCCATGATTTCAGTGCCGAGAGTGCTGACTGGGGTCAGAGCACTATGCTTGGCCATAGACCATGGGCACCAAGATTCCTGGATGTTGACCAGCAGCACTGACTTCTCCTCCATCACACCAAGAAGCACAGAGAGACTGCTGCTCCTCCCACAGCAAGTTAGCATCCAAAATGTAGACCAGTTTCCTGGAGTAACTAGAAATTGAATGACTAATTTCAGCCCTCTGAAAACCTGGGGCGGGGGAAATGCTCCAACTTTACCAATGAGTGCCACTGCAATAAGGGACCCAGATTATTAGGAGGGTTGTGCAAGAGCCCAGGAGAAATAAACAAAGGAATGTAAAGGAGGAAAAGGAACATCTACATAATCATGATAAAAGAGACTGTGGCAGCCAGTTTGCAAAGATGGCCTTCGGTGAACCATGCATCTCCTTACTAGTATTAGTGCTCTTGTGAAATATCCTCCCTTGAATCTGAGTCGCCTTGTGATCTGGGACTATTAATGAGAGTGTGGCTTAAATGAGAGTGTGGGGCTTCTATGTCTAGGTCATAAGCAGCCTTGCAGCTTCTGCCTGGATTTCTTAGGCAAAAGGAGATTCCTCTGGGACACTTCCTCTCAAACCCAGCCCCTCCGTCCTCCCCATTCCAGTGGGCAGCCCAGCTAGGCTCCCCCTTGACAGCCCGCATCAGAGGACTTTGAAGCCAATTGCTTCAGAGGACTTTAGCTGTCACTTGATTGCAACCACAGGAAATCTCCCAAGAAAAACTGCCTAACTGGGACCATTGAACACCTTGAACATGAGATAATAATGCTGTTGTTTTCAGCCTACTGCTGGTTTGTAATCCAACAATAGGTAACTGGAACAGAAGTTATGCATTCACACATGGCTGTATACATTTATGGATGGAAATATCAATTGATGAATTGGTTGAATGGCTTTTTACTCATTTATTCATTGACTCAACAAATATGTATTGAGCCTACATGTGCCAGGCACTGTGCTGGTCTCTGGGAACACTGTGGTAAACAAATTAATTATGGTCTCTGTCTCGAAGGAGCCTAGAGTGGGGGCGGGGGAGAAACAACAAGCAAGCACACACATACATGTAAGATTTTAAGTTATATCAAGTTTTAGAATTAAAAAGACCTTGGTGCTATGCCAGAACGAGAGAGAGACCCAACTTAGCCTGAGTGATCAAGAAAGGTCCCTCTGAGGTGAGGATTTTGAAGTGGATATCTGACATCTAAGAAGGAACTAGCCCTGTGAGGGGTGGGGATTGCAAAGAGCTTTCTAGAATAAGGGAACAATGAGGGCCCTAAAGTAGGAAGAAGCTTGGGATTTTGGGAGGACAGAGAGAAAGCCAGGGTGGTTGGGCCAGAGGAATCCTCGGGGAGAGAGGTGGTAGAGGGAGACGGGCCACAGCAGGCAGGCTTGTAGGAGTTTGGATTTTCTCATAAATGCAATGGGAAACCCTTAAAGGCTTTTAAACAGGAGTGACTAGATCCAATTTACATTTTAAAAAGGTCACATAGGCAGCCTGGTAGATAATGGATTAGAAGGGGGCAAGAGGGGAATTGGGAGGTAAGAGGCTAGGGGCCTGTGACACTCAGCCCTCAGAGGCACCACATGGCACCTGCTTCCCACTGTGTCACTGGGGCCACTGGTCCTCAAATAGCCCCAGCAACGTTTGTTCTAAGGCAGTGGCTCCCTGGACTGTACTTCTGATTGATGACAAATGCCACACACCCATCAATTCTCATTCAGAGAATCTAAATTGTTTCAGCAAATGCAAACACTCCCCTTCTTTGGGCTTGATAGATGAACCATGCTTAAAGCCAACCCACCCCAGTGAGGGGGTGTGTCAAGGAGCGCTCCAGAAGCCTGCCTTCCTCACCAGCCTCTCTCTAGCAAACCTTCATTTTACCTAAGACATCACCCCAGAGATGGCTGTGGGTGCGGGGCTGCAGGAGGTAGGAACATCACCATCCCCTATAGCAAGTCCTGTATCTTGGGACTCTGGAGGTCTGTAGGGCCAATCCATTTGGTTGATCAGATTTACTGCCTGGATGAGGCTGTGTTTCCTGACCAAGTTGCTGATTAGAACCAGCAGATACTGGGTACTTGTGCGGTCATTACATTAGCTGTGAACAAAAGGAAACCTGAGTAACTAAAGTCTACAGTCCCCATAGGCTAGAGAAAACCTGTCAATAGTCCTTATTCCCCAAGATTGTCATTACAAAGGCATTTAGTTCGGCATCTTCAGCTTCCTTCTGACTTTCTCAGGATTTATAGATTGTACTTTCTTAGAAACTGCCAGACACATTTCTGACACCCCACCCCCACCCCCCACGCGTAGAGCCAAGTGTGTGTGGCAGGCACTGAACTGAGCCTTCAGGGGAACGGATCCTGTCCCCTGTCCCTAACCCTCCCCTGGACTTTCCTTTCTCCCCAGTCTCCCACCTCCCCCAGCACCATCTGCCCACTGCCTGCCATAAGTCTGGGAATCAGCCTTGACCTTGTCTTTCCCTCTTCCTCCCAACACTCACAGAATACCCTTCCAAACCATTCAGTCTGTTCCCTCTGCCCAGGGACTTCAGGGTGCCCACAGCAGCGGCCCGCCGCAACCTCTCGTCTCTGCACCCAGATTCCTCCCACCCAAAATCTGAGGACTCCTCTGAACTCTTCAGACTCTTCATCGCCTGCTTCCCCCTCAGTCTGTAGGCAGCAGGCATACCGACCCACAGTCCCTCAACTACGGTTTCTCCCAACGCCGGGCCTTCCCGTGTGCCAAGGAGTCAACAAGCTAGGATCTGTGGGTCTGCTGCCTGTTTTGTAGCTGAAGTCCTTTTGGAACCCATCCATACCCATTCAGTTATGTGCTGTCTACAATACAACGCACAACATACAATACTCAGCAGCAGAATGGTGGCAACAGAGACTCTGTGGCCTGCAATGCCTCAAACACTTACCCTCCGGCTCTCTATAGAAAAGCTTTGCTGCCCTTGCCATAAACCATTGCTTCTGCCTGGAACCGTCCTCTCCTTAGGTCCCTTTGCCTAGTCCACACCTTCCCTCCCTTCACCTGGTCAATACCTACTTATTCTTTAGCTGGAACCTACGGATGACTTCCTCCAGGTAGTCTCCCTGACCACACCCCATTGCCCTTGTAGGTTTTTCTAGCACTCTGCTGCTGAATCACAGTAACTACAGCCATGGACCAGTTTCTCCCACAAGACTGTAAGCTGGTGGAGGAGCTGGAGGCTGGGTCTGTCTTGCAGGCCCTTTGTGGGCCAAGGGGCAAAAGGATAAATAAAGTCCCAGGTTCCATTTGTTTCAATAGGTAAGCATTATAAACTATGTCATAAACTACAAGCTATCACAGTTAAATAATAGGTCTTTATATTCTTACCCTAACAAGTATTCCTTCATATGCAGTAAAAAAAACAAACACACAAACAAAAGAAACCCAAGCTAGGATTCTGAGATCAAAATTTCTCAGAGTATTAAAGACAATTATTGTGTCTGAGTGTTCCACTAATAGACCAGTGCTGTTTAGCCGAGTCATGCAAATGACACACAAGAACTAGCGTATGTATACATATGTTTTAAAAGATATACATACATGGTTTTAAAGATTTTCTTTTTATTTTTTAACCACTCTCTACACGCAATGTGGGACTCCAACTCACAACCCCAAGATCAAGAGATGCATGCTCCACCAACTGAGACAGCCAGCCACCTCAGAACTAGTGTATATTTTACAAAGTTCATTTTTCTTGGTTTCAGCTTAACTAGGTTACTATAATCTGATTTTTACATAATGTATGTTCATTAGCTCATAATCTAAAGGATTAGATAATTAATTGTGGGGCACCTACGTGGGTGACTCAGGCAGTTAAGTGACTCTTTTTAAAATTATTTATTTAATTTATTGATGGGGGGGA
>NC_043716.1:43231528-43280127 GCF_006229205.1 Suricata suricatta
CAGGACCAAGCCCTGTGTTAGGCTCTGTGTTGAGTGTGGAGGCTGCCTGACATTCTTTCTCTCCCTCTTTCTCTTCCCGCCCCCGCGTATGCTTGTGCTCTTTCTCTCTCTCAAAAAACTACACACACACACACACACACACACACACACACAAAATTGAATTAAAAGGACAAAATTTGAGTTATTTTCATCAAAAAAGTAAACTGAAATAAAAGCAAAACGTGATTATATTGCTATTCTAAATTATTAAAACCTATATCTTAAGAGAATATAAGTAATGGATTAAAATTGTTCAAGGCTACATTAAAAAAATTTTTTTTTGAGAGAGAGAGAGCATGCGTGTGTAAACAAGAGAGGGTCAGAGAGAGAGAGAGAGAGAGAGAGAGACACAGAATCTGAAGCAGGCTCCAGACTGAGCTGTCAGCGCAGAGCTGGACACAGGGCTCAAACCCATGAACTGCAAGATTGTGACCTGAGCTGAAGTCAGACACTTAACTGACTGAGCCACCCAGGCACCCCTAAAGCTACATTTTAATTTCATAAAAATAATGAATCTTACCAAATATATATAAATAAAGGATTCCAATGCTAGTGTGCAACGTCTACTAGTTGACAATGTAAAGAAGTGGTATCACTCTTCATATGCTGTATCTAGACCTCCACATGCATGGAGAGGAATAGTTTAATAGTTAATGTAACACTTTCATAAGTACCCTCAAAACTATGAATTAGAATATGAAGGGTGGGGCGCCTGGGTGCTCAGTTGGTTAAGGGTCTGACTTCAGCTCAGTCAGGATCTTGCGGTTCATGAGTTTGAGCCCCATGTAGGGCTCTGTGCTGACAGCTCAGAGCCTGGAGCCTGCTTCAGATTGTGTCTCCTTCTCTCTCTGCCCCTTCCCTGCTCCCGCTCTCTTTCTTAAAAATAAACATTAAGAAAATAAAAGACTATGAAGGGAAACAGGAAGTCGACCTTCAGCCCCACTGGGAAATTGTTTTTATAACTATCCATTGCATTGGTGCCTGAATGAAGTTTTGACAACTTATTTGCCTTTTCTCTTACCAAAACCCTTCCACTGCTCAAACAGGCCAAAGAAGGGTCTTCCTCTGACATTAGCAGTGGCGTAAGCCTCATCTTTGTGGCACTGACACATTATCTTTAGTTTTTTTAGTCTTAAGGGCACACTGCTATGGATGTAGCAAAGCGTTCTTACAGGGGCCGAATGGCATAAGCTACACGAATAGTTGTTCAGAGTTATAGGTCATACTATGGCAATGCCGAACACGGGCCCACGGGATGGAAACACCACGTAACCCTTCATGTTTGTTTCTGTATGTATCTGTAATGCGCAAAGCCCTCTAAAGTGAAGGGTCCATGGTAGGGGCCCCCTCTCATTTGAGTGTCAGGGTAATACAGCCCTTATCCATTGTCGTAGCCCTACTTCTTACCATAGAGTCTGACACACAGTAGGGCTCGATAAGTGCTGACTTAGGTACACTGTGAAGGATTTTTATGGTTTTCGACCAATGAGGCACTAATCTATAAATGACTGGTCTCTGGCTTAACCACCATCAGTGTAGCCAACTACTAGAGCAGGGTCTGCAAACCTTTTCTGTAAAGGGCCAAATAGTAAATAGTTTAGGTTCTGTGGGCTATATCACCTCTGCTGCAAATATCTGACTGTTCTTGTTATACGAAAGCAGCCATAGAATATATATGCATACATTTATGTACATACATACAAGTGTGACCATACTCCAGTAAGACTTTATAAAAACAGGTGGTAGGCCAGATTTGGCGAGTGGGCTGCGTTTGCCAACCCCCATACTACAGTATAGGAGGAAAGGGACAGGGCTGATGGAGAGGAGGCAGAGTTGGAAAATATTTAGGAGGGGGAGATCCATCAGGAGCAGATGACTGCTATAGGCATGGCCAGCCTACTCTTATGGCTGTAATTACTCTGGCAGGGTAGTGGAAGTCTCGGCTGAAAGCATCAAGGGATGCTAAAGACCTCCTCCAGGCTGGCTTTCCTTCATCTGGGCTGCTCCTCTCTGCTTCCCTGGATTGTCACCTTGACTACTGGTCTTTCTGTATGGATCTGATTTCTGTCTAGCTCAGTGCTTCTCCAGCCTGAGTGTGTATTAGAATCACCCAGAGGGTTGATGAGAAAGACCTGGTTGGACTCTCCCAGGTTTAGTAGTCTGCTTGGGCCGCTATAACAAAATAAAATCAGGGGCGCCTGGGTGGCTTAGTTGGTTAAGCGTTTGGCTCTGGATTTCAGCTTAGGTCAGTGAACTCACAGTTCATGAGTTCGAGCCCTGCTCTGGGCTCTCTGCTGACAGGGTGGAGCCTGCTTGGGATTCTCTCTCTTCTCTGCCCCATTCCCACTTGCTCAGTTTCTCAAAATAAATAAAATTTAAAAAATTACTTAAGACTGGGTGGCTTAAATTTATTTTCTCATAGTTCTGGAGGCTAGGAGTCCAAGATCAAGGTACTGTCAAGGTTGGTTTCTGATGCAGCCTTTCTCTGTGGTTTGCTAATGGCCACCTTCTTGCTATGTCCTCACATGGCCTTTTCTTTTTGCAAGCACTGGCAGAGAGAGCAAGCTCTGGTGACTCTCTTTTAAGGATACCAGCCCTATCAGATTAGGGACCCACTCTTATGACCTCATTTAACCTTAATTACCTCCTTACAGGCTGTATCTCCAAATATAGTCACATTTGGAAGTAGAGCTTCAACATAAGAATTGTTGGGGTGGGGGAAAGGGGGCACAATTCAGTCCTCTGATATTGTGATTCATAAGAAATAAGGATTTTGCCCACTGTTCCTGGCACATAGCTCCTCACACCATTGCGAAGAGCCCCTTCCTAAAGGGGCACCTTTTGTTACAATATTTAGTTTTTCCTCAGTTCCTGAAATAGCTTCCAAGCAGAAAGTGAATGTCTTTTGTTATTCATAACAAGCCCCTTTCAACCACACTGAGTTTATGTTAATGAGGTGACTTTTGGAAAGCCCCTAAGGATGGGGGCTGGTTGCCAGGGGAACCAACCAAGATTAGAGGGTTGGAACTTTCAGTCTCCCATCTCCACCCCCACACCATCTCTGGGTAGGAGAGAGGGGCTAGAGATCATTGGCCACTAGTGACTGAACTCGGTCATGTCTATGTAATAAACCCTCCATAAAAATCCAACAGGATAGGGTTTGGAAAGCTTCTGAGTTGGTGAATAAGTAGGCATCCATGTGCTGGGTGAGTAACAAACTCCGAATTCCACTGGGACCAAAGGTCCTGTGCTCTGGACCCTTCTAGACCTTGTTCTAGGTATTGTTTCACTTGGCTGTTCTCACTGGTGTCCTGTACTGGTTTCCTGCATTCTGTGAGCCACCCTAGCCGACTTGTCAAACCTCAAGAGGGGAGTCTGGAAGTTCAGATTTATAACCAGTCTGTCAGAAGCACAAGGTGACAATTTGGACTTGCAACTGACACGTGAAGTAGGGAGCAGGCAGTCCTGCAGGCCTGAACCCTTAAACTTCTGGTATGGAACACTACCTCCAGCGTCAGAATGGAGTGGACACACAGCTGGGACCATAAAATTGCTTGATGTGTGAAAAATCTACACACCTGGTGTCAAAGGTGGTGTTGTAGTATTGGGAGTAAAGACGCAGATATATAGGAGAAGCATTTTTCCTTTAGAAGTCCACAGTGCCAGGTTTGGGGATTAAGCAGTTTCAGATGGGATCCAGGTACACAGATAATTCTAATGCTCAGTGTCATTGAGAAGTCATTTAGAGGGTTTTAAAAAAATATTTACTTAATTTGAGAGAGAGAGAAAGAGAGAGAAAGTACAAGTAGTGGCGGGGTAGAGAAAGAGGAAGAGAATCCCAAGCAGGCTCCACACTGCTTGATGTGGTGCTTGATCCCACAAACTGTGAGATCCTGACCTGAGCTGAAATCAAGAGTTGGACACTCAACCAACTGAGCCAACCAGGTGCCCCCAACCAGTCATTCAGATTTGATATCCTGGTTCTGATCTTATAGCCCAGCTCTGTCACCCCTCCAGGAGAAGTCCAATCAATAGCTCATGCTGTCTGTGCTTCGTTGAGCAATCCTGATCAGCCCCACCCACTTCAAGGGCAAGAGAATGGGACAGTGTGGAAGGTGGAAGCAGGGTCATTCAGTCGGGGGGAGCCGTAAGGAGGAACAGGTCTACAGGGAAAGGGGGTGTGTTTGGCTTGGTCATGCTGATTTTCAGATGCCTGTGAGACAGTCCTGTGCTATCAATAGGTCTGGAATTGAGAGATCTCAGTTATAAAGATTTTAGTCTTCATCAGCAAAGAGGTGGGAAGGACATGGCAGTGAAGAATAGGTTAATGAGGGTCAGAAACAGAAACCTGGAGAATTTTAGCACTTGAGAAAGGTAGAGAAAGTTTCTAGTGAACAAGACTAGCAAGGAGCCATTTGAATTAGTTGAAAAATGAGAAGGGGGAGCACCTGGGTGGCTCAGTCAGTTAAGCGTCCGACTCTTGATTTCTGGGCTCAGGTTATGATCTCATGGTTTGTGGGTTTGAGCTCTGCATTGGGCTCTGTGCTGACAGTGTGCAGTCTGCTTGGGATTCTCTCCCCCTCTCCCTCATTTGCTTTCTCTCAAAAAATAAAAAAAAATTACAAAAAAAGAAAAACTAGAAGAGGGTATATAAAGGAGGAGAAAATTATAAAATGCAAGCAGGAAGCTAGATTAAAAAAAATCTTAAGCATCTCCTGGGTTTGACAATTAGCAGGCCAAGGGTAGACCTCGAGAGATGCTTGGGGCATGCGGATACCAGCCTCGGTTTGTCCTTGTTCCGAGCCCTGGGAGGTCCACCCCATGCTGTACAGGCAGCCATCAGTGGGTTTCCTGGCGCTCTGGCTTCAAGTCGGGTTTGGCCAATGGGGAATATTGACAGAAAATCAGAGGGAGAAGAGAAAGGTCGAGGTATTGATCTTGTTTGGTTCCCTTGACCCCTTCACGGGGGTCGGCATAGGCTGGCTACTTTCCTTAGGAAGGCCATCACTCTTATTGGATGGTCCTCTCTGCACAGTACTCTCTCAGCCTGTGCTCCTCTTCAGGAACCTTCCCCTCTTCCTGCAGGCCTAGGGTAATGACAGCTTCCCACGGTTACCAGCCCCTGGGGTGCCACACTACTCTTTTGGCTACAGTAAGTATCCTGTCAGCATCTTTGTAAATAGTCCCTGTATGAAACTCTCCTCAAATGACCCCATTTGTGCCCTTTGCCTCCTGCTAGGATCCTGACTGATGTAGGACACAGTCCAGACAGCAGTGGGCTGGGGAATGAGTGGGAGATTACGGAATACACATTATTTTGAAAAGTACCATAGAAAAGTATAGGTAATGTAAAACTATGTGCCACCAGAATGAAAAAGGTTTTTTATCATTTTGCTTCAGATTAAAAAAAAACAAAGACGAAGTTTCTTTTTTCTATTTCAATCCCCATCTCCTCTCTCAAAAAATTTTTAATGTTTAAAAAAATTTTTTTAATGTTTTTTATTTATTTTTGAGAGACCAGAGAGACAGCATGAGCAGGGAAGGGTCAGAGAGAGAGAGAGGGAGACACAGAATCTGAAGCAGGCTCCAGGCTCTGAGCTAGCTGTCAGCACAGAGCCTGACACGGGGCTCAAACCCACGAACCGTGAGATCATGACCTGAGCCAAAGTTGGATGCTTAACCAACTGAGCCACCCAGGTGCCCCAATGTTTGTTTATTTTTGAGAGAGAGAAAGAGACAGAACATGTGTGGGAGAGGGGCAGAGAGAGAGGGAGACAGAATCTGATGCGGGTTCCAGGCTGAGCTGTTAGCACAGAGCCAAGGCTCAAACCCACGAACTGTGTGATCATGACCTAAGCTAAAGGCTCATGAGCTGAAGTCAGATGCTTAACCAACTGAGCCACCCAGGCACCCCCTCCTCATTTCTTCTTAACAGAGTCCACTGCTCTCATGAATCAGGTATGAAACCTTCTAGCCCTTAAGAAAAAAAAAATCAAAAACTTTACTATTAGTATGTGCATTTTAGAATTTACCTAAATGCTGCCATACTGTATATGTCACCCAGCAGATCCTTTTTCTCACAAAGATATCCATGAGAATGATCCATATTGATATTTATAGAGCCAGGTCATGCTTTCAACTGTTGCATAATACTTTATTTTTACATTGATTCATTCTCCTGTTCATGGACATTTCTATGGTTCCAGTTTTTCTGTTAAACAATACTGAAATGAACATATTTGTACCTTTCTCCTGAGAGGAGGGTTTCTCCAGGGTATATAAATAGAAGGGAAACTGCTGATCATAGGGTTTACATATTTTTTAGCTTTACTGGGAATTACCAAATGGATATCCTTCCCACGCCCCTGAAAGTAGTTCTACCAACTCCTATAAGCAGTGAGTCCAAGTTCATGTCTCTTTACTTCATGGTTAACATCCCTGGTTGTCAGAACTTGTGATTTTTAAAAAATCTGATGGTAAAGTTGTATCTAACAGTATACAACTGTTAGATACAAATTAGTTTTGGAGTGGATAATACATGCACACCGTATGAAATCCAGAAGGTACAAGAACATATGTAGTAGAAAGAGATTCTTCCCCAACTCTTGTCCCTTAGCCACCAGAACGCTGCCCAGCTACTGGCTTGTGTTCTTCAGATAGACACACATTTAACTACAGAATCTAACAATACTAATTGTCTCACACTTCTTTTGCTTCAGTGGACTCTATGGTTTTATAGACTCCATGTTAACATACTCATTTTACCATGAGCCCAGGTTCCTCAGATCCTGCAAACGCAGGTGTGGGTGGCAACCTGAAGAGCCCCCAAACCTGGAAATCAACGACTCACCACCTCCAAAGATTGCCATTACAACAGGGCTTTGAGAACCTCTCTAGTAAGTTCTAAGGTCCTAGGGTTTCCAATAGAAGCTTGTGGGCTAGGTTCTCTTACCAGGGAGATAGTCACCACCGTCTTTCCAATAGGAAGGGGTTAGCACGGAGAATTAGAGGCTCTCACAACCCTAAGAAAGCCATAGGAAGAGATGAGGGAGGCTAGGAACCCTTTCAGGGAATCTGTAAGTGCAGAGATCACAAGGAAACCACAGTTATTGATCTCGGCTGCCTGTAGAGAGGATTCTCAGAACACTGAAAAGCTGGAGGCAAAAATCCCATGTCACCCATTCCATCCGCTGCTGCCCATACTTCTCCCCATAAGATCCTCCAGAAAACAATGACTTCTCTTTCTCTTTCTCTACCAAATATGTAAGTGTGTCTTATTGGTGGCATCTAAGCAGGCCATATTCTCTTGTGGAAGTGAAGGAGTCAGTGCCCAGAAAGGCAAATATGATACCAAGTATCCATAAATGGCAACTGGCATGGCTCCTAGTAAACTTCCCTCCCTCTATACATGAGAAATAACTCAACTTTGTAATGTTACATTGTGTCCCTAGTAGGGGCAGACACCAGGAGAATTTGTGGGACAGTTGTAATTTAGGTCACAGATTTTATATAGGCCAATGATTAAGCACCTATTTTCTCTTCCAAATGGCCCAATATGTGACAAAGATTTGGGAAAGAATAGAAAAGGAAAGCCAAGATCCAATTCCTGTTCTTAAGGAAACATTCATTCAACAAACTTTGAGAACCTACTATGTATTCATTTCAGAAACTCTAGGAAAGCAGAACTCGATAGGGACCCATAAATATGTAATCAAAGGATAAAAATCTGAATAGGAATGATAAACAAAAAATTCAAAATAGAGATTACTTATGGGTAGGAGGAGACATGCTCAAGTCATGTAGGATCTCAGTTTTTTAGTCTGAGTCCTGCATCGAGCAACTGTGCTGACAGTGCAGGGCCTGCTTGGGATTCTCTGTCTCCTTCTCTCTCAAAAATAAGTAAACATAAAAAAAAAAAACTTGATGGAATATACACATTTGTGTATTTTCTACCTCTAGTTTTTCCTGTGGCTGAAATATTTCACAATAAGACAAAACAAAATTAGGTAGGGTCTCTGTTCTTGGGAAACAGAGGGCGGGCGAGGGCGGGCGAGGGCATGCATGAGCAAGGGAGAGACAGGAGAGAGAATTTGAGCAGGTTCTATGCTCAGCATGAAGCCCCACACAGGGCTCAATCCCATGACCCTGGGATCATGACCTGAGCCAAAATCAAGAGTCAGATGGTCAACTGAGTCACTCAGGTGCCTCAAATAGCATTTATTTGTTTATTCAATTTACTGAGAGAGACACAGACACACATACACACAATCCCAAGCAGACTCTGAGCTTTCAGCATGAAGCCCCATGCAGGGCTCCCATCCATGAACCATGAGATCGTGACCTGAGCTGAAATCAAGAGTCTAATGATTAACTGATGGAACCACCTAGGTGTCCCTCAAAGGTTTTATTTTTAAGTAATCTCTACACCCAAAATGGGGCTTGAGATCAAGAGTTAAAGCTCTACTAACTGAGGCAGCCAGGTGTCCCAGGGCACTTACCTTTTAATGGGAAAGGTCACTCTCTCACATAAACACACTTACACACACACACACACAAAATTGACTAACAATGTCAGAAATTGACATGGGGCTGAGATGCTCTCTTGGGTAGGAGAGCTTTCTGAATACCAGTCTTTGTGAAGTTAAGCAAATAACTAGGTGAAGTAGAGAAATTACACATGAACTCTGCTACAAGCGATAAATTTAGCATTAGCATAAACTTAAAATATTTTTTTAACATTTATTGATTTTTGAGAGACAGAGCATGAGAAGGAGAGGGGCAGAGAGCGAAGGAGACAGAATTTGAAGCAGGATCCAAGCTCTGAGCTGTCAGCACAGAGCCCAATGCAGGGCTTAAACCCTTAAACTATGAGATCATCACCTGAGCCAAACGAAGTCAGATACTTAACTGACTGAGCCACACAGGTGCCCTGTATAAATTTGTTTTTTAATCAAGATGATCATACTTAAAATCTTTCTTGCTTTGGGAGGGGAGACAGAATGAAGCTAAAGATCCACCTCATGCTGACTTTCTATGAATCTACATCAAACAGAACACTCTATAGACCAGAGTCAAAGCATCAAGGGGGATGAGGTAGAGCGGTAGGCAGCAGGGGGTGCAGGACAGGGGAGTTTTGAGACAGGCTTTGGTAGGCAGGAAGAGGATAATGAGATGTAGGATGGGGCACAGCAAAAAGAAAACGGCAAAAAAAGGAGAAAAGGAAGGCAAACATTAAAAATTCCCCTCGCAGTTAAAGCTATAGATTAGAAGTCCTAGAAAGTTAAAAGAGTAAGACATGTTCCCTGGCCTCAGAATCTTAAGTATTTGCCCAAAGGTTTGGACTGCCTAGAATAATACTGTGTTATGGGCTTTAGGAGGATGGTCTTAGTTAATTCACATGCTAACTCCATTAAGTGAGCACTTCTAAGTCCATATTCAGGTGAGGAAACAGAGGCACAGAGTAGTTCCAGAACTCCCCACCCTCCATCAAGAAGGGGAGACAAGAGTTTGTAGGACTTTTCTTAACTGCTGCCCCCTCCAGGCCAGGAAGACTTTGGTCTTCAGTCTTTGGGTCTATGTTTGGAGAAGATGCAATAGATAATCCCTAGAGATCCTTTCAGACTGTCATTTCCCCCCTCTGTCCTGCATCATTCCCATCAGCTGAGAAACATAGTTTAATACTCTCCTCTTTTTGTAAAAAAGTAACTATTTTTTTAAAATCTGTCCTTGACCCCACATACTCTCGCAATCCTATTTCTCTACTCCCGACTTACAGTGTCTTATAAAACGTTGTCTGTAGCCACTTTCTGCATTTCTTACCGCTCTTCAACCCACTTCCTTCACTGGCTCCTGTCCCACTCTCTATGCTGATAACTCCCAAATTTATATTTACAGCCCCAACCTTCCTTCTGAACCAGCTGCCTACTTCACATCTAATTTGGAGGTTTAATTTCCAAATTAACATGCCCCAAGGCAAACCCTGGTTTTCCCAGCCCCATCTACTCTTCTCCTAGCTTTCCTTATCCAGCAAATAACTTGAACAAGAGCCCAAGCTAGGAGTATGAGGCTCACTCATCCCCGCTCATTAAATCCACCAGAGTGCTCTCCACTCTCCTCTACCTCCTGAGTATCCCCAATCTGTCTCCTTCTCTCCATCTTTATCTTCGTCCAAGCTACCATCAGCTCTCACCAGAGTTACTGTTATAGCCACTTTATATAATCCATTCTCCACATGGTAGCCACAGTAATATTTTAAAGTGCAAGTCAGATAATATCCTGCCTCTGCTTAAAACCCTTTGAGATCTTTCCATTACATTTAGCATTAGATCTGGCCTTCAAGGCTTTATACGAGGAGGTTTCTGGTCCTCCCTGACTGGATCACCCTTGCTCCTGCTCTGCCAAGTCCCCTGTCATACTTGCAGTCTGTCTGTTTGTTGAGCATATTAACTTTTGGAGTTTCTGTACTATTTTCTCCCTCTTCCTAGAATATAAATTCCCTTGAATCTTCCATTACTGGCTTCCTTCCAACATTTGGGTCTCAATTCAAATGTCACTTTCTTGGAGTAGCCTCTCCTTATAACCCAGTTTAAAACATTCATTTACTGTCACCCTGTCCTATTTTCATATTTGACTTTGTTACTCCCTAATGTTCCATTTCTGTGTGGGTCAATCCACATTAGAATGCAAACTCTGTTAGAACTTTGGATTTCTTTTGTTTTGCCATATGCCCAGCACTTAGAATGGTGCTTAGCATGTAGTAGGCACTCAAATATTTGTTTAATAAATTAGTGAAAAAGCTCCTTGAAATATGGGACTATTAGGACTCAAACTTTTATTTTTAATGTTTATTTTGGGAAAGAAAGAGCACACGAGCAGGGGAGGAGCTGAGAGGGAGGGGGAGAGAGAGAATCCAAAGCAGGGTCTGTGCTGCCAGCACAGAACTCAATGTGGGGCTCCATCTCATGAACAAGTAGATTATGATCTGAGCCAATATCAAGAGTCAGATGCTCAACCAATGGAGTCATCCATGTGCCCTGACTCAAACGTCTTCTTTATAACTTTTCCCAACTGCTTAAGGACATTGCTGCACCTCTTATGAGCTCTCAAAATGTTGATGAAAATAGACAACACACATCTACCTTAAAAATTCTAGCAACAAAGGGAAAGTGAAGACGTTAATGTATGCTTCATTTTAATGAAAATTTCTGAGGAGAATCTGTTGTGATAAAAATGAAAGTTATACTAACTACAATCCCCTGAACAGGGAACTTTTCCAGGTTTGGAGTTCAAGTCTTAGAACCAGGAAATGGTTGGGAAGTCCCAAAGGCAAAGCATTCCCTAACTGCCTTCATCTGTTACACTTGCCCTCCTTTCTCCTCTACCCTGTGAAGGACAAGAGCAATGAGTATTTAAGAATTCTCTTCAGGGGCACCTGGGTGGCTCAGTTGGTTAAGCATCCAAGTTCAGCTCAGGTCATGATCTCACTGTTTTTGAGTTCAAACCCTGAGTCAGGCTCTGTGCTGACAGCTCGGAGCCTTAAGCGTGGTTCAGATTCAGTTTCCCTCTCTCTCTTGCCCTCTCCTACTCAAACTCTCTCTCTCTCTCTCTCTCTCTCTCTCTCTCTCTCTCAAAAATAAAGACATATTTAAAAAGTTATAAGAGAATTCTTCTCTTCCATCAGGAAATAGTGTCAATAATTCCATGCCCTGGAGAATGTCAGGGTTTCAGAGCCTGTATTATGAAACACTTTTTTAAAAGTGGGTTATAGGCACTTTCTATACACTCTGTAGAACTCTCATAGGTTGTGTAATGCCTCACGAAGGGCCTGGATGCTCACCACCCACATCTCCAGTCTAAAACTAGGTTAGGAGTAAAATGAAAACTCTGCAAAAAAAAAAAAAAATTCCTCCTGCTCCTCATAAAGTCCTCAGCTCAATTCATATCTTACAGCCATGGAAATCCAGAGCATGTAAAGAGGTCAAGAACCTAAATAATTATTCAGCTAGTAATGAACAGTAGCAGACACTCTCTTTGAAATTGTGGAAATTGTCATTTCCACACTGAAGCCAAGAGAACATGGCCATGACCAGCAGGCAAGACGACCGAAGAGATACTTCCCTTGTTTACTGGATAGCTCTTGCCCTACTTCATCCAGAACAATGCCAACCTGCCACTCATGGGGTTCAGGAGATTTGGAGGAGGAGGAGGAGGGGTAGCATGGAATGGAGAGGCTTTATCTAGTTGAACTACACGTAGTCTGGGGAAAGAACCCAAGTGAAAACAACTGCATACTGAGCCATTTTCCCACAAGGCTGGCAGAGGTCTCCATAGATTGTCAAGTTTCAACCACTCTGTAAACTCTAAGTTTTCGTTAAGGCCCTACTTTCCTCCTCCTCTGGGGAGGGGTCTTCACTCAAGAGGTTAGCCTGGGAAGATATGGTTATCTTCAAACTGCAACAAAGCCCCTAGTCCTCCCATAGTTCCTGTACTCCACCCTAATTGAGTTTAGGAAACTGATAAGGCAGCTGTGAAAATAGAGTGCAAAACATTCTCTTCCATTCAAGGCAGCTGGCACCGTTTGCACTTTTTACAAAGGGGGCCAGGAGGCTGTTATTTTCCATTTTTAAAAATGGTTATGAGTCAAAACACAACTAAGCAACCACACTTGCATTGCACAATTTGCCCACTTATTAGTGCATATGTAGCTCATAATTATGCATATATTAATTTGGAACTTTGTATGATCAATATTTTTAAATGCCCACAAAAATAGAGAGAAATGTCACTGAACTCCGTGTGCTTGATACCTAGCTCCGGTGATTATCCACATAAATCCATTCCGTGTTAATGCTCTTAAAACAAAACACACCATCTTGCTGTGAGAATGAGCCCATGTGTCTCATGAACTACAACCTTTAATTCGTTATGATACAGAATAACTTCTTTAGAGTTTTTGGGCAGAAATTCACAAATTCTGACTAATTGGCTATAAATCTGTCCAAAGTAGTGGAAAAGCTGCATTATGCTATTTTTTAAAGGCCATTTTATCACTTTCAAGTTAAAGAGGATCACAGAAGCATTGCCAATGAGAGGTCCTATCAGCTTTGCTTTAATGAACATATGCAAATGGTAACTGTAAAATTATTAATTTTCTTTGCATGCAGATAGGTGCTTCAAAGTAACATAAGATGTATTAATCAGCTCAGACTGTCATAGCAAAACACACACGGGTGGCTTAAACAACATTGATTAATTTTCTCACCATTCTGGAGACTGGAAGTCTGAAATCAGGGTGCCATGGTGGTCAGAGTTCTGGCGCGAATGTTCTTCTTAGCTTACAAACAGCCACCTCCCACAGGGTCCTTGTAAGGCAGAGAGCAGCGCAAGCGCTCTGCTAACCCTTCTTATAGGGGCACTAATCACATCATGAGGGCTCCACCCCCACGACCTCATCTAAACCTAATTGCCTCCCAAAGGCCCTACCTCCAAATACAACCTACAACCACATTGCGGGCTGGGGCTTCAATATGAATTTGCAGTGCAGAGAGTGATGATGGATGCAGTTTGGTCCACGGCAAAAAAACATGTTTTCTTTTCTTTTTTTAATAAATTATAATTTTGTAGACATTATGTATTTGCCTAGCACACCCTTTTTTATTGATGTTGCAAATAGAAACTTCAGAACAATTGATAACATCACACATTCCATATTGGATACATTTTATTGAATAGGTTTTACAGTGTATGAAATAACTATCCAGTAAGTGCCTGCCAAACTGTTACTCTTCTCTTTGCCCACACATTTCCTCCTAAATAAACTGATAAGGGACAAGAAGTGACAAAGTTTTCTGAGTCTGCCCCTGCGCCTGAAGGTGGAGGCAGGGTAGGGAAGTCGTGGCATGTTTCACCACAAACATTCTGGTTTCAGGTTAACAGAGTTAATGATCAAAGCTTACCTAATAAAACTCAAATACATGCTAAGATCTTCTAAAAGTAACCTAGATTTAAGTCTTGCTTATGTTTTTTTAAAAAATGTTTGTTTATTTTCAGAGAGAAAGTGCGTGAGTGGGGGAGGGCAGAGAGAGGGAGAAAGAAAGGGAGAGAGAGAGAATCCTAAGCAGGCTCGGCACCACCAGCGCAGACCCCAAATGTGGGGCTGGAACTCACGAACCATGAGATTATGACCTAAATTGAAATCCAGAGTTGGATGCTTAACTGACTGAGCCACCCAGGCAACCTTTGCTTGTGTTTTTCTAAAGATCAGCAATTTTTTTTTTTATTGACAAAAGTGAGGATGCCTACCAGGAGACCTGGAAAAAATCCAGACCCTTAAAATTCCCCTTGAATTTTCAAGTGGGTAAGTCATTATTCCGCTTCTGTCCCACGAAGGCCCAGCTGTTGGTGGCTGAACTCTTTCACAAAGGTGACCCCACTAGAGAAGTGAGGTCATGGTTGCAGAGCACCGATGAGAGCTCACCTTGGGATGAAATGGGGCATCAGTGCTCTTCCTAACACCTCTTTGACTGGAGATGAAAGTGCTCTGGCGACTTGGGGCCAGACCTCATGAATTAAGAGCAGAAAAAAAAGGTACTTTGTGAAGGGTTATCTGAGTTGCCAACACCATGAGATAACTTAAGAATGGTCTGTAACTGACCACAGTGAAGTTTTGTTTTGACATTTTCCTGGAAGCTAGAAGTAAATATTGAAATTCAGAATGCTGGAGTGCCAGGGTGACTCAGTTGGTTATGCGTCCAACTTCGGCTCAGTTCAGGATCTCACAGTTTGTGGGTTCAAGCCCCACATCGGGCTCTGTGCTGACAGCTCAGGGCCTGGAGCCTGCTTCAAATTCAGTCTCTCTCTCTTTCTCTCTCTCTGCCCCTCCTCTGCTTGCAATATGTCTCTCAAAAATGAATAAACATTGAGGCACCTGCGTGGCTCAGTTCGTTAAGCTGCTGACTTCGGCTCAGGTCATGATCTCTTGGTTTGTGAGTTCGAGCCCGGTGTGGCTCTGTGCTGACAGCTTAGAGCCTGGAGCCTGCTTCCGATTCTGTGTCTCCTTCTCTCTCTGCCCTTCTCCTGCTCACTCTCTGTCTCTCAAAGATAAATAAACATTAAAAAAATAAATGTTAAATTTTTTTTAATGTTTTTATTTTATTTTTGGTACAGAGAGAGACAGAGCATGAGAGGGGGAGGGGCAGAGAGAGAAGGAGACACAGAACCGGAAGCAGGCTCCAGGCTCTGAGCTAGCTGTCAGCACAGAGCCTGACGCGGGGCTCGAACCCACTAACGCGAGATCTGACCTGAGCTGAAGTCGGAGGCTTAACCGACTGAGCCACCCAGGCGCCCCAAATTTTTTTAATTAAAAAAAAGAAAATCAGAATGCTCAGTTTGAAGAGTAGCAACAATTAACTGGAATACGGCTCAGTATGACATGTCCTTATTATACCTAATAATATTATTACCTAATATTATTGCTTGTGAGGCTTGGGAGCTCAGGAAGTTCTGAGTTCAAATTCTGACTTCGGTAGCTATGTGACCTCAGGCTAATTCCTAGGCCTCCTCACTTTTTGTTTTTGTTTAACTCTGTAAAACAGACATAGCACCACATACCTTCATTAGTGGCTGTAAGGAATAAATAGTAAATGTAAATAGCTTGGCAGAGTATCTGGTATAGAGTAAGAGCCAAATAAATGGTGACTACTATTATTAGCGTAGCATAATTAAACTTCACCAATTTTAATTAACTACACTTGCACAATGTGAGTAAAAGATTGCTTTACTTACTTATCTCAAGAACCAGAAACACCTTCTCAAGGGAGGGGAGGTAGATTTTTAAAACTCTTGTCAATGGTAGTTTGCATATCTTTGGAGTATTTTAAACGATTGTAATAAGTTGTTTTTTTGTTTTTGTTTTTGTTTTTAGCACTTTATAGCATCCTTCTGGTTCACCGCATTTTGGTAGCTTATTTGCCACTTACATAAGAAGCTGTGTCTTAAGTCTTACTCTGCAGGAAATAGTAGGAATATTCAATAAGCACTTTTCAGAAATAAGAGGTAAGACTTTCAGCTAAGGTTCTGGGGATACATATACAGTGCAACGACATAAATAAGGGGTCTCACTGTAAGACAAAATACCACTCAAAACAAGAGTTTACTTCTCCAGTAGATAGGAGTCACCTGAGTGGGCTTCTCTATTGCAATCACAGTAGAAAGACCAGCTTGAGCTGACTGTAGCCCTGGGGTGCACCCAGTGAGACAGACCAGCCAAGATTCGCCTCTGTTCCTCATTTATGGTGAGAAAAGCAGCGTTTGCCTCAGAGCTTGTGAAATCTAGCTGTAGACTTCCAGGGGAAAGCTGGAGGCCGAAGACTATGTGAGAAGACTCAAGGTCTTTTTTTTTTTTTTTTTAATTTTTTTTTTTAATGTTTTATTTATTTTTGATACAGAGAGAGACAGAGCATAGAGGGGGAGGAGCAGAGAGAGAAGGAGACACAGAACTGGATGGAAGCAGGCTCCAGGCTCTGAGCTAGCTGTCAGCACAGAGCCTGACGTGGGACTCGAACCCATGAATGTGAGATCTGACCTGAGCCGAAGTCGGAGGCCAACCGACTGAGCCACCCAGGTGCCCCAAGACTCAAGGTCTTTTAAGAAAATATTGCGAGGTGGTTATATGAAAATGATGCTCTTGAGTCCTCTTTCCCATCAGAGAAATAGTCGGTCTGATTAAGATGGAGAAAAAATACCCATGTGCCAGAAAACAAAAAGTGGGTTTTGCCTTGTGGTGTCCTTGCTCACAGCAAATGGTTTTTTGGTCTATTAAGAGCCAGGTAGGGGAGGTGCAAAATTTGTAATTATGAATAGTGTAAATCAAGTTTTACTAATTGAATTCTAAAACATGGGGGTGATGAGAAAATTGTGGAGGTAAAGTTTCGTCAGGGGGAAGCCTTGCCAGCTGCGGCAGTTGGCATACTAGTGACGGGAGTGTTCTGGGTAATCCGGGGTTTCTCAATCTTGGGTAATATAATCTCTTCTGAAGAGGAATGAAAATCCTCTACTGGTCCTTACATTTACCTAAGTTGCCCTTAGTGTGTTATCTTAACGTACAAAAATGAAACTAGGAACAAACTCCTAATATTTATAGTTCTTATGAACCAAAAGCTTTTTTCCAGATTGAATTTAAATAAAACTATTGAGGGACACCTGGGTGGCTCAGTCAGTTAAGTATCCAACTTTGGCTCAGGTCATGATCTCATGGCTTGTGGGTTCAGGTCCTGCTGCGGCTCTGTGCTGACAGCTCAGAGCCTGGAGCCTGCTTCGGATTGTGTATCTGTCTCTCGCTCTGCCCCTCACCCACTCATGCTCTGTATCTCTCTCTCTTAAGAATAAATTTTTTTTTAATTTAAAAATTAAAAAAAATATGGGGCCTCTGGATGGCTCAGTCAGTTAAGCGACTGACTTCGGCACAGGTCATGATATTGCGGTTTGTGGGTTTGAGCCCCGCGTCAGGCTCTTTGCTGACAGCTCAGAGCCTGTAGCCTGCTTCAGATTCTGTGTCTCCCTTTTTCTCTGACCCTCCTCTGCTTGCACTGTTTCTCTCTTGAAAATAAATAAACATTAAAAAAATTTTTAAATAAAAAAACAAAGCAAACGAGCAAAACTAAGGCAGTATTCAGTTATAAAGTGGTTATTTTATTTTTAATGAAAATGTTCTGTATCTGCACTGTCCAAGGCCACATGTGGCTACTGAGCACTTGAAAGGGACTAGAGTAAGCCAGAGACAGGATTTTTAATTAATTTTGAATCAAAGAGCCAAATGTGGCTAGTGACTACTGTTAGCCAGTGCAGAGGACTAGCTTACACATTTATTAGTTTTTTAGATTATCATCAGAATGAAATCACTAGCTGTATGAGTAGGGCAACGTATTTAACCCCTCTAAACCTCACTGCCTTCACCTATAACCTGGGGATGAGGGGGCACCTGCGTGGCTCAGTTAGTTAAGCGTCTGACCTCAGCTCAAAGTCATGATCTCATGGTTCTGGAGTTCAAGCCCCACATAGGGCTCACTGCTGTCAGCACAGAGCTTGCTTCAGATTCTCTGTCCCCCTCTCTCTCTGCCCATTTCCCTCATCCTCTCCCTCTAAATAAATAAATAAGCTTAAAGAAAAACACCTGGGGATGAGATATAACACCTTTATTCACTTATCACAGTGCTAAGTGTAATGAGACAACGCTCAAGCCTTAGGGATGCAAGTGGGCGAACGGCCGGGAGAAAGGCTTGCCCTCTTTTCAAAGTCTCCATCGCTGCCCTTTCAAGCAGCTCCTGGTTGTACTTACTCTCTGAAATAGACAATGAATATTTTCTCCATTTTATGTGAAGTGTCAATAAAGGCATCTTTAGTAAGTGCTATTTTTATTAATCTATGACAGGTAAACTAAGTAAAGACTGTGTTTCCAATGCAAATATAGCTTTCATTAATCACCTGCCTTCCACTTAGATTGTCCCCCCGAACCCCTCCTGTGTGGAAATCCTGGAGCTGCCAGTGATTTTGAATAATTGTCACAGATGCATCAACTAGGCAAGGTGTTTAGACCTCATTTTTCTTTCTCTGGAAAACAGTAAGCCTGAACCCCCTTCAGGGTAGAGTGGACCATGATGACACTGGCTATGTCACACCACTTACCAGCCTCTGTTGCTGTTCCTGCCAGGGATGCTCTTCCAAACCCCAGGCCCAACTTCTACCCCACTTGCACCTGGCAAACATTTGGCACCATTTTCCAGAACCTGCTGAAATGTCACCTCCTTTATGGAACCTTTCCAGACCCTTCCAGACAAAGCTTATCTCCTTTATCCCCTGTCCTCACCCTGTACCTTATACAGACTTGAATCACAGTAACCATGGTTTTCACATTTATTTTACATTTATTCTTACCTTCTGCTGTTGGCTGAATTGTTTTCTCCTCTAAAAATATGTTTAAGTCCTAACTTCCAGTACATCAGACTATGACCTTATTTGAAAATAGGGTCATTTGGGGCATCTGGGTGGCTCAGTCAGTTGAGTGTCCAACTTCGGCTGAAGTCATAGTTTTGCAGTTTGTGGGTTTGAGCCCAGTGTCAGGTTCTATGCTGAGAGCTCAGAGCCTGGAGCCTGCTTCAGATTCTGTGTCTCCCTCTCTCTCTGCCCCTTACTGCTCAATCTCTCTCTCAAGCTCTCTATCTCAATCTCTCTCTCTCTCTCTCTCTCTCTCTCTCTCTCTCTCTCAAAAATAAACATTGAAAAAAATAGGATCATTGCAGATGAAATCACTTAAGTGAAGATGAGGTCATACTAGAGTATAGCGGAGTCTACTGAATCTGTTATGACCAGTATCCTAATAAGAAGAAGAAAAGAGAGACACACAAGGGGAAAATGCCAGGTGATGACAGAGGTAATTTTCTAATGAAGCGCTGCAGCTATCAGGCAAGGAATGCCAAGGATGGTAGGTAAGCCACCAGGAGTGAAGAAAAGGCACGGAAGATCCTCCTCCCCAGGCTTTAGAGGGAGCAGGGCCCTGTTGACACCTTGATTTCAGACTTCCAGCTTCAGAACTGTGAGATGATAGATTTGTTTTTTGAAGTCACTCAGTTTGTGGTACTTTCTTAAGGTAAACCTAGGAAATGAATATATAAAATCATAAGCTCCTTGAGGACAGGGACCTTGCTTGATTTATGTGTCCTTTACAGCTGTCACAGTGTGTCTGAACCAACATGATGGACGGATAAACGAAAGAACACATTACATATTCCTTTGCCTTAATCTGGTCCCAAATTGGAAATGCTGAAAAATCAGTTGAAATAAATTCAGTGCTGTGGCATATGGCCACAGAGGCTTGTGTGATGGTGACCTTCAATTATTTATTATTGTATAACGTAATCTACATAAGGAAAGTCAATTGAACAGTGAACTTCTGTGCCATCTGTTAGAAAAACCACTGCTATTGTGAGGTTCAGCTCTTACTTTGCCCAACAGCAGAAAACCATACATAATTATCCTCTAGATCAGGGCCTGGTAAACTACAAACTTGAGCCGAGTCCAGCCTGCTTTTGTAAATAAAGTTTTACTGGAACACAGCCACAGTCATTGACTTACACACTGTTTACGGCTGCTTTAATACTACAATGAGAGTGATGAGTGGTTGTGATGAATAGTGGTTGTGATATTGCCCAAAGAGCCTAAAATAGTTCCTATCCGGCCCCTTACAGGAAAGCGTGCATAGCCCTGCTCTAAATAATATAAATTGGTAGACATTGCCAGAATGTTTTATATTAAGTGGTAAAAATCCCACCTTGAAACTGAAGCAATTCATTTTATCACACTTTGGGAGACTCTATGCTACTACTGTTAATGTTGACATGCCAGAAAACAAAAACTATGTGTAGAAAGTAATTTATTTCTTCCTCAAAATGGGAGCCAGGGATTAAAAAGAAAAGAATGTATGAGCTTATTTATGTTGTGTATGTGAATAGGGGGTGTGGGTAGAAAAAGCTCCAAGCAAATCTAAAATATGTAACATCTACAATTAGGTGCTCTCTATAGGGAAGTTTTTGAACTGGGTCCAGCTCCCCAACTTGGAGAGAGGTGAGAAGTGGAGAAATGGATGGAGATCTATTACAAAGTCCAGGAGGAGAAATGCTATTCCAATGTTTATGAGAACAGTCCTGCCTGCAGTTTTATTCTTTCTGGAAAGTATTGTGGAAAGTCTTAGACCTTTTGGTGAGGTCCCTTATGCATCAAGTCTGCCACGTGACCCCAACACCCTGGTCTCAGCTGATTGGGCCAAGGCTGGATGCCTGATCCAAAGGTCAAAGGCCTAGGTAATAGGACTCTGTCTGGTATGGGTGAATACTGGCCACACCAACCACATGCCCTCTTTTGGGAGTTTAGAGACTTATGGAGACAGTGAATCTATTTATCAAGATTAGCAAAGCAGAAACAGAGCACACTTGTTACCACAATGACAGGGCAATTATTACCTAAGAAGAAAATCTGCTCACGGAACTAACACTGCATCCTGAATGATGTTGCCATTTCCAGGGGTCTCACTGTGCCAGGGGTATGGTCCGGCTTGTACCAACTTTGTCTTACTGGAAGAGAATGAGTTTAGTTCATGGTCAGTTCAGTTTCTTTATCCCATCACTTAGTCCACTCTCTTCCCATCCTCTGTTCCCTTGCCTGATTGCCTGCCCCCCCCCCTTATTCTCTTTATTCTTTACTTTAGAGAGAGTGCACAAATCGAGGAGAGGGACAGAGAGAGAAAGAAGATCTTTTTGTAAAATATTTTTTAATGTTTATTTACTCTTAAGGGAGAAAGAGAGATAGAGAGTGAGCGGAGGAGGAGCAGAGAGAGGGAGACACAGAGTTCGAAGCAGGATCCAGGCTCTGACTGTTAGCACAGAGCCTGACACAGGGCTCAAACTAAAGAGCTGTGAGATCATGACATGAGCAGAAGCCAGATGCTTAACTGACTGAGCCACCCAGGTGCCCTGAGAATCTTTTTTTTTTTTTTTAAGTTTACTTTATTTTGAAAGAGAGAGAGACACACACACACACACACACACACACACACACACAGAGAATGAATGAATGAATGTGGGGGAGAGGCAGAGAGAGAGGGAGACAGAAAATCCAAAGCAGGATCCAGATGCTCCCTTCTGAGCTGTCAGCACAGAGCCAGATGCAGGGCTCAAACTCATGAACTGTGAAATCATGATCTGAGCCGAAGACAGACACCTCAGTGACTGAGCCCATCCAGGAACCCCAGATTCTCTTTACTTTAAATTGACCTACACAGAGATAACCTTACCCCTGTTCCCTAATATTCACTAACTGGGTCAGAAGTGCTCATTCCTATAAAAGAGCAGGTCTATTGAACCTCTCTATTATGCTCCCCGACGTGTACCTTTTTTCCCTCCTTTTCTATTCTTCCATATGGCAACAACCCTGTGAGGCTTGGATTATGACCTCCCCACCACTCCATTTCTTAGATAAGGCAACCCCAGCTCAGAGAAGCCAAGTGACTCCCCCAAGACCACACAGCTAATAAGCGCCTGAACTGGATGTGAACTCAGATCAGGTGGATGGTGTTAGAGGCTGAACGGTGTCTCCTCCAGAAAAGGTAGGTTGAAATGGTGCCCCTCACCAGTACCTCTAATTCAATATGACAGATTTTCTTATAAAAAGAATGCCATGTAAAGAGACACAGGGAGAACTCCATGTAATAAGACATGATTGCAGTGATGTCTCTCTAAGCCAAGGAACACCAAAGATTGCCTGCAGGCACCAGAAGCTAGAACCAGGCAAGGAAGGATTCACCAACAAGTTTCAGAGGAAGTGTGATTTCAGACTTCTGGCTTCCAGAACCATGAAACAATAATGTTCTCTTGTTCTGAGCCACCCAGTTTGTGGTTCTTTGCTTCAACAACTAACTGGAAACCTAACACAGACGGCAAAGCCATGTCTCCCCTGTGCCACACTGTCTTTGATATTTAGGGCAGGGTTGGCTTATAAGGGATGTGCAGAGAAAGAATGCGAGCTTAAAGAGTCTATAGACTTCATGTCAGGTGAAATCCCCAAAAGAGAACCCAAAAGTACCTAAGCCATGTTATTTACATTATGCTATCCATGGATCTGAAGAAGTAGGTCCTCCAGCTGACCAAGTACGAAGTTCACCGGAAAGAGTAACCAGGAGAAATTAGATCTTCCCTTGGGCCCCCTCTTGACATGTGTTTGTCATTGCCCACCTCCTCACCCCCAAATTCAGGATGACATCTAGGGGCCTCTTTAACTATATCCAAGATGCTTCCCTCTTCTGTTCTTTTTTCTTCTCTTTACTCCTGAATCCCGACAACCACTGTGTTTTTTTTCCTCAGCTTACCCTGATTTTCCTTTCAATCTGGCAGTAACATCCAAAAGCATTTCTTTAATCCAACTGGAAGAAAACAGAGTACCAAAATATCTAATCCCTGCTATACCATTTCAATCCACATGTAGTCCTTTGAACAATGTGATAACTCTCCCTGCTACTGCTATCAAGACAGACAGTTGGGGGCGGGGAAGGCAGAGAGAGACAGAATCTGTGTAGCCAGAAGAGGCACAGAGAGGGTAAAAAGGAACATGAAAGTAGACATGGAAGTGGGTGACTAAGAGTCACCAGCTTTTCCTCCTGGAGTAGATGTTCTGGAACCTCTTGACCCTTGGGAAATAAGCATTTTCCAATGTTTCCCTTCCTTTGGCTCTGAATCTCTTATTCTGATTTTTAGAAGTGAAAAAAATATTTTGATTGAAGCCATATGGCCTTTTTCTCCTTGCACTGGAGCTGTAGAAAACTCAGAGGGGCAGGTGTGGAAAGCAGTGGCAGCAGGGTGGGTGGTACCTAGGGTCTGTGTGTCTATAGCTTATGCAGCTCTGTAACTATGGCAACCATGTGCAATGTCACTTGCACAGCATCATAACATGGCCCTAGAGTTACCCCTCGCTCTTCAACTATTCCTCTTCAATGCACTATCTGTGCTGTGGTTTCCTAGCTACCATTGCTCTGTTATATTTTTTCGAAGTCGTGCTTAAGTATTGTTTCTGTCTACTGTGCTTGCTGTCACTATACTTTAGTTCATCTGAGAGCACAACCAAAACCCCACTTCTTATAGATACTGTTAATTGTTAAAAAATTGTCAGTACGTAAACACACTGAGTTATAAAGAATCTTGATTGTGGTCTGCACAAGATGACCCACTTGAGACTTTTTCTAGTTCTAAAGGTCCATGCTGGATTCCATTAGTGCTAATGATAGTGTCAGTTGACTGCTTGCTTACTTGAAAATCCTTTTTTCCTTTCCTTTTCTTTCTTCTTTCTTGCTTGCTTGCTTTCTTGTTTTCTTTCTTTCTTAGTTGTTACAATTTCCCAACTACAAGAGTAGTAAAATTAAAATTTACAACATTGTATGTAAGTATATCCTATGGAGCTTGTACACAAGAAATATATGTATATGTACCCCATAAATTAAACCTTCATTGTGTTAATTCTGAAAATATATACATGAATGATTTATTTATTGTTAAGAACAATCCCCAAATCCTTAGAAATATTTTTGCTGTAATTAAATTTAAATGCTTTTTAAAAAATTCATGTGAGTTGGCAATTTACTATGTTCATATTTTAGCTTCCTTATGCTTGGTCATTCATTGTGGTATCATAAACAGCTAAGATTTAAAGCCCTTAACCTTCCCAGGCCCAAGAAGAAGCAAGATGTCAACACCCATAAGTTATGAGCAGGCTCCCAAAGGGACTGTAATACAAAAATGCACTTATAATTGAATTAACTTGGGAGAGGATTCTGGGAAGATGACAGCATCAGTAATTTTTCATTCTCTCTAAATCCCTACATAAAAACAGAGAAAAACTGATAGCAAAACCCAAAACCTGTGAACAATATTTACAACAGAACTAGCTCACAAGATACCCTCATAAACTCCAACATATAAGTGGTTGGGTACAAACCATAAGAGCTGGTTGAGTGCAGCGCCATGAGAGCTGCACAAGGGGCGGGGTGCAGCGCCGGAAGGGCTGCACGTTACCAGTGTTTGCGTGGGAGAGAGGGTAAAGGAGATGCCTGTGATGGGCTGAGCCCAGGAAGACCCCAAATAACCAATGGGCATTGACTTTCTGGAAAGAGGGCAGGCCAATTTGAGAACAGCAGCTGAAACTGAGAGGGGTTTTGACCAATACCAGTAGTAAGCCCAAGGGAAAAGGTCTGATAGGGCTCCTGTGACCTTTCAGAACAACCCCTTTGTGTGACAGAGACACCAAAGAGAAACTGCTTAGGGTGGAATATAAATTTAACAGTATATGGACAACAGAGAGGAGAGGGAGAAAAATTCCAGACCAAAGTGGTGCAATATCATAAAGCAAGCTGCCTTGTTTTTTACTTATTTATTTTTATTTTGAGAGAGAGAGAGAGAGAGAGAGAGAGAGAGAGAGAGAGTGCAAGTGGAAGAGAAGGGCAGAAGGAGAGAGAGAGAGAATCCCAAACATATTCTGTGCTGAGTGTGACCCAGGATCATAACCTGAGTTGAAATCAAGTCAGATGCTCAACTGGTTGAGCCACCCAGGCACCCCCAAGCTGCCTTATTTTTTAATGCTCTCCAAAATCAATGGAAAAAGTTCTGTGAAGTATGGAAAGCTTTCCTGAATGCTATGTTATAACAAAAGTTCAGGAAAACTAATTTCAAATTATAAGAAGCAACAGAAAAATATAAAGGTAACATGGGGTGCCTGGGTGGCTCAGTCGGTTAAGTGTCCAGTTTCAGCTCCGGTCAAGATCTCACAGTTCATGGGTTCAAGCCCCGCGTCGGGCTCTGTGCTGACAGCCAGCTCAGAGCCTGGAGCCTGCTTCAGATTCTGTATCTCCCTCTCTCTCTGGCCCTCCCTGCTCATGCTGTCTCTCTCTGTCTCTCAAAGATAAATAAAAAACATAAAAAAAATTTTTTTAAAGTAACATACCTTTTCTAAGGGGAAAAAAAGGAGGGAAAAGAAACTGAGTAACATCCCTTTAGACAGTGAGAGCATTCTGGACAGACATACCCACAGAACAGAGCAAAAGTGTAACTGCTAATTCTAAATGAGCTAAAAGACATCAAGAAAATGAAAAAGATATGAAATAACAGAAAAAATAATTAGAAACTCAGAGATGAAGTGATAGGACTCAAAAAAATAATTAGAAATAAAGAAACAGGGGTGCCTGGCTGGCTCAGTTGGAGGAACATGTGACTCTTGATCTCAGGATTGTGAGTTCCAGCTCCACATTGGGTGTAGAGATTACTTAAATACAAAATCTTTTAAAAAAAAAAAAAAGAAAGAAAAACCAATAATTTGATAAATAATGAGTATTCTAGAAAGGAAATAAGAGAAAATAAATTCAACAGTAGTGTCTGATGAGAAACAAATGAAATCCAAGGAAAGATTAAATTGTATTTTAATGAAGAGACAAAGATTTGAGAGAAAGCAATGGATATTAAAGAGTGACAAAGAGGATCCAAAATACAGATAAAGGAAGTCTTTAAAGAAGAAAACAAAATAGGGAACAGAGCAAATACCAAAACTATGTCCAAAAAAACCTTTCTGGAAAAAAATTTGAAATGATTCACTGACAGAGTACACCATAACACAGAATGACAGATTCTAGTCGGGTTATTGGATTTTAAAGAAAAAGAAAAAAAATACTTTGGGCCCCTAGAAAAAAGGGAATGTATGACTTGAAAAAGAAAGAAAATGAGATTATTATCAGACTTACTTTTTAAAATTATCAACAGAAAATGTGGTCAAATCTTTAAGATCATTAAGAAAATAAATATGAGTGAAGTATGAAGAACACAGGCAAACTGCTGACAATGTCTAAGAACTCAAGGAATGTTGTTCCCATAAGCCCTTCCCAAGGAATTTAGTAGTAAATGAACTTCAGGCAAACAAAATGACTACAGAGACATCAGCATAAGAACTGGGGGTGAGCACTAAAGAGTTACTGGCATAACTAAGACCAAGTGGAAGCTAAAAGAGATATAGCATTTAATGGCTATATGCTCCAACAACGTAGATATAGCCTAACTATAAAATACGGATGGGGAGCATATATAAAAAATGGTGGTGGTATTAATATTATCTTAAGATTGTCCTGGGAAGACAAAAACTAGAGTTCAGGGTCTGCATTAGTCAAGATTCTCCAGAGAAACAGAACCAATGGGATAGCTATCTATCTATCTTTCTATCTAAGGAGATTTATTATAGGAATTGGCTCAAGGAATTACAGAAGCCAAGAAATCCTATGATCTGCCATCGGAAGGCTGGAGAACCAGGAAAGCTGGTTGTATAATTTAGTTCAAGTCTGAAGGATGGAAACCAGAAGAAGTGATGGTGTAACTCCCAGTCCAAGGCCAAAGGCCTGAGACTGGAGGCCTGCTTGGGTAAGTCTCAGAGTCAGAAGGCCTAAGAATCTCAAGTGCTGATGTTGGAGGGCAGGAGATGATGTACGTCCTAGCTCAAGGGGAGTGGGGGAAGAGAGAGAGCGAGAGAGAGAGTGGCAGAGAGAAAGAGAGGGTGAGAATATTTATTCTTCTTCCACCATTTCGTTCTATTCGGACTCTCAGCAGATTGGATGATGTCTGCCCAGAGTGGTGAGGGTGCTCTTTGTTACTCGTTTACTGATTCAAATGCTAATCTCTTTGGGCATTCCTTAGCCCAGTCAAGTTGGCACATAAAATTAGCCATCACAGGATCCATCAAGGAGAAATAACTCCAGAGGTGTCTGGGTGGCTTAATCAGGTAAGCATCTGACTCTTGATTTTGACTCAGGTCATGATCTTACAATTTGTGGGACTGAGCCCTGCATCAGGCTCTGCACTGACAGCACAGAGCCTGCTTGGGATTCTCTCTCTCCCTCTCTCTCTGCTCCTCCCCTGCTCATGTGCTCTCTCTCTCAAAATAAATAAATAAACTTTTTTTTTTTTTTAAAGAGAAAGAACTCTGATAAACAGGGTTTTAGCTAAGAGTTCTGAAAAGGCCGTGCCCTTGAATTAGGGCAAGTTAGTCCTACCTGGATAAAGGTGATATGCCTGAAGTCTGTTTCACTGCAAGAAAATGAATTCTTCTGCGGAGAGTAATATCATCAGACAGAGTCTTATAGTTTTTCATAGACAAAGTCTAACATTCAATTAAAAAAGTCAATAATGCCAGGAAATAGGACTAAATGATTGAAAATCAAGAGACAAAACAGACCATGGAAAGAATCCTATAGGGGAGAAACATGCTTGTTTATTTAGTCACAATTAAAAAAAAAGATGATTAGTATGTTTAAGGAATTGGATGAAAAGATGCAGAATTCCATCAGAGAATTAGTATTAATGAAAAATAAATCACTGTAAATCCTAGAAGCTAAAAATATAATAAGTGAAATTAAGAATCTAATAGATGGACACTTGTACACTGTGGGTGGGAATGTAAATTAATGCAGCCACTGTGAAAAACAGTATGGAGGTTCCTCACAAATATAAAAATAGGAATTACCACATAGTCCAGTAATTCCACTACTGGATTTTACCCAAAGAAAAGTTAAATGCTAATTTGAAAAGACATATGCACTCCTATGTTTATTACAGAATTATTTACAATAGCCAAGATATGAGTTAAAATTTTTTTTAATGTTTTTATTTATTTTTGAGAGAGAGAGAGCATGAGCAGCGGAGGGTCAGAGAGAGAGGGAGACACAGAATCTGAAGCAAGCTCCAGGCTCTGAGCTAGCTGTCAGCACAGAGCCTGATGTGGGGTTCGAACCCACGAATTGTGAGATCATGACCTGAGCCAAAGGCGGACGCTTAACTGACTGAGCCACCCAGGCGCCCCCCAATAGCCAAGATATAGAAGCAACCCAAGTATCCACTGATAGATGAATGGATAGAGAAGATATAATACACATGTATGTGTATACACACACACACACTGGAATATTACTTAGACATATAAAAGAATGAGATTTTGCCATTTGTGACAACATGGATGGACCTAGAGGATATTATACTAAGTGAAATAAGTCAGATAGAGAAAGACAAATACAAATGATTTCACTTATACGTGGAATCTAAAAAGCAAAACTAATGAATAAACAAATAAATCAAAAACAGAAACAGACTCATAAATATAGAGAACAAACGGTTGCCAAAGGGGAGAGGGGTCAGGGAGATGGGCAAAATGGGTAAAGGGGAGTGGCAGATACAGGTCTCCAGTTATGGAATAAATAATGCATGAGGATAAAAGGTACAGTATAGAGAATATAGTCAATGGTATATAGCAGCATTGTATGGTGACAGATGGTAGCTACACTCGTGGTGAGCAGAGTATCATGTACAGACTTGTCAAATCACTATCTTGTATACCTAAAACTAACGTAATATTGTGTGTCAACTATACTTCAATTAAAAAAATTCAGGACACTTGGTTAGGTGTCTGACTCTTGATCTTGGGGTTTTGAGTTTAAGCCCTGCATTAGACTCCACCCAGAGTGTGAAGCCTCCTTAAAAAAAAAAAAACAAACCCAACTGATGTGTTTAACCCATCTATTGGGCCCTGCATTAGAGATTAGTGAACTAGAAGATAGGTTGATGGAAAATATCCAGATTGAAGCATAGAGAAAAGACTATGAAATGTAGAGAAAATACTATAAAAAACATATGGGACATGCTTAAAAGATTTAATTATTATGATTGTCAATGGAGTCCCAGAAGGAGTAGAAATGTGGCAGGAGACATATTTGAAGAGACACTAGCCAAATTTCCCCAAACAGAAAACATTAAGTCACAGAATCAAGAAGCTCTGCAAATCTGAAGCAAGATAAATACAAGGGAAACCACACCTAGTCAAACCATGTAAAACTAAATGCTAATATTAAAATGTTAAAATTAGCCAGAGTAAAAAAAGGCACATTATCTTCAAATGAGCAACAATAAAACTGACAGCTAACTTTTCCAACAGAACTGAAAGAAACCAGAAGACAATGGAGTGATATCTATAAAGAGTGGGGGGAAATGACAGCAAACTTAGAATTCTATAACTAGCAAAATATTCTTTAAAATTTAAGGTAAAACAGACCTTTATAAAAATTAGAATCTACAGAGTTCATTGTCAGCATATGTGCACTAAAAGAAATAGTAAAAGGAATTCTTCAGTAGAAGTCAAAAGAATCAACAAGAAGGCCAGAAATGCAGGAAGGAACAGTACCAGAAAGAAGACATCTAAATTCGTATTGATTGGTTACAGCAGATCTTGTGGTGTTTAAGAAGCTCTTCACGTACCCATTCATACAGGTGGACCAAACACACATTGTCATTCAAACACAGCGTGTATGTTCTTGCCTCTGTCCCTCTGTTCTCTCCCTTGCCCATCCCTGGAAGCCAGATGTGCATAACATCTTCAGGAAGAGTTTACTGGCCACTCTTTCATTTAGATCTCCTCTTAACTCAGAACTGTGTTGTGTCAGTCCCTTATTCACATGTAAAATGGAGACAACTTTTTGTTCTATATTTTTAAAAATTTTATTTATTTGGGGAGGGAGCAGAGAGAGAGGGAAGGAAAGAGAATTCTAAGCAGGCTCCACACTATCAGTGCAGAACCTAATGTGGGACTTGATCCCACAAACCATGAGATCCTGACCCGAGTTGAAATCAGAAATCTAATGCTTAACTGACTGAGTCACCCAAGTGCCCCTCTATTTTTTGTTTTTATTTCACTTTGTGTTTCTTGAGTTCTTAGGATGTAAATTTAATGTCCTTTCAAGGTGTCTACTCTGTTATCTATATAATATGCTGTGCATAGATGTTTGTTAAATAATTAAATTTATTGAAGAATCAACTGGTAATGAGTGGGCTGACTTGGTTTTTTCTAGGATAGAATCCTCCATCCTGATTAGTTAATTATTATCCTGAGATTTGGTAAAGGCATCTACTATAAACATATACCAAAAAAGTTTTAGTAACTTCTTAGATGAAAGATCCAGGAAGGACAAATTAGATATTCACATTACATCTATAATTTTTTGAAATTGATTTTATGCTCATTTAATAAAATCTTTCTTGGTATTACTGTCAAATGTATAAGGCTGGTTGCAGTATGTCACAGGTATGGCATTTATTTCACTTTAATGAGTCATTGTACTATTCCTGGATGCTAAAGAAATAAAAGTCACAACTCTTGAGTTCCCCAGAGGATGTAAAACCTAGTTGGAGGTTAAAACATATATATACAAAATAAGTTGAGATGAAATCTAAAGAAATATTTCAGTAACTGTTAGAAAATATGGTATAGTGTAAACTAAAGTTACAATAGATAAGAAAACTAAAAATAGTAAGTGATCACACTCAAGGTGTGATTACTGGAGAAGGTATGTGAAAAGAGGTATGTTCTGGTTTTGAACATTACATGGAAATATATAGAAGAGAAGAGGCATAGACTTTTTTCTAAGTAGGGAGAACATAAAAAGCACAAAGGCAAAATAGTAAGTCATGTTCAGGCAACTCTATACAGACGAGCTTGAGGAATAGAGGGAATACATGAAGCTAGGGAGAGGCAGAGGGGTGGTTGTTAGAAGGCATCATATATGTTTATTTGTTTTAAATTGTTTTTAATATTTATTTTATTTTTAGAGAGAGAGAGTAAACACAAGTGGGGGAGGGGCAGAGAGAAAGGGAGAAGAAGCAGGCTCTAGGCTCTGAGCTATTATCACAGAGCCTGACATGGAGCTCGAACTCAGGAACCATGAGATCATGACCTGAGCCGAAGTCAGATGCTTAAACAACTGAGCCGCCCAGGTGCCCCCAAATATGTTATTTTTGAAATAGTGTAGAATTTTAGTTCTCTTTTCAATAAAAATAACCTTTATGTCAACAGCCCAGTCAGATCCCTTAGCAGATATAATGAAGATCCCAGCTTCCTAGGCTACTAGCTGCAATAATTTTAGCCATATGAGCGTAATGGGAAAAACATACTGCAAGCAAACTACTTTTGAAATGTACTGCATGTTGACATTTGGGAAATTAGACCCTGAACACAATGCATCATGATTATTTGAGGTGCCTGCCCACCATGAAAAGATAAATTCAGTCTAACAATTAACAAAAGAAGATCTGCATGTTAGATTCATTTAAAGTTCTGTTCTTTGGCAAGGTTCTTCTTAAAACTTCTGGTTACTATTCAGATGAATAACCGTGGGCAGGGATTATTCCTTGCCTAAAAACAATCTGGTCCGAGGAGTCCAGATGCCCTCATTCAAACATATTTCAGGCCAGCCACTGGCAGTGACTGCCAGCCTCACCCTATCTTGTGTAGAATTCTGTTGTGCCCATTCTCTCTGTACCCAAACGTGTCAGTGCTAGAGATGACCCTGCTCATCTGGCTTCCTTTTCACTTTCTGGAAAAAGCACAGCCATAATCTTCTATGAAAAACAAATGCGGCTTCACTTCTCTATTCCCACTCAGCAAATTCCTCTGGCACCACTGGCCCATCTCATCATGAATATACATTTGCTTTAGCCTTTCCTCCTCCTCCAAAAAGTTTTGTGTTGATGGGCTTCTGGGCTGAGCCACAGTTAGTGCAGCAGTCCTAAATCCGGAAGCACAGATAAGGAATGAGTTTGACAAAGGGCCTTCTAAGATACCATAAATGCTATTCCAAGGCAAAGCCTTCCTTGTTTATAGAATGCATCCAATTTGTGTGCTGAATAGAGCAATGTGATGAGAGAGGGGAAGATCGACAGGGAGAAAATGGGACCACACATGAAGATTAGAGCAGGGATGTGGAAATTAACTGGGAATGCTAAACAGGAATAAGGATACAAATGGAATAGTGAAGGGTCAATAATGTCTACATAAATCAGACCAGATTATTATTCTGATCATTGAACTAAGCATGCATATAACCATGACTTTATGTATAATCACTCTTGGCCATGAATCTGTACTTTGGAGTAAGAGAGACCTGGGTTTGAATCATGGCTGTATGCACATTAGATCAATGATCTTGATTCTATTATTTGACTTCTTCAAATCCTCATTTCTTTATTTATAAAATGTGAATGCTAATAGTAACTCCCTCAATGGGATTATTGTGAGGATTTAAAAGACAGTAATTGCAAAGAGCTTAGCACTTTGCCTAGCATGCAGCAAGCACAAAATACATGTTATCTTTTATTGTTTCTGAAATTTAGGTTAGTCTAATTTCTCTAAGGAAAGGTGGTTTATACTCACTAGAAGGAATGCCTAATTAAAAGAATCTTATGCTGGGTGGCTCAGTCTGTTAAGTGTCTGACTTCAGCTCAGGTCATGATCTCATAGTTGGTGGGTTTGAGCCCCACTGCAGACTCTGCTGTCAGCTCAGAGCCTGGAGCCTGCTTCGGATTCTGTGTCTCCCTTTCTCTCTGTCGCTCTCCTGCTCATGCTCTGTCTCTCAAAAAATGAATAAATGTTTAAAAAAAAAGACTCATGCTGAGTCTTTGGGGGCAGCAAATTATCACCCTCCGTCTGACCTTTTTAGTGCTTGTGTATTTTCATTGAGTTGGCTTAAATCAAGTAATACCTGTAAATATAAGTATGCCAATGCTGCCACTGAGCAAATTTTCTTGTAGAAAAGTAGGAATATGTTTAATAACTAGTTAATAGAATTTGTAATTTCCCCAAAGCAGATTTGGTGAATACCTCTAATACCCAAATTCTGTTGTGATTTTATACACAAATATAGAAACATATAAATATATTTTAATCTATTTTCTATATAAAGTTTAATACACAATATTATGTATGAATATTTATAAGCATTATAATATTTATAAGTTGTAATATATAAATATGTTATAATATATGGGAATATTGTATAAATATACTATATAAATATTATAATATTTATAAGTATGCATAAATACATATAAAATACATATATTTTATAGCTCAGCACACTGCCTCAGAAAGAGATTAAAGTTACAGTCCTTACTGGATACATCCGCTTGGTCATTTTCCAGGTGTCTTATACCTAAGTATTGTCCAAAACTGAATTCATTATTTCAGCCCACAAACTTCCTCTTCCTCATATTCCTTTTCTCAGTTAATGGCACAGCCATCTACCCAGCAACCCAAGCCAGAAATCTGTGAATCATCTCAAACTTCTCCCTCTCTCTCACGCATCATCAGACCAAACCCTATAGAATTTAAACTATTAAATGTTTTTTTAGTCTGACTTCCTCTTCTCCATTCTTCCCACCACTGCTTTTGTGAATCTTCCATTTCTCACTCAAATGACTGCAACTGTCTCCTAACTGATCTGATCCTAGCCATACTGCCTTCATATCAGTCATCTATTCAGCTGCCAAAATGATATGTTAAAATACAACACTAATCTTCTGCATAGCAATGGAAACAATCAATAAAACTAAAAGGCAATGGACAGAATGGGTGAAGATATTTGCAAATGACATATCAAATAAAGGGTTAGTATCCAAAATCTATAAAGAACTTATCAAACTCAACACTCAAAAAACAAATAATCCAGTGAAGAAATGGGCAAAAGACATGAACAGACACTTTCCCAAAGAAGACATCCAGATGGCTAACAGACACATGAAAAGATGCTCAACACCATTTGTCATCAGGGAAATACAAGTAAAAACCATAATAAGATGCCACCTCACAACCAGTCAGAATGGCTAAAATTAACAACTCAGGAAACAACAGATGTTGGCAAGGATGTGGAGAAAGGGCAACCATTTTGCACTGTTGATGGGAATGCAAATTGGTGCAGCCACTCTGGAAAACAGTATAGAGGTTCCTCAAAAAATTAAAAATAGGGGCACCTGGATGGCTCAGTCAGTTGAGCATCCGACTTTGGCTCAAGTCATGATCTCACGGTTTGTGGGTTTGAGCTCCACGTCGAGCTCTGTGCTGACAGCTCAGATCCTGGAGCCTGCTTCAGATTCTGTGTCCCCTTCTCTCTCTCTGCCCTGCCCCACCTCGGCTCGTGCTCTGCCTCTCTCTCTCTTAAAAATAAATAAACATTTAAAAATTTTATAAAATAAATAAATAAATAATAAATAAACATTAAAAAAATAAAAATAGAGCTACCCTATGACTCAGCAATTGCACTGCTTGGTATTTATCCAAAGGATAGAAAAATGCTGATTTGAAGGAGCATGCATCCCAATGTTTATAGTAGCACTATCAACAATAGCTAAATAATGGAAAGAGCCCAAATGGCCATCAAATGATGAATGGATAAAGAACACACACACACACACACACACACATACACACACACAATGAAATGATCAAAAAGAATGAAATCTTACCATTAGCAACAATGTGGATGGAACTAGAATGTATCATGCTAAGCGAAATCAGTCAGAGAAAGATAAATATTATATGATTTCACTAATGTGGTATTTAAGAAACAAAACAGATGAACATAGGGGAAGGTAAGGAAAAATAAGATAAAAATAGAGGGAGGCAAACCATAAAAGACTCTTAAATACAGAGAATAAACTGAGTGTTGCTAGAGGGGTAAGGGGTAGGGGGGATGGGCTAAATGGGTATGGGCATTAAGGAGGGCAATTGTTGGGATGAGCACTAGTTGTTATATGTTAGTGATGAACCACTAAATTCTACTCCTGAAACCATTATTACACAATATGTTAACTAACTTGGATTTAAGTAAAATAAAAATAAAATAAAAAATTAAAACAAAGAACCCCAACACTAATTATGTTGACCCCCATCTTAAAAACTTTCAATGATTCCCTACTTCTAGAATGAAGCCCACATTTATTAGTATGGCCTTCATGATCTCAAACACACCTCTTTCTTAGTCTTAACCAAGGTAATTTAAATGGAGTATGTGTGTGATTGTCTCCCCCTTTAGACCCTGGGTTCTTTAAAGGTAGAGGCAAAGTCTTTTCATCTTTGTATCTCAGCAAATAGCTGTGTCAGTAAAAACTTGTTAAACTAAAATAAAATGGTGACATCATGTTTGAAGTCAAGTGGATCAGCTCACACTTTCTAACATGGTCTTTATTCCTTAAAAAATTGAGATTAAATCCACCAATTTAGTATATTTAGTGGTTTTTAGTATATTTGCAGTTGTGCAAACATCACCACTAATCCTAGAATACTTTTGTCACTCAAAAAAGAAACTGCTTACCCATTAACAGTTATTCTCTATTATCCCCTCTTTCTTTTCACCATCAAGAAAGTGAGAAGGTAATATACAGACTGGGAGAAAATATTTGCAAACCATGTATCTGATAAGGGACTATTATCCAGGATAGATAAAGAACTCTTACAACTTAGAAATAAAAAGACAAAGAACTCAATTGAAGAATGGGCTAAGGATCTGAATACCTATTTCTCCAAAAGAAATACACAAATGGCCAATAAGAACATGAAAATATGTTCAACATCATTAGTCATTAGGGAAATGCAAATTAAAACCACAAAAATAACACTGTTCACCCAAAAGGATAGGTGTAATCAAAAGGACATACAGTATCAAATGTTGGCAAGGATATGGAGAAATCAGAACCTGCATTCATCACTGGTAGGAATGTAAAATGATACAGCTGCTCTGGAAAACAATTTGGCAGTTGACAGTTAAACAAAGAGTTACCACATGACCCAGCAATTGTACACCTAGTATATATCTAAGAAAACTGACAATGTATACTCACACAAAAATATGTACATGGATGTTCAAAGCAGCACTAGTCATAATAGTCCCCAAGTGGAAACAACTCAAATATCCATAAACGGATGAATGGATAAATAAAAGGTGATATAGCCATACAAGGGAATATTATTGAGCTTTAAAAAAGAATAGGATACCAACACATTCTACAGTATGGATGAACCTCAAAAACATTATGCTAAGCAAAAGGAGCCACAAAAGACCACATACTGAATAACTGCATTTATATGAAGTGCAAATGCATTATATGGAATAAGTAAATCTATGGGGACAGAAAGTAGATTAGTGGTTGCCTAGGGGGCTGGAAGGGTTGAGAGGAAATGGGTAGTGACTGCTAATGGGTAAAGGTTTTATTGTTGAGGTGATGAAATGTTCTAAAATCTATTGTGGTAATGGCTGCATGGCCCTGAATATATTAAAAACCACTGAATTATAAAGTTTAAATGATGAATTTGGTGCATATGAATTATAACTCAAAATACTATAACATCAAAAAGGCAAAAAATCCTCCAACATATAAATATAAAACCGACCATTTATACCTGAAAAGGAAAAAGCAAAAATAAAAAGATGGCTAGCCTGCTTTTCTATCTTAAGAAGGGCTAAACCGAGGGTATGATGATGAGGCTGGCAGAAATGTCACTAGGATCAATTGCTTAGAGCAAGAGAAAGAAAGGGGGATTTAAATATCCTTCAAATAAGAGACATTAGGGGTTAAGGGGGTAGAAAAGGAATTATACATTTTCAGGTTCACCCCAAAATCTCTGGTTGAAACAATTGTTTCCAATTTGGGCTGCTAAACCACTCTTGGAAACAGATAATCTAGTCCTGCTTATTCTGATCAAGATCTTGAAAGCATAACTGAAGAGTGTTGGCATGTTTATCCCAGTCCAGGACCGGACTTCGATGCCAAATTTAGCCTTTGGCAACTTCTTTCTGTTGAGAGTCCCTGGGGACTTGTTTGACCTCCTTTTGGAGTGCTGCAAGGGAATTCACTTCTGGACGGTGGCCCGGCAAGCTGGGAGTGGCTCAGCAGGCTGCCTAATCCTCTATTAAGTTAATGATAAAGTGTACCTGGGCACAGTCCACTGAAAGGCCAATTCCCTATACATGGGGTTTGGACCAGGAGTTTTCCAGATAACCAAAGGTAATTCCCAGCATTAAATATTATAATCATCTTGAGAGGAAATCTTGCAGAATGTATTGTTTACACTCCTGCCTTTTTGTACTTAGGCTTTTTTTCATCTGATAATGAAAGTATTACATTGCTGCTATGGAAAGCTTGGAAAATATAATGCTATTCTCCTTCCCTGGAGTTAACCATTGCCAATAGCTTGGTTTGCATTTTTCAGACCTTTTTTTCGTTTGTTTATAAGCATAGAAACATGCACACATACATGTACACACACCGATACCCTTAGCAGGTCTTTCAGTCTTTTATTAAAAACATAAATAGGGGGCGCCTGGGTGGCTCAGTCGGTTAAGCCTCCGACTTCGGCTCAGGTCAGATCTCACGTTCGTGGGTTCGAGCCCCGCATCAGGCTCTGTGCTGACAGCTAGCTCAGAGCCTGGAGCCTGCGTCCCGTTCTGTGTCTCCTTCTCTCTCTGCCCTTCCCCCTCTCATGCTCTGACTCTCTCTGTATCAAAAATGAATAAAACATTAAAAAAAATAAAAAAAAAACATAAATAGGATCAAACTCTACCTCTTGGTCTATCACGTGCTTTTCTATTTAACAACATATATTGGATATCTTTCCATGTTGGTACTTACAGATCTACCTTGTTTTTTATGACTGTATAGCATTCTTTCGTTAAAATTTTTTTAAACATTTATTTATTTTTGAGAGACAGAGAGAGAGTGTGAACGGAGGAAGGGCAGAAAGGGAGGGAGACACAGAATCCAAAGAAGGTTCCAGACTCTGAGTGTCAGTACAGAGCCCAACGCAGGGCTTGAACTCACGAACTGTGAGATCATGACCTGAATGGAAGTCAGACGCTTAGCTGACTAAGCCACCCAGGGGCCACTGCCCCTATGCCTGTATATGGTTCTCTGGTATGCATATACTAGATTTAATCATCCCCTAATGATGCATAGTTTCTGTATTTCTAATTTTTATTTATGATCAAGAATGATGAAATAACTCTTACACATTTTTATGTACATATAAGAATATTTGGGTGGATGTATTCTCAGAAGTATGATTATTTATTTACATTTTTGATACCTCTGGAAATTATTTTTGAACATTTTATTATTTTGAAATAATTTCAACTATACAAAAAAGTTGCAAGAGTGGCAAAGTAAATTCCCCATCCTCTTCAGTTCAATTCCCCACTTGTCATCGTTTCCTTTACTCGTCTCTTTCCCCACTGTATATTGTATGTTATATTCATACAATATTTTTCTAACCCATTTGAGATATCTGATCCATTGCGAGCAAAAAGCCCTTACTGCTAAATACTGTAGTGTGTACTTCCTAAACACAGGGCGTGCTCTTATGTATGCCCTTTAGCACAAGCATCTGAATCAGGACACAGATATAGAACTTTGAGTTCATGCCAATTTCTCCAATCCAACACCATAGAGTTCATTTTAGGCTTCTCGCTTTCCATGTTTGTAACTCCCTTCTCCAATAGAAAACTGCTTTCACCAGCCTCCATGTACTTCTTCATTTGCCCAATACCCCTGAACAGCACAGATCTCCCTGCCAGGCCAGTTATCTCCTCTGCTCTGCCCCGACTGCCTGCTGCTCGCTTGGCTCCAGTTATTCCAATCCTAGCCATGTTGGCCTCCACCATGCTGGCTCCTGCCTTTTCAGGCTTTGGCCCTGACCACGCCAATTGCTGGGTAGGGGAAGTTAATTATTTTTTAATGATGTGATAGAAGAGATATACCTTTCTGTTTTCTTTAAATGAATAACTAATTGTCCCAACACCTATTCTTAGTTATTTGAAATGCTTTCACATGTGTTTGTATCAGTAGGTAAGGATCTATTCTCTTTTATTAATCTATTCTATTTATGAGCCAATATGCCACTTTAATTACTGTGATTGTATAACATGTTTTGATATCTGGTAAGAAGACCCTCATGATACTTAAAAAAAAAAAAAGCCTAGTTATTCTTAAGTATGTACTCTTCCAGATGAATTTTAGAATTAACATATTAGTTTTGTTAAAATTCCTATTTTTAGCTGCAACTATACTGAATTTGCAAATTATTTGGGTAAAACCATGTCTTTACATTGTTGAGTCTTCCCATCAGGGAACATGGTATGCCTCTTCATTTATGCACTTTTGAAATTTTTTTCAGTGAATATTTACAGTTTTCTTTGTGTGAGAATTGAATATATAGTTTGTTCCCAGTTTGAAAAATGGTGGGGCAGCATTATTAATGAGATCTTTTCATTTTAGTTTCTTTCTATATATTTTATACATTGTTCAGATTATGCTGCATATAAAATTCTGTATTCTGTTTTTTAACTTAATATTTTGCCATACAGATTTCCTAATTAAAAATATAGTTTTATGGTTCCATAGTTGTCCAACAAATATTTATGTATCATAATTTTTTAACCATTCTTTAAGGTTGGTAAATTAGATTGTTTCTGATTTTTAAAATGCTAAATACTACCGTGACTAACATCTTTATGCATAAATCATTGATCTATTTTGGATTACTCCTTAAAATATATTACTATAAGTAATATTTTTTATCTCATCCATAATATATTCCCTGAAAAGTCTCAGATGACATAACAGTAGAGTAAGTTGAAAATAACTTCATACTTGTTTAAACTTAATATTTTGCTCTTTTTCAAAGTACTTATTCTCACAAACTTGTCTTGCATTCTTCCTCTTACTCACTTTTTTTTTTAATGTTTATTTATTGTTGAAACAGTGAGAAACAGAGCATGAGTAAGGGAGGGGCAGAGAGAGCGGGAGACACGGAATCCGAAGCAGGCTCCAGGTTCTGAGCTGTCAGCACAGAGCCTGACACTGGGCTCGAACTCACGAAGTGTGAGATCATGACCTGGGCTGAAGTTGAATGCTCAATGGACTGAGCCACCCAGGCACCCCTCTTAGTCACTTTTTGGACATGATTAGAAAGTAACAAAATAGGGCATAACAAGAGCAGTGTCACAACCCAAGCTGATGCAGTGAGAGTCTGTGTGGGAACAAAAGCCATGTAAGACTGACCATGGAAGGCCATTATTTCCTTATATTTTTACCTTGGGTGGTTCATTTGCATACTTGACTTCTCTACATTTTTCGGTGTGATATGTAAAATCTCTCACATCTTCACAATTTTATTATGTGCCTTATGGAACTATTTACATAAAGCTGAGTACTGCATAACTCAGGGAAATCTTTATACTGAATATAATTTAATTTTCTTGATTCCTCAGGGATAATATAGAAACAATTTTTAAAATTTCTTCCCCAAGGCCTATGGATGTATGTAGGACTGTTTTCTCCTGTGCTAAAGGCACTAAATTGCTGTGTTTTTGATCATGAAGTCAATTTTTAGGCCTTTTTTTCTCGTCTCTGCCCTGTTTTCAGCTTTCTCTTTTCACCGCTATCTGCATGTCTGCATGCGATAGTTTCTCCTCCCTCTTCTAGTTTACTGCTTTTAATTTTTTATGAGTTTGGAAACCAGATTGCCAGGTCTTTTAAAATTGAATCCAAGTAAAAATTAATAGCCTCTGAGAAAGGGCTTCAGTGAATCTCTAGCAGTAATGGGTATGATGTTTAGGGCATGGACTTTGGTGATTTGTTTTTGCAGAGGTCTTTTTCCATCTTTTTATTTCCCTGGGTCTTTTCTGTGCTCCAGATAGACGGGACTGTCAGATAGCCAAGTTCCACATAAATGAAGTTCCATTATAATTATTATATTGGTAACATTAACATGTCTCTTTTTCTTTTCCTCTACTGAATTCTGATTCTTCTGAATTCTTTCTTTTGTTCCTTTTACATTGTGTGTCAGGTTGGGTTGACTAATCCAGAGAAAATGTTAATTGGGCCGCAGATGTGTGAGATAAGGTCCAACTGAATCGAAACCTCTCTATTATTTCACACCAACAAAACCACAATTCCCTTTTATTTAAAAATTTTTTATTTCTTATCTAAAGATTCTTTTGATTAGAAACAAATAGAGTGTATTCTATTATATGAAAGAACGCGAAGGCAATGTACACAACTCTACCATATTCTTACCTTTACTTAAAAAAATTTTTTTTAAACATTTATTTATTTTTAAGAGACAGAGACAGATCATGAGCAGGGAAGGGGCAGAGAGAGAGGGACACAAAGAATCAGAAGCAGGCTCCAGGCTCTGAGGTGACAGCACAGAGCCCAACGCGGGGCTCGAACCCACAGACTGTGAGATCATGCCCTGAGTCGAAGTCGGACACTCCCAGACTGAGCCACCCAGGCGCCCCACCTTTACTTTTACTCATGGCTAGTTGGTAAGGGCTGTGGTGCTAAACCAAGCTTGTGTGGTCATGCTCTGTAAAGGCCAGTTGTTCTCCTTTTGCTTCTACCTGCCTCTCCTAATATTTATTAATGACCTTGTAACTACTCAGGTGCTTTGAGTGAAGGGATATGGCAGGTTCAATAAAATCCACACAATATTGAAGAATCAACTCAAATGTGATGATTTATTAATGGTGGGTCAGTGGCATCATCTTTTGTGTTTGGACACAATAAATACTCTTGATGATGATAATATTTTTATGAGGATTAGATTAAATAATGTAACATATGCAACATGTCTAGGCATAGGCCTATTAGACTGAATGACAATAGTCCATAAAACTTGCTATGTAGAGGCCAGGTGCTTCTACATATAACAACTTAATCTTCACAACAATCCTATAACATGAGTATAGTATTTAATCCCCAATTCACAGATAAGTAACCTGAGATCTAGAAATGTAGAATAACTTTCTTGAGGTCACATATCTAGTAAATAGTTAAATTAGGATTTGGGCGCAGTTGGTCTGGGTCTTAGGTCCTTGCTCTTAAATACCTGTGCTATATATTCCCTGTGCATGAATATTCATTTTCCTCCCTTTCTCATCTAAATTCGACCTGTTTACTGGTCTATTTCCATTTGGGTGACTTTCCATTATCTTAAATCAAGAATTCTTAGCTGGAGCCCATGTGTGGGTTTCAATTAATATCTTTTAAGTCCTGAGTTAATCAGGACTCTCACATATAAATGGCAGAAATGGAGCTCAAAGAAGCTTAACCATGGTGGAATTTCAATAAAGGACTAGGGTATCTCCTGGAATCTAAGTATAGAAACGTAATGGATCCATGGCCTCAAATGCCATTAGGGTGTATTCTTTCTCTCTCACTTCTGACCTCCGTTAATCTCTATGAGACACTCTTTCTCTTCTCTCATTCTGCATTTAAGCATTTTCTCTTTCTTAGGTTCCTGTGTTAGGAAACAGATCAGCCAACAGCATCCATAGCTTCGGCTACTAAGGAGAGACTGATTTGATCCTTTGAATATAAACTACAAAAATTCCAGAAAGGACTCTGATGGGCCACACTTGGGTCAAGAGTACTATGCAGTCAATTCCAATGTTGTCCATTACAAATGCATAGCATGTATAGGTATGAATATTTTTTTCCTAAAAGAGAGGATCCTTGGTTCCATCAGATTCTTGAGTGATTTGTAATTCAGAAGCAATAAAGTACTACAAGCACAACATATGCCAACACCATCTCTTTCTGTCTTCTTTTTCAAAGCAGTCCTTCTGACTCCTCTGCTCCTGCCAGTCTTCTAGGCGGTCTTGTCACCTTGCTGTATTTTGCCTTCTCACTCTTCTTTACCCTCTGCATCCAGTTATTCAGATAGTTCTATTAATTCTTCCCATGCAATGGCTGTTGGAACTATTCCTTTCTATTTCCACTGCCACAATTCTTGACTATCAACGGTCACGTTCTTTAGCTCATAAAATAGTAATATCTTCTTAACCATATCCTTATCATTTGTCCTTGCTTGATGAAATCCACCCGTTAGATAAAGCTTTGAACACTGTCTTGTCATTTTTCTGCTCAAAGACTTCATGGTGCCTCCTTTTCTGGGCAATACTCTTTGCAGTTCAGTCCTGTCCCAGATGTTGGTAAGATGTTACCAGATGTTTTATCTCTTGATAAATAAATACTATACTATTCATCTATGAATATTGCTTATTGGTCTGTTTCTTTTTAGGTTTATTTCATGTCTATTTATAGTTCACACCAATGCTTGTCTTTGTTAATAAAGCAACTCACCTCCAAAAGGGGTTCATTCTTTAACATAAGAGTTGTTATACTCTTTATGTACAATGTGAATAAACAAAACCTGCTTTAAACTCTCGTTGATTCTCTAGGGCCTTCCATGGAACAGTCCTTCCTTCTTTCCATCTACATATTTTTCCGATTCTGCTTTCCTCAAGTAGCAGTCCCATATCATTCCAGTCAAAGTTATCTCCCTCCCTTTTATGAATTATTACAAAACTTACTATTTTACTCATGTTTGACAATTCTATATTATGCCGTATTGATATTTAAATGTTTAAAGCATTTTGTTTTCTAAAATTTTTTTAATGTTTTATTTATTTTTGATACAGACACAGACAGAGCATGAGAGGGAGAGGGGTAGAGAGAGAAGGAGACACAGAACCGGAAGCAGGCTCCAGGCTCTGAGCTAGCTGTCAGCACAGAGCCCGACATGAGGCTCAAACCCACAAACGTGAAATCTGACCTAAGCCGAAGTCAGAGGCTTAACCGACTGAGCCACCCAGGCACCCCAAAGCATTTTGTTTTCTAAATAGATCATGAGGTTTTAGGGAGTGCCTGGGTGGCTCAGTTGGTTGAGCGTCTGACTTGGGCTCAGGCCATGATCTCAGTTTGTGGGTTCGAGCTCCGCATCAGGCTCTGTGCTCATAGCCTGGAGCCTGTTATAGATTGTCTCCCTCTTTCTCTCTGCCCCTCCCCTGCTCACACTCTGTCTCTCTCTCAAAAATAAACATTAAAAAGATAAACCATGAGATTTTAGTAGCCGAGCCATCTCTTAAATTAGTGAAATATTCTTGGTGGCACTTAACCACAGTTATATGCATACAGTAGGCACAAATCCTTGTCAAGAATTTATAAATGTCAATGTAAACATATATGGAGTTTTGTTTATTCACATTGTACATGAATTTTTCACTTTCCAAAAAAAGAGATTTCCTAGAAACTTCTTTTAAGTAGTAGCTCCTCTTTGTGGAAATACTTTTAAATGTTAGTCTTGAAATCATTAAATATCATCAAAAAGACCAAGGTGGGAGTTGGTGGGGAAAATGTTGAAGCTATTGAGTTAGAGGTTAATGACTACAGATAAAAAGAAATGAGATTATGAAAAACAATCAATGAGAAAAATCTCTTTTACATCAACTTTCCAGACATACTTTCACTGTTTAATATTGTTCACATTTTATCCTGTGTTCTCATTTATATTTTATATAGCATGATCCTGAGCGTAACTGACAGAGGATAAAGTTTGTTTGGGTTGATTGTGGCTCTTCTCACCATTCAGTGTGATCTTGACCTGGTCATTTAACCTCTCACAGCTACCCTTACCCTCCCCCCCCCTCCTCCTCCCCCAGGACACTGAGACAATTCTGATAGGATGTTGTGAGAATTAAATGGTATAGTATATATAAGGCATTTGGTAAAGCACTTGCAGCCAGTAGGCAATCAATCAATGGCGGATGTCATTATTCTTTATTCAGTAGGGAGAGAATTGAGGGAAAAGGGTAGACAAGGTTAGCCAGCTGGTTTACTTAAGAGAGTTGCCAAGGGAAGACATATGCAGAGGCAAGTGAGTGTGCAGACTTGATGGACCAAAAAGGGGCATTTTAACTGCTATAGATGGCACTGACAAGTTGAGCAGTATAGGGTAAGATTGGGCTAATTCATGCACATTTGCATGTTCCTCTTACATAGCACACATTATGCTTCCAAATTTAAGTTATAGACAAAATTATCATCTTGACTAGAATGGATTTTTAGCAAGTTAAAAAAAACAGCATTTGCAGGTATCACTGACAGAAAAGCAAATCAGGAGAAGAGCTGAAAATAGGGGTGACTTCTCTAAACAACGTTGCTTGCCATCCCTACACCACCCCACTACCCTTACCTCTGTCAGAGACAGAGTATTTCCTCCGCAAAGTTAGAGCGTGGGAGCAGACTGCAAGACTTAACAGCAGTGCTATGTGGAAGAGAATGGGCTGAATAGAATCATGTCGGATGATCAAAACAGCAAGGCAGTGAGTTCATTCGGTGGATACTCACACTGCTCAGTGTGAACATGGGATTTGGGAAAGGTCAGCCAAAGGAAATGGAGACTGATCTTTGGGAGTAAGATGGGGATAGTGAGTCAGAGTTACTCACTTCATCAGAGCAAGAGACCCTATGGGTCACAGCTATTAGAACTTACTGTGGGAAAATCCAATAAAGAGAACTCTGCTGCTAAAACTGAACAATTACAGTGTTTTTTTTTTTTTAATTTCCAGGAAAAATGGACTTAAAGGTTTTCATTTTGTGAACTGTTATTAAACTTTCGGTACTTTCTACTTTGTGAAAAGTTGCAAACAAATTTTAAAGGAAAAGCACAGACCTATTATTTCTTAAAAATACATTTAAAAAATATGTGAGAGATCTGCCTAAACATAATATAGTCAGATTCAGTGCTAGTAAAATTGCGTCATGTCCATATGGCAGAATTAAATCTACCAATATTTCATTGGGTTCCACAGTGAGCACAATAATTTCTAAGTACTGCCACCTGAACTAGTTTGAAAACTCACACATTATACCCCTGACTGCCTTTCGTTATTTCTTGCCAGAAGGGAATGTTATTAGTTAGTCAGTGAAACTCACAGGCAAAGGATGAGATACAAAGTAATCTTTAAAATAAAAAAAGCAACAACAAAAACCAAAGGAGAACTGAATAGAGTAAATCTGAGTGTAAGAAGAATAAACTAACAATAGTTACTACTCACCTAAACACTTACTCCATACCAGGCTCTGTGCTTAGTATTTTTCAAAGATAATTTCATTTAATTTCTACAACCTTCTGTATGGAAGGTATCATCACACACATTAAGTAGACGAAGCAAAGAAAGCCTTGGAGATGTAAGGTCACATAGATGGTAAGTGATGGGTGACACTGAGATTTAAACCCAGGTTTCCAGACTCAAATCGTGATGATGTTGTAGCGCCTCTTTGTATGAATAAATCTTTTTGCATATATATTGACCCTTGCAGTCATTAGCTAGATCAAGATATTAAACATTTCCAGCAACAGAGAAGGCTCCCTTCTTCCCTCTGTCAATTCCCCCATTAGTAATCACTACTATGTGTCTATCACCATAGAAGGTTGTAGTTACAGTAATCCAAGTTTTTGGATTTATCACCAAAAGATTCCATATACTGGGATGTCTAGGTGGCTCAGTCGGTTAAGTGTCCTGCTCTTGATTTTGGTGCAGGTCATGATCTCTCGGTTCACCAGATAGAGCCCTGGTGTTGTGTAGAGGTTATCACGTTCGCCTCACAAGAGAGAGCCCCGCTTTGGGCTTTGTCCTGACAGCAGCCGAGCCTGCTTGGGATTCTCTCTCCTTCTTTCTCTCTCAAAATAAATAAACAAACATGAAAAAAAAATCCATTTATTAACCCTTCCCCTTGCCATTTTAGCTGTAGTATTCAAAGCTGTCTAGATCTAACTTTTCAAACCTTCACTGTAGAGGCCAGCTGATGGAAATGGCGTCCCTTGCAAATTCGAGTATTAGTTGAGATAATACTAATTAAAAAAAACAAACAAACTCCTGGGGCGCCTGAGTGGCTCAGTCTGTTGAGCATCCAACTTCAGCTCAGGTCATGATCTCTCTCTCAGTTCATGAGTTCAAGCCGGAGCCCCGCATCAGGCTCTGTGCTGATTGCTCAGAGCCTGGCGTCTGCTTCGGATTCTGTGTCTCCCTCTCTCTCTTTGCCCTTCCCCGTTCATGCTCTGTCTCTCTCTCTCTCAAAAATAAGTAAACATAAAAACAAACAAAAAACCAACTCCTGGATGAAGTAGATTCAAAGAACTGTTTGCAAAGAAACAAAAGTATCTTAGAAACACCACAGACACAGGTGCCTCGTACTGAGGTAATTTGGGGCTTCTACTTCCAATCACAGCGTCTCATCAGGACATAGATGACCACGAAAGGTCCTCTCAGTTTAAGGAAGGGAAGATGAGCCAGGCGGAGTATGTAACAGTGAATGCTCTGCATCTTCTTACAGCGCCCGAAAAAAAATGTGTGTCCAGGTCTCTTCCACCGTTGTCGTGCTGTTTTATGATGCAAGGGAGAGGAAAGGAGGAAGAAGATCTAGGTGGAGGGTACTGGGGGAAGTAAGACCTCCCGGGAGGCTTTAATGTGGTGGCTTTCAGGGCCTTGCGCACTGGCTCTTAAAACCGCATCACTTCTTGTCCAGCCCGGTAGGGACAGCAGCAGCACCACAACTTCACCTCAGGCCGTCAAGCAGTGGTTGGCGACATTTCAGCAACTGTTCCAGATAACATAGTCTCCCTTCTCTGTCCTCCCTCCCCACCCACCTGCTCACCCATTGCTGGTTTTGCACCTCATTCTGATTCCCACCACAGCCAACTGTGGCATTTGAAGCAATTTACAGATTACAGTTGAGCATCAGGCAAAGAATGACTGACACATGGAGGATTTGATGACTCCGGGAGTGATGTGTGCGTAAGGTGACTGAAGCGGGGAGCGGGGCGGGGCGGGGGGGGGATCTAGAGGAACGTTCTGGCCATTAACGCGGGAGGACAGGCCCAGAAGTGGGTGCACGTGACAGCAGCAGCACCTCGAGAGTGACATCACCCCTTCGGGGGCGGAGCCGAACTATTTAGGGCCTTGTCTGCTGTAGAGCTTCCATCCTTCTTCCCCACCAAACGCCCTCGACCCCACCAGAGACCCCTGAGGAAACGAGAAATGCCCAGACCTCACAGAGCGGCAGAGTCAGGGCCCATCCTCTCGGCGCAGGAAAGGGTTCGGTTTTCACTCTCTCTCCCAGCCGCTCCCCACCCCCAAACTGTGGAGGGGGCGGGGGCGCGCGCGCTCCACCACGCACGCGCCCCCACGCACGCGCTCTCCCTCCGCGCTCGCGCTCCTCCCAACCCCAGCCCGGAGGGGGCGGGGCTGCGGGCGGCCGGGGAGGGTGTGACGCCCCCGG
>NC_043716.1:43280227-43294299 GCF_006229205.1 Suricata suricatta
CGCCGCTGCCACCGTCGCCGCGTTTAGGGACGAGAGTCTGCACCCGCGCCGCCGCTGACAGGAGGATCGCCGCGAGCTGCGCTTGCCCGCCTCGAGGCCCCGCCGCGCCTTTCCGGGGCGCAGATCCACCGCGGGCGTCGGAGCGCAGCGAGGTGCTCTGGGAATCGCGGGCGGCGCCGGCGGGCGGCGCGGTCCTCCCTGGAGATCCCGGGGACCGGGGCTTGACCCCGAGGTGCAGAGAGCTCCTCAGTGTGGCAGGTAAGACCCCCAGGGGGTCGCGGAAGGAGAGGTCGCCTCAGTGACAGGGGCGTTCGCCTCCAGTGCTTTGGCTCCAGGGAGAGGGGCGGGGGCGAGCAGGGAGACAGCGAAGCGGGCTGCGAAGTGCCCCCGGTGTCCAAGGCATGGGGAAGGTTGGCTCCAAATGTGGCACTCAGGGTGGCTTCAGATGGGGCCAGGGATGGTCACTTCGGTGTTACCGAAGGTGTCAAGGAATTTGGTACCGAGAGAGTCTCTAGATGACGGGGACCCAGGATGGGATGCGAGGGAGATTGCTAAACGTGGCAGGGAAGGTGGTGCAGAACGAGTTGCAAAATGTGCCCCCAGAATGCAGTATAAAAAGTAGTTGTGAAATGTGCCAGGTAAGGCGCAGGGTGGGTGGGCCTGTGTGGCATTGAAATTCACGGCAGAAGTGTTATTAGTGATATTAACAATCTCTCCTGGGAAAGGAGATGTAGTGTAAGAAAGGATTAATAAAGCTCAGTGCTAGATATTTTATCACAGGAAATCGAGAGGAGCTATGAAATGCTATTTTTTTTGAGATTAGAGATAGTATGTACCCACGTGAAAGAAAAAAAAAAGCATACTGTATCTGGTTTTGAGATGGGAAAGAAAAAATAGGGCTAAAATAATTCCATGTTTTGCCGGCAGCTTGTAGAGCTGTGATATAATTGTATCCTGTCCTTTATTTCAGTTGTGGAATGTTTAAAATGGGTTTCACAAAACATAAACAATGATAATTAACATTAGGAAGATTTGGTGTTTTGGGTGTCTTTCACTCTGTTCTCCTCTCCTCTCCAGGAATAGAAAAACAATAAACAAACAAACAAAAAAACACCCTACCACATCTTGACCATAATTCTGAGTTTAAGATCATTAGGCAAAGGGAATTTTTTTCCTCTATGTGCCCCGTCTTCATTTTCACACAGGTGAAAATATTTGGAATGAGGAAAACAAAACAATATGGTGAACAAAAGGGATAAATTTTCAGGCATTTTGAGGGGTTGGAGCCAAAAGCTATTGCAATGGTTAATTACAGTGAATGACAGTTGTGATATATTCTTGCGTGTTCTTGGTGTTGGGGTGGCTGTCAAAACGGGGAAAAAATCAAATACAGTGAATGTAGCCTGAAAAGCAGCAACATGGATACTGTCAGTGGAGCACTTCTTGCAGCGTTTCCCAGGTGCATCATTTTCGGAATCTGAGCACAAGAATAAAATATAAAATATTCTTTTTCTGTCTCTCCCCGTCTCTGTCTCTCTCTCCCTATAAAATTACCCACATGCTGCGAAACCCTGTGACTTCCATTTAAGAAGAACATCTGTGTGTTGAGAGCATTGTTAGAAAATAGCTGGAATTTCAGAAGTAACAAAAGATAGTTCAGTGAGCTATGCAATATAACTTACATATGTGCGTTCAACGAGTGTACGCTATGAAACAAGCAGAAATATCTGGATGTGTTCATTAGGCTATAGTTATTGGTTGAGATGATAGTGTTTTACGTTGTGATTATTGTAGAGAAATTGAATCACTTGCCTGATGTTATTCTTACAATAACAGTAAGTAATTTGCCAGATAATCTGAAAATTCATACTGATTGGCTTCCTCCTGGATCCACGATTAAGCCACTGAGGAGTCATTTGCTTCAAAGACAAAACTGGATTTTCCTTGGTGATTAATATTGGGTGTTCGTGTTTTCTGTAGATTTGTTACTCACCTTGAGGCTGTGTTGGGGCTAAAGCAGAGAGGAGAGGGCCAGAGGAGAATAAAGAGCAGTTCTGTTGGGTCTTCCTGTTTTGTTCTGACTAAAAGCCGAATGAACTGCCACCCCCTACTGTCTGTAGGAAGAGGTGTTGCAGAGCCCCATTCTTTTCTTGTTATCACTGCCCCCTTGTGTAAGGGAAGAAATTGATAGTTGCACTTGGGAAACCTACTCTCATATTGTTCTTGACAGGGAGGTTATGTGGATCTCGTAATGATCTGTTCTTTTCAGAGTTGCAGGGCTTTAAACTTACTGTTAATCGGGCTCCGGATTTGATGTTTATTTTTAATAGTATCTTGTTTTAGTCACTAATTCAAATTTCTCCGAATGTCTTCAGTATGTTTGGGAAGATGGTGGAGTACTATTACTGGTAGGAGGACTACCCTTATATAGCTCACCCTTATATAGTACCTACTCTGTGCCAGTCCTGTTGTACATGTTGTAATCAGTTTCAATGCCCTGTGGGGTATGTACTGTTATTTCCATTTTCTGATGAGAAACTGAAGCACAGAGATGTTCAGTAGCTTGCGTAGGACCATCAAGAATCAGATTTAGGTAGCAAGTGGAAGAGTTGAGTTTCAATTCAGTTTAGTAAGTAGTAAGACACATAAATGTTAAGCCTACAAATATATCAAAAATATAGGTACTTAGAGTATGAACATTTCTCTTCTGGAATTTATTTTTGTGATTTATCTCTGGGATTATGAGTAGAGGAATATCAGTATTTTTTATGTGGTTAAAGAGATCTTTGTGTTGGAGGTTGGTTTTGGGGGGGAACTTTAGAGATAGAAAGTTACTTTCTAGTAGGTTGATTTCTGTGTCTGAGTGTGTATGTGTGTCTATGTATACATAATGTGCAATGAAGGTTTACTGGTGTTTTCAAAAAATTTTTTTTAATGTTTATTCATTTTTGAGAGACAGAGCATGAGTGGAGGAGGGGCAGAGAGAGAGACACACACACAGAATCCAAAGCAGGCTGCTCGCTCTGAGCCCAGTGCAGGGCTGGAACTCATGGACGGCAAGATCATGACCTGATCATGACCTGAGCTGAAGTCAGATGCTCAACTGCTCAAATGACTGAGCCACCCAGGCATCCCTACTGATGCTTTTAAAGACATAGTACTACACCTCCTCCCCACCCCCCAATACTATCTCTTTAAAAGGACCAGTGAATTTACTGCTAAATTTCTCAAGAAAAATTAAGGAGGGATTATTTTTTCTACCTATTCACACTTCTTTGATCTCTGTTATTAAAAGTTTTAAAAAATATTTATTTTTGAAAGAAAGAGTCTTAGCAGGGGAGGGGCAGAGGAGAGTGGGACACAGAATCCCAAGCAGGCTCCAGGCTCTAGGCTCTGAGCTGTTCGCATAGGGCCCAGTGCGGGGCTTGAACTCGTGAACCTCAAGATCAGGACCTGAGCCAAAGTTGGATGTTTAACCGACTGAACCACCCAGGCACCCCTAATCTCTATTTTATTTTAAAAAGTAACAAAAATGGATTGAATGAATATGTATATTTTACTGCTTCCATCAAAAATTGTTGGCTTAGATTTTTCTCATACTTATTGTTTTATATATATAATATATGAACTAATATTTATAAAAATGTGTAAAGAATATCACCTCTTATACATGTAACAATTATTTTCTTCTCTAAGTCAAACTTTCCCATTCTGTGGTTCACATATCTCATATAATTAAATACTTCTTTCATTTTTATATACAATTGTTGATAAAGGAATTAAAGATAATATACTGATTATGTCTAAGACTTACTCAGAATGTATGTTTATATACTTTAGTATATTTAATAAATTGTTAGAGACTTGGTCATGGTATGTTATTTTAGATTGGTTGGTAGTTCCTTTTAGCATACTTCACTTATAAAACCTAATTTGATGTTTGCATCTTTATCATAAAGTTTTTGTTTTTTAAGTTTATTTATTTTTGAGAGAGAGAGTATGTGCACATGGGCAGGGGAGGGACAGAGAGAGGGAGTGAGAGAATCCTAAGCAGGCTCCATGCTCCATGCAGAGCGCAGCATGGGGCTTGATCCCACCACTGTGAGATCATGATCTTAGTCAAAATCAAGAGTCAACGCTTAACTGAGCAACCCAGGTGCCCCTCTTTTTGTATTTTCTGAATGACTCTGTGTGCATTATTTGGAATGGGGAAAAAAGTAAGCCTAGAATTCAGTACAGTATTCCGTCCTTATCTTTAGGGGATATATTCCAAGACCCCCAGAGGATGCCTGAAACCTTTTATAATATCGAAACCTGTAAATAACAATTTTTTTCTTATAAATACATACCTATGATAAAGTTTAATTTATAAATCAGGTATAGTAAGAGATCAACAATAATAAAATAGAACAGTTGAGCCTAGGTTGTTCAGTTGGCTAAATGTCTGACTTCGGCTCATGTCATGATCTCATGGCTCATGAGTTCGAGCCCTGCTTCTGACTGTGTGCTGATAGCTCAGAGCCTGGAGCTTGCTTCAGATTCTGTGTCCCTCTCTCGTTCTGCCCTCCTCTGCTCATGCTGGCATGTGTTCTCTCTCTCTCTCAAGAATAAATAAACATTAAAAAATTTTTAAAAAATAGGAGCACTTGGGTGGCTCGGTCAAGTGTCTGATTTCAGCTCAGGTCATGATCTCATGGTTCATGGGTTTGAGCCTGTGTCGGGCTCTGTGCTGACAGCTCGGAGCCTGGAGCTTGCTTTGGATTCTGTGTCTCCCTCTCTTTCTGCCCCTTCCCCACTCACGCTCTGTCTGTCTCTCAAACATAAACGTTAAAAAACTTTTTTAATTTTAAAAATAAAATGAAATAGAACAGTTGTATCAGTATGTTGTAATGCAGTTGTGTGAATGTGGTCTCTCAAAATATCTTACTCTATTGCATTCACTCTTCCTGTGATGACATGAGATGATAGAATGCCTGTGTGATGGGATGAAGTGATATGGGTGATGTGATGTGGCCTTAGGTTACCATTGACCTGACTAAGTATCCGGAGAAGGATCATCTGCTTCCGGACTGTGGGTGGATTAGCAGAGACTGTTATACACTAAACCAATACTAGTTCTAAAGGTGAATATTAGGGGAGTTGATATTGATTAGATGTAAGGTGGAGCAAGTGTGCGTGAAAGAAATTCAGCAAAGTTCTCTTCTTTCCCTGTCATATTTCTTCCCTTTATAATAGAATTAAAATTGAATCTGAGACATACTGATTGGGCATAGTATTTGATGTTTTTTTTTATTTTTTTATTTATTTTTGAGAGACAGAGAGAGATAGCATGAGCAGGGGAGGGTCAGAGAGAGAAAGAGACACAGAATCCGAAGCAGGCTCCAGGCTCTGAGCTGTCAGCACAGAGCCTGATGTGGGGCTCGAACCCACGAACTGTGAGATCATGACCTGAGCCGAAGTCGGACACTTAACCGACTGAGCCACCCAGGCGCCCCGATTGGGCATAGTATTTGAGTGTACTTAACATAGAATCATCAGTGTTAGCCGGATATACTCAGGACTTCACAATTGTATTTCCAGGAACTAGAACAGGCTATTGCAGATGGCTGTATACTTTTCTAGTACTAGTCTGACCAAAGTAACAAATATAAAATAGTTTGGAAACTAGTTTAATTATTTGGACTTTTTTCTTTGTGAATGAATTGAAGCTGAGCATTGTCATATCTACTGAGTGCCTGTAGTTAACAAATGCTATTATTACTTGGAGAGATGGCACTGTATACATATACTGTGTAAGTAAATAGTCTTTGTTATAATACCATGAAAACTGTCAAATAGCATCGTTTGTATTTCATGAAGTTGTATTACATGGAGATTGTTTATTAAAAAATGAGGGGTTCCTGGGTGGTTCAGTCTTGGTTAAGCATCTGACTTCAGCCCAGGTCATGATCTCATGATTAGTGAGTTTGAGCCCTGCATTGGGCTCTGTGCTGACGGTGCAGAGCCTGCTTGGGATTCTCTATCCCTCCCCAACGTGTGTGTGTGTGTGTGTGTGTGTGTGTGTGCACGCACGTGTGTTCATGTGTGCTCTCAAACGAAATAAACTTAAAAAAAATGAGGAGATGTGTATATGATGATGATGGAAGGTACATATGCCTGGTGAGTCTCTTTAAAATTCTATGGAGGGGTACCTGGGTGGCTCAGTTAAGTGTCCTGGTCTTGATTTTGGCTCATGTTGTGATCTCACAGTTGTGGGTTTGAGCCCTGCCTTGGGCTCTGTGCTGACAGCATGGAGCCTCTTGGAATTCTCTCTCCCTCTCTCTCTTTGCCCCTCCCCTGCTCACATACACACACACTCTCTCTCAAAATAAGTAAATAAACTAAAAAACAACAAAGAAAAGATTCTGTGGAAAGAAATAGGTTAAAAGAACAGTTTAAAGACTTATAGCTCTATTTTCCCAACCAATGACCCCTTTCCTTTCTTTTAGAGGTATTTTACCTGGAGTATTTAAGATTCCAGGTAATACTAGATGGAGAACAAGAAAAGTGGGCCTAAGTTTTACAAGGTTAAATCAGGGTAAGGATGCAATAAATGGAAAACATTTCTGATAGAGATTGTTCTTATTCCAGAAAGCTCTAAGTAATTGCAATACCATAATTATTTCTGGAAACAAATTTACTAGGTCAGTTTATTGTATTTAATAAAGAAATATATATCTTTAGAAAGCTGTATTTGTGGATATTTAAGTATAAGGTAAGTTGCTTTTTTATGGGTCATCCATTACAAAAATATCTTATTATGTTTTATGTTTGGCTTCTGTTTGTCCTTGAATAGTTGAACGTAAACTTGACTAAGAGGCAAAAGAATTCAGTTGGTATTAGTTTTAGTCTGCTTTTGCTTTCCCCTTTTCTTCCCCATAATGTTAATTTTTGCCTTTATTCTGTGCATAGCACATATACCCTATCTCTCAAACTTCGTACTTTTTATCAGAACTCGAGATACTCTAATGTCATTAAAAAAATTTTTTTTAATGTTTATTTTTGAAAGAGAGAGAGAGAGAGAGAGAGAGAGAGAGAAAGCCAGCAGGCGGGGGAGGGGTTGCAGAGAGAGAGGGAGAGCCAGAATCCGAAGCTCAGGCTCTAGGCTCTGAGCTGTCAACACAGAGCCTGATGCAGGGCTGGAACCCACGAACTGGGAGATCGTGAGCTGAAGTTGGATGCTTAACCAACTGAACCACCCCATTGCCCCTATTCTGATGTCATTTAAACCGAGTAGTTGTATCATAGTGAATCATCTTGTTGATATGTTTTGGAAAAATCCAATTGCCCTGTAGACATCTTTACTTTTTAATGTCAAATTTATGTACCTTTTTTCCGTAGGTACTTTGCTGCCAGAGTGATCTTTCTAACATGGCCATCTGATCATGTCATTCTTTTCTTCAGAATCTTATTGTGGCTCCTCATCACTTACTGGATAAAATGGAAACTACTTAACAAATCATGTAAGGTCCTTCATGATGATCTGATCTTTGCCTCCTCATTAGACTCCTTACCTGCCGCATTCTTCTTCAAAGTTCTGTGCATCAGGAGAAAAGTGTGGAGAAATATACATACATATGCACACAATCAAGAGTATTATTCACAGTAATTCTTGGACTATCATTGAAATGAACTCTAAAGATTAACCAAATTTTATTCCTTTTTTATTTCCTAAGTTGGGGGAGGAAGATTAGAAGGTTCTCTGTATGAACTTTAGCTGAATTATTTTCACTATATAAAAATATGGAGGTTGGCAGACTACAGTGCATGTGCCAAATGCAGCTCATTGCCTGTTCTTGTATGACCTGCAAGCTAAGATTGGTTTTTATATTTTTAAATGGTTGAAAAGGTATCGAAAGAATAATGCTTTGTGACATGTGAAAATTATAAGAAATTCAAATTCACTGGCCCTGAAGAAAGTTTTATTGGCATATTGCCATACTCAGTCATTTACATATTGGTTATAGCCATTTTCTGAGTATAGCCACAGAGTTGGGTAGTTTCTATAGAGACCGTATAGCCCACGAAACCCAAATATTTACTGTTTAGCCCTAACTAACTCATACTAACTGTACTAACTGATAAAGTTACCAGTCCTTTGTCTGTAATATAAGTGGTCATTGAATATCATGAATTGGAGATAGACCACCTATGCCTGTTGAAGGCCCTTTCAGGCATAATTGCCTCTATCTACTGAGAAAAGATTGGCTACTTTGCCTTTGTAGGGATTTATCTGACAGTCTCCTATTGTGTCTCCATTTGACAGCCATATTATGTCTAACTCTGAAGAAGTGTCTTCCAAAGTATATTAATTGAGTTTATTCCTTTTTCTTAGAGGTGGTATCCCAAGTGAAGAGTTTTGGAGCACAGCATATGAGAGAACATTTCTCTTGGTTTGTCCAAGTCCGTCTCTCATATGCTTATTTTGCCTTAAAAAAGATCATTGTTATATGAAAAAAAAAAGCTTTGATTTTTTTTCATATTAGTTTGCTATGTGGATACCTTGTATTTAGAGTACATGAGTTGAGTTAGATTACTTATATTGGAAAAACTGGGGGGGGGGTTATGTAGTATATTAACACACTAAACCATTCACTTAGATATTTATTGACTACCTGTTATGTAAAAGTAGTTACTTTTACTATTGTAGTCTTTCAGTTGAAGGTGGACATTTAATATTCTTACTTAATCATAGCTAATAATGTAATTCAGAATTCTGTGTCCCAATATTCATTCTACCTCTGGGAAAATTTTAGTTAAAAAAAATTTGGTGTATTAAAGTTTGTCACTTCCCTAAAGTTTCATCGGCCAGTATTGATAAGTTTTACTGTTTTCATTAGGTAGCAAAGGTATTATGAAAAGGAAAACAGTGATTTGTACATTCCTTTTTATAAATACTAGCAAGTATTGCAGACCTACAGTTCACAAAGCAAAGTATATAAACAGTGGTAATGGACAACTTATTCTAAACAGATACCTTTGGGCTAGGTAGCCATGCTCATTTCCTTGCCTTTAATACCATACTTGCATTCTCATATCTGATTATATCAGTTGACATCTGATTATAGAGATTGACAACATGAAGAAATATGGCACCAGTTTTTTATTGCCATGGAAACCCCTCTACAGATCCAGCCTTATGAGTGGATTAAGCTTGGAAATAGGACGGGGTATGTAGATGTTGTGTTTTAATCATCTTAATCATAGAGAATCTGCCTCAGATCTTAGTAAATTCCTCCTGCCTAAATGAAGGAAGTTTCTTCTTAGCACTTTGCAGTCTTGGATCGTGGGGTTCCACAATGTCTAGCTCTAGTTGCTGAAAATTGATTAAGGCCAAGCTAGTCAGGCTGTGGAAGCTTGATGGGTATTTGTTGTTACTCTAGAATCGTTTCTGTTCAGATTCCAAGGAATTCTGTAGGGCTCCCATGGGTTGGGAATTAGGGTGCATGAAGGTCATTCATTTTATTAGGATATGTGGGACGAAGATTTACTATATACCCAAATCCTGCTTTAGCATCAGAGAATCTTAGCTCTTCCGTTTTTAGGGTTTTAAAGAAGAAGAAAGACTTTGGAAGTTGTTATAGACATTCCTTTATCATAGGATGTTAATACTGTTGTTTAGTTGTAAGAAGCTTTTGAAATTCTACAATCATGAGACCCATTTTATAATAGAAAGAACATGACTTTGTGGGTTTTTGAATCATAAAAACATTCAAATCATTGCTCTGTCACTCACTGGATGTATGAGGGGCTAAAATCTATCTTGCAGGGTTTTGATTATGACAAAATGAAATAATCACTGAAGATCCTTAGAACCATGTCTCGTGCTGAAGGAATGGTAATTTTTCTTAGACCTTGGAAGGCATACTGGATTTTTCTTTTTCGATGTGTGCTTGACCCTACTCCTCTCCACAGTGTTTTACTAGCATTGTCAGTACAGCTTTTCCTTGTGGTCTTGTCGTGCTCTCCTTCTCAGTGTTGCAAGTCATTTAAAAGACCCATGGTTAGGGATTTACCCAAAGGATACAGAAGTGCTGATGCATAGGAGCACATGTACCTCAATGTTCATAGCGGCACTTTCTACAATAGCCAAATCATGGAAAAAGCCTAAATGTCCATCACCTGATGAGTGGATCAAGAAGATGTGGTGTGTGTATATATATATATACACAATGGAGTATTACATGGCAATGACCATTTGTAGGAAAGTGGATGAACCTCAAGGGTGTCCTGCTAAGTAAAATAAGTCAGGCAGAGAAGGATAGATACCATATGTTTGCACTCATAGGTCTAACAGGAGAAACCTAACAGAGGACCATAGGGAGAGGAAGGGGGAAAGAGAGCTGGGGAGAGTGAGGGACACAAATCATGAAAGACTATTGAATACTGAAAAGGAACCATGGACTGAAGGGGGAGGGGGAGGGAGGGAAGGGGATGCTGGTCATGGTGGGGGGCACTTGTGGGGAGAAGCACTGGGTGTATTATGGAAACCAATTTGACAATAAACTATTAAAAAATAAACATAATAAATAACAAAAATAAATAAAAGAGCCATGGTTAATTCAGCTACTGATTTATTTTGTATGCTGACATTTTCTTTTATGAAAGATTTCATGAGAGCTGAGAGAATTCTTAAATAACTAACCTTAAAGACTCTCCAGAAGTGAGATGCCGTTGGGCAGACTGCTGGTGTGCATACCTTTGGGCTATTTCCCTTTCAGTACCACAAACTTGACAAAAATTAGTTTTTAACCCCCATAAAATAACAAACAATGGCATTTCTTTGAGACAGTTCTTTTTTTTTAATTCGATCATGTAAACGTTTTCGGTTTTTATAAACATTTCTCACATTTGTGAATAACTGGAATTTTCTGGGATAACTCTGTCCCCCCATCAACCACGTTACATGCTGATAGCTTTTTGTAATTTTTCTTTAAAAAGTTGTATGTGACAATCAGTTAAGTGGTTGCTTTTTTTTCATGATTTAGTTAATAAAAATGACCTTGTTTATTTACAATGTAAAATAACACAGAAGAAGGTTGCCGCTCTTTCTTTAATACAGATATAACAAGTCAACTATTCAAAATCCAATTTTTCCCCAAGTTTTAATTACTTCTGTAACATTTTGCCCATTTTTGCTAACCCAGTGTATCATACCTATAATTATTCATTGAATTTTTTTACTCACTTTTTCTTAGTTTTATCCTTTTTGGTCAAAATGTCCACGAACTGATAAATTTGTGCTGGTTATAAAATAAAATCTAGTTCATCCTGAGATCATCTTCTTAATGTACTTGATAAAGACCATTTTTATGCAGCTTTGGTTCCAGACTGGATTATTTTGTATTTTTAAATAAATGAACTTCATAATGATTCCTCTCCTTGTTTACATAATTTAATTCTAATTTTGACTTTGGATGTGTTAAAGATAGCCATTTATTAGTTGTCAACAGATGTTAATTGTCATTACTTTTCATGGTAACTGCTCTCTTCTCACCCTCCCAACCCATTGCAACTTTATAAAAAAATTATAAAGGTAATACTCTGCTTGCAACTCTAAAAATAAAAAAACTAGGGGTGAATAAAGGAAAACTTAATATTTTCCTCTCTAGGTCTCTCCCTTCTCTAATTTTCCTCCTTGAAGTAGCCAACTTTAACAAACACTGAGTATTGATTTTCAGTATCTTTTTCTCACTCAAAAACATACACATATGCACACACACCTATACAAGCTTTTTGCAACTTGTTTTATTCATTTAAGAACATATCATGGTATCTCTCCAGGTTAGTAAATGGAACTCTAATTTTAAAAAGCTCAGTAACATTCTGTAGCCTACTGCACCATAATTTATTCTGTTGTTACCTTAATAATGGATATTAAGATTGTTTCCTTCCTTCTTTCCTTTCTTCCTTCCTTCCTATTTTTTTTTTTTTTTTTGCTGTTATAAACATTAGTCCATTCTTACTCATGACCAGAGAAGCAAACATCCTAAATAAAGTATTAGCAAGATAAAACTAGTAGTGTATTTAAAAGATAATACATCAGTGTTTATTCCAGGAAGGTGGGGACAGTTAAATATTAACATAATTTACCATATTAACAAATTGCAAGATAAAAACTATATGAATAACTCTCTCGTTTAGGATGAGTTGGAGGACTTTGTGTTGTATTTAGACAAACAGCATAGGGAGATGCCCGCCCGTGTGGAGAGTAGTCCAAGTTTTGTACAATTCTTTGACCCTCAAAGTTGATAAACAGAAGCCTTTTTTTCCAGAGACTTTGTGGAGACTTTGTGGACCTGGGCCTCAGCTTTGACCTTGACCTAACTACAGGACTTTGATTGCTAAAGCCTGATACCCTTGACATCGTGGAAATAAGTATACTTCCTGAGACTGGGTTGGTTGGTAAGGGCGAGTCTGTCCAACTTAGGGCTGGCACTTTTTATGATCTTGTATTTGATTACTTTGGGCTTAACTAGCATCTTGTTGGTCTTTCTGTACTGGTGCTCAGTGTTTGGAAAACATTGGTTTGAATATTTTTGAGGCCTTTCTTGTGCTTGTTAGCAAAATATGCTCTTCCTTAGGGTCTAAATTTCTTGACGCTTTCTAGGACTGGTTGATTGTATGTAATATTCTTGGATTTGGCCATTTCTGTACTGCCAGCCACAACTCTAGGGGTGGTAGAGACTGGAAAAAAAGAGACCCATGACTGTTGTAATAGATGCCAGAAATGCATTTGGAGTAATTTCTTTAGTGGTGTAATACCCAAGATTTCTTTATCATCCCCAAAAACCAGAAATCGCCAGGGAGACCAAGTCACGCATGCAAAAGCAAAGGGCTTTATTACGGGTTTAGGCTCGCCGGGGCCTAAGCTCGGGCTCACAGACAGACTTTACCGGCGTGGTGGATCCGGCGTGGTGGATCCGTGCTGAGAGCCCCGAACAAAGGTGGGGCAGGGCTTTTATGAGTTTGGGAAGGGGGAGTTACAGGAAATTGTGACACAGGTGCAGTTATCCAGTTATTATTACACAATATTATTGACAGCAGGTTTATCCAATTACAACATTTAGAGTGTTAGCCAATCAGAGTAGACCCAGGACCCAGGACCCTCACATAGGGTGTAACTAGCCTTAAGCAATAACTGATTACCTATAGCTTCTATCTCTAGGCCTGCCCTTAGGAATGTTAAGGGTGTTACAAGGGTGGTCCCTCTTGCCTTGGGCAATGTGTGCCCTTCTATTGTCTCAAACTTGCGTCCTTACATTGGATGTGGCATAATTTCTGAGTCCTTGCAGTGAATGATATCTTGGCTAGATAGTGTTCTTGGATCATCATCTTTTTTTCTTTCCTGCATTATAACATGTATACCTTATACCCCATTTTCAAGCTTGTGCCATTGGTAAGTTTGATGCCAGTCTCCTTTCTTTATAAGCAACTGGTTCTTTATTTCCTACACAGTCTTGCCATGCTTATGTCATCTGAGATGATCAGATCTAATCTCGTTATGCACTTGCTCCCTTTTATATCATGGGAAGCCCAGTACTGCCAGTTCATCTCACATTTCCTGGACTCCTGCCTGTTTTTCTGTATTTCCCCCTTTCTGATCCCAGGTTTCCCTTCCGTTTTTTTTTCTTATTTTTTAATGTTTGGTAGTAGTGTAGTAAAATCATTCTGTCATTCTGAGTTGATATAAATTGTTCTTTCAAAATATAGTTTCAAATATTTATTTGAGGAAAGTTTTTTTGAATTACTATTTTTACTATTCTGTTTTTTTTTGTTTTGATTCCTTCTTCAGGGGTCTCTATCACTGTATGTTCAATCTTCTTTGCCTGTTTTCAATATTTGCCAGTTTTTCTCAAATCTTTTTTTTTAATTTTTAATGTTTTTTTAAATTTATTTTTGAGAGAGAGAAAGACAGCACAAGCAGGAGAGGGTCAGAGAGAGAGAGAGAGGGAGATACAGAATCTGAATCAGGGGGCACCTGGGTGGCTCAGTCGGTTAAGCGTCTGGCTTTGGCTCAGGTCATGATCTCA